>NC_089272.1:40726415-41088209 GCF_963678975.1 Dysidea avara
ACACAACATTAAATTTTTCCATGTATCAAAGCACTGATTGTGCCTACTAAAGGTAATGGATTTGATAGTGACAGACTGTTAGCAGCTACAGAATTTTTTTTTTTGTGATTTGTAATGTCTGTATAGGCCATGCTTGCATGCATGCATGAGTCAAAAGCAATAGCAAAGTATAAGTCCTTTCAACTATTGGCACACAGACTAACAGCTGTTGCTTCAAGCCACTAAATGGATATAATCATTAACACTAATGAAATAATGTGTTGTGGTAGATTCCCAGTATGCAAATTTATAGAGTAGATTTCTGCACTACACATCACTGCCTGCTTCAAAGAGCTTTTACTCAATATGCTTCACACATCACTGTGCCGATTATTGTGAACACTTGGCACTTGCTAGCTACCACCATTAGCAGGACACATGTGCATAGATGGATTGCATTCCATCTTAAGAGCCTCTGTGATTAAAACTTACCTTGCTACATGCTTAATGCATGTTCCTGACATGCAGATATGTACTGTAGAGTTTTGCTGTGCACACAATAGTTGCTAACAGGTGACTAGAAATTCATTTACAACAGAACAAAGTAATGTTATAGTTTAATATGTATTCAACCAAAAGCATTTAAAAGTAGGTCTACCAAAAAAGTCACCATTTAAGAAAGGTCCCTATTTAACAACTGGAGCAATGTGAACAAACTTTCTTGCTCAAGGAAGCAACAACAGCAACTGAGCATCAACCCTGGCTGAAACCTTACAATTACCAAACTTTGATTGTGGCACTAAAAGTCATGCATTTGATAGTGCCAGACTGTTAGCAGCTGTAGAAGTTTTTTTTGAGATTCAAAATGTCTATAGTCCATGCTTACATGCATGAATAGCAAAAGTATATAAGCCCTTCCAAGCATAGGCGACACAAAGACACTAACAGCTGTTACTTCAAGCCACTAAATGGATATAACCACTAATGAAATAATGTGCTGTGGTGGATGCCCAATATGGAAATTCATAGTGTAGATTACTAAGCTACACTTCACTGCCTGCTTTGAAGAGCAATGTGTTTCACATATTACTGTGAAAAAATTGTGAACACTTGGCACTTTAAACACATAAAGCTGCAGCTACCACCATGCAGGATCAGGTAACACAGTTGAGCAGGACACATGTACATAGATGTATTGCATTCCATCTTACGAGCCTCTGAGATTAAAACAACTCTTACCTTGCTGACATGATAGAGTTTTGTTCACACATTGCTGCTAAGAGGTTACCAGAAACTCATTTACAACAGAACAAAGAAATGCGACAGGTAGCTATAGTTTATGTATTTAACCAAAAGGTCTACCAAAACATTTGAATATAGTTATGTGTAATTCTACAACTCTATGAATATAACCAATTAGCTGCCACCACCCTTCTCACTAATGCAGTTTCTTAGCAAATATCTAATTTTAGGAGAACTTCACTCCTCATGCAAGTCCTTGCACATTACCAGCTACTAGCTACATGTGAATGATGATCACATCTAGTTGGTCTCATAATGTTATTAAGGCATACAGGTCTCCAAATCTCTATAGTAAATCTGTGAACTAAAAAGTTTTAATGTGATACTATGTAGCTATAGACCACCATATGAGAGTGCTGTAATCCACACATTTTGCTTTCTTACTACATCATATATAATTCTTGCATGGATAGAAGCCATTTAACTGTAAATCAACATTGCAATTAAGTATACCATCTAAGTGCCATAAGTGTTTTTCCTGCAATAAAAGTCTACCAATAACCTCTTGTACCAAGAGTCCATACTATAAGACCTCTTTATTATGAACTATTGATAGTACACATAGACAATCAAAAATCTGTAATTTATTGTTATACATTATATACACTCAGGAGCGGATCCAGGATTTTTAGAAGGGGGGGTCTAAAGGTAAGAGTCACTGCACAGTGTGTTAAGCACACTCTGTGAAGTGCGAAGCACGAGCATTCTAGGGGGGTCTGGGGGCATGCCCCCCCAGGGGAAAATTTTGAAAATTCAACCCTCTGAGATTGAATTTGATGCAATCTGACACAAATTTATGGCCTGGTATGAGTACACATTAAAGATCCATATATTATACTACTTTGATTGAATGACTATTGACTGTGTTATTATGTTATTGTTATGTACAGTGTATTTTATTATAAGTAGCTACAGCCTAGTGGATTACTACTATGTCATTTGAATTGTCCCCATGCAGGTAAATTACAACAGAAGTTTCCTTGGCTGTCGAGTGGCAAACTCCTCAACTACTTCATCAGCCTCAAGTGGAATTTGATGATGATACTGCATCATTGCTAGCCCATTGAGTCTTTCTTGTGTCATAGTACTCCTTAAGAAGTTTTGATTAATCGGAGCATACTGATGGATCTTTCACATTCACAACTAGTGACTGGAACAGTGGCAGTAAATGTCAACAACGTATAAATGTTAGGATACAAATCCTTGTCAAGCTGTTTTAATGCCTTCTCAGGGGTGTTTAAGGCTTCTGCATCAGCTTTACATGTTTCTGACGACCAGTAGTTTTTCTATAACTCTAATTCTGCAGAAAAGCCCCTAGATAGAGGTAAACCATCCTCATAAAACTTTATTAAATCATCAAAGTCTGTATTCTTGGTCTTTGTGAGGTTTTTAATTAGTTCTGATGGTAAAAGTTGAGCAAACTGTAAGAGAAATTGAGATGAAGACTCTGTAAACCGAACATTTAGTTCACTGATCAGGTGATCTAGCATAGGAATTGTTGTTGTGCGCTTATAATACTAACTGGGACTATCGGATGGAAGGTTTTGCCTGTTTTGCTGTCTGTTAGTAACTCTTGGTACCGATTCTTCAATTCCGACACTCTGACATAATATTGTAACTTCATTGTATATTTGCGAATGAAATCTCTCCACATCACACCTTTGCTTAACCAAAGTAGAATTCACATTCTGAATATCTCAAATTGCATCGACATAGCGACCTTGAAGTTTCACGGATAGCCCTTTGATGTATGACAGCACATTCTGTGTAGCCACCAAAGCTATGACAAATGAAAATCTGAACACTGTAAAAAACAGTGACTGAGAATCTGATCTGGTTTCAGCATTCCATTCTGCTGGAGAACTGTTGGCTATTTCCTCCAAGCAGCATACTATTGGCATAAATAAATCCATAAAACTTTCAAAAGCCTCATGTCGCTCAATCCAGCGAGTAAGACACATCTCCTTTATCTTCCTACGCTTTTCATTGGCAAACAGATTGTCAATCCACTTCTCCAAAGCCAACTGCCTTTTTGGAGAATTGCTAAAAAATCGTGATACTTTATCAGCTGACTGCATCATATTGCTGATTTCTCTGATAGTGCAAGATTTGACCACACAGAGATTTAGTTGTGTGAAGCACAGTGAGTGTACAATGCTTTAGGGTGTTTTGCGGTTATACAAGTAGCTGCACCTTTAGATTTCCCAGCCATAGCTCCAGCTCCATTGTATGCTTGACCACGAAGAAATTGCAACTGCAATTGCCATTTTTCTAGTTGTGAAAGTATGTCATCGGCAATTGCTTGTCCAGTAACCCCCGAGACACATTTATGAAATCCCATAAACACTTCTGTTGGAGATCCTTCATCAACATAGCAGATGCTAATTGATAGCTGCTCATCATTGGCTACATCTGTAGCTTCATCTGCTAGGACAGAAAAATAACATGCGTGACGAATCTTCTCTAAAATTTTGTTACGAATTAGGTCACCACAAATTGAAATGAGATCATTTTGAATAGTTTTACTGGTGTATATAGCATTGCCAGCAGCAGATTCAAGTTGATTTGAAATAATTTTATCACCAGCCTGTACACAAAACTTGAGCAAACCAAGGAAATTACCATGATTGTTGTTTGGGTTTTCTTCAACAGAAGGTCTATCATCGTGGTGACCACAAAAAGCAAGGCCTTACCTTCCACAAAAAATTACTGTCTCTGCTATTGATCGGAGCTTCAGTCTGTTCTCGGCTGCTGTCTTGCTGTTAGCAGTGTTTAGTTGGAAATCTATCCTTGCATCAATGTTTTCCATACTTCTAACAAACATATTTGCATCTTGTACTACATTTTGATGAGTTTTGTTTCCTTTAGAATTTCCAAGGCCATGAAAATGCTTCCCCAATAGCTCCGTGGCTTTTTTAAAATTAATGAAGGGCCTGGTTACAAAAACACCAAGTTCCTTCACAGTTGGCTCAGTCTTACCAAATAGAACACAATACTTACAGTATCCTCCACTTTGTGACTCAGAATATACCAAGCCAGGGTTTTTCTCTAGCCATCTGTGTTGGAAATGTCGATGAATCTTGCTAATCACATGAGTGGGAAATTTGTAGTTGATAGAAGGAACATAATGCCTTTTCAACAGAAAATGTTTTGTTGATCTGTGAGATTGATTCGAGATTTTAATTGTGCAATCTTTCCAAAATCCCCACTACTTATTACATCCTGAATAGCTAATTGAGTTTGGTCATTACCAGCACTAGCAGACTGTTGGGCATCACAAGTGGGAAGATCACTGCTGTTAGCAATCTCTGACCGAGTGGACCATAATAGATGACTGGTGGTGTCAACTGCAACGTCATCATTGCTACTAGCGTTATGCCCTTCTAGGTCATTTCAAGTTCCGACTCTCTGTCTGAATTGCTCTCCTCACTCAGTACAATGGCCTGATCATCTTGCTGTGGAGATTCCTCTTCTGAATCCAACACAATCATGCACATCATCATCAGAAATTGCTTTGTCATCAGCCTCGACCTCGTCATCAACACTACCAGTGCTATGACAATTCAAAGTACATAACTATACTGTAGGTTTTAAATTACCTAGCTAGCGTAAGTACATTGCACTACTAGTTACAATTAGCTATATGATACGCGATGATGCGTTAAAATTAGTTTTGCGGATTATCTAGCAATTCATAGAAGCCTTAAAAATATAATTAGCGGCGAAGCCACACAGTAGCTCAGCTGGCGTGCAGCTGCGTGTCGGCCTCATTTCGCTATAACCAACCTTGTACACGTGGACGTTGTATCTGTAAAATAACGTTGCAAATTGGCTTTCTTTGTCACTGGCAATGTATCAGAAATCCGTCCACAAACGTTGCTAGCCTCGTCACTACTCCTGTAACGGTTTGCAGCCATATCGCACGTGAGTAATAGCCAACGCTTAATTAATTCTCATTGTGCGCTTATTAGTAAGCGCCTATAAAATATATATATCCTGAAGGGAAGGTCTCCAGATCCAAAGACCCCCCTCTGGATCCGCCCCTGACACTTGTCAGAGTGTCCAGTGGCAGTGACACAAAGACTAAATTTGACAACCATCCACCATAGGATTGCGGGAGAGACTACCTAGTATATATCACAGTTGGCCATGGTGCCTCAACAGAGACTAAGGGAGGTCACAACATTACAGTATACTGTGTTTACTTCATCCATGATAGACCTCGTGACAGACCAAAGAGTTGAGATTATTTACTGGATGTTTGGAGTTGCTATATTGTAGCTACATTGCCAATGTAGACTTGCGTACATCATGTATCAGGTTGTAGACAGCATGATGCAGCTAATGCACACAGAAACTATAACTATATGTAAAATGATGTGATATCATCATAGCTAAGTTGATTGCTTGCTTCAGTTATAAAATTAATGTAAAGCAACATTACAATAATATTTCACCCGAGTGATAACCGTGGAATGCTAGGATGGCATCAACTTAGCCACTGCACTGTAGCTATGTTACACATAATAACCCACATAACAGTAAAGGAATATATATATATATATATATATTCCCATTCCTTATGTAGGGGAAAGTTTTATGGTGTACATGTATAATATTCATAGCCACTTACATTTCCTTTATTATTATATTCATGAAATGCACTATTGCTTTCTTATCTCCTGGCAACCAAGTACAGATTATTTTATTGTAGTAATCCTTTCCACAAATCCAGGTATATCATTGTAGTATACATTAAAGTATATAGCATGAAGATGGTGAACTGCTGAAACAGTAAGTAAAGCCATCACCAGATATTTACTAAAATAAACACTTTGTCACAACGCCATACTCCCCAGCTGTCTGTCACTATTCATGACAAATTCTAACATCTATATTTTACAAAGACGCAAAGTGTAACACACAATTATGACCATAAATTCATGCAATATTTACCCCGGCATACAGTACGTAACTATCTAGCTCCATGTGTTGACTGTTTAATTGTCATGTTGAAAGCCTAAACAGTTGAGTATCATCACTGTATGCCATAGCTTCTTTTTTCTGTAGCACGGTAAGTCACTGGGAAATATGGTGTAGTTGATTTTGAGCTTCCTTAGTATAACAATTCATATACCACTAAAAAGTTATTGCAGCAGCATAATATGGGTTACAGTGTTACACATTGTTGTATAGAGACACTCTGGTATATGTTGAGAACCAAGTTTGGCTCAGTATTACACTGATCAACACATGAAACCTGCAGTATCCATTTGATCAGTTTACAGCTGCATTTTCACTAGTCATGAATGTGGTGAAAATCTTAATACTGATTTTATCTACATTTCTTGTAAATGTTAAAACAATTTACTGCAATGTGACACTAACAGGAAATTGTACAGAAAATGTTCAGAGACATTTCCTGCATGATAACTCAAATAGGAAATTCTAAAGGAAATCGTTTAAAAAATTTCCTACATGCTGACACAAGCAGGACATCTTACTTTTCGTGCAGTGTAGACCGAATGTGGGTCACCATTGAAGTGAATGAAGTCCACACACAAAGTTACGTACTAGCTTGAAATGTAGCAAAGATGTGTGATTTGGAATAGTTTAGTAAAATCTGGTCACAATTTTGTCATAACTTTCTAATAAAGCATTCAATGGTTTTTGTCGTAGCTCTATTGCAATGTGGCTTGTGAGGGATTCAAACTAGTATTTAGTTGTGCACGTATATTAGAATAACTGAAGGGGCCAGCGGCAAAAGGGGACAAGTGCCATTTGAAAATTCAGGCGACCACATATAAAATAGTGGCCATTAAACAGAATTTGGGGACATAACTGAATTATTGTGATATTTGCTAAAAATTTATCTGAGACTACCATGAACTTTTAAATTCTGTTGTTTCCTTAGTGACAACATTATTTGTGTGACTAAAACAAGCCATTCTGACTTATAGAAAATGAAATGGCACATGTTCCCCTTTTCCACTGAGCCCTTCAATTGGTATTAGTACCTAATATCATGAGATGTTGATGATGAATGACTACCACTTCTGGACAGCACAAAAAACACCAAGCTGGAGCAATAGTAGAAAACACACACTATGCAAATATACTGCAAATTTAAATGCAGGTTAAACTAAACACCTGGGCGATTGGAATCAGTTGAAATTTAAAAAAAAATTGAATTGGTGTAGAACAGCTAGTTGTGTTCATCTCTAAAGACCATCTCATTATAGTTCAATTACAATACAGTAGGTTACAAACGTAAATATGGTATCCTTCATGACCATGTCTAGTATGTCCCAGATAAGGCTGACTTCATAGAACCACTTTGTTATGTGACCAGTTCGAAAAATCCCAAAAGTAGCTGGAGTGTGTTTCATGACTTTGTGTACAAAATCATCTTGACGTACACTGTATAGAGCTTTTTGAGGCCAAGTCCCTTATTAACAAGGTTAGCTACCTTATCATATATATTAAATACTGTAGTCTCACATGGCTAGACTACTTTTCTTATCATTGGGTATGACTCGAATGAGATTTCTGTGGCTAATCCACCATACTATTTCTCCCTGACAAGAAAACCATGTGAGGTTATGTTGTAATAATGTATTAAGGGGATAGCATGAATAAGGTGGTCCCAAAATGCTGTTATGCAAGGTGATCTTGTAAATTGAGACCATGTGCTGTTTTTGTTGGTGCTTCAGTAATGCATTGTACTACATTATAATTGAGGGACTTAATTTTCAAGTCATGAATGATGAGGATTTACTATATATTGAGAATTTTTAACAATGAGGTAATGCACAGCCAGTCATTTTTTGACCTAGTTGACATGACCACTATAAGTAAGTTTCCTTATTGTAGAGGTGGTCTCTTATAAAGGTGGTCTTTTTTATTCATTACCCGAAATGGGGTGACCGTTCTAATAGAGGGATTTGTGATATTTCTATTTGTTACTCCAAAACAGTTTCAGGAAAACTTTGGAAACATACTTTGCCCATAAGCAGTAATTACCTGCAACTGTCATGGGTAATGAAATCCTTACAAATGCAAATAGAATTCATATGGCTTTTGAGGAATGCATTATACAGCTATTAAATTCTTCAAAACTTTCCAAGCCACAATTTATAGCATCAATGAATTTATCACTTAACATGATGCCAATTGCATTGTTTTTAGGAGCCATGTGATAGTAGAATCCAATAGTTATGGTTGGATGGATAATTCTAAGAAACAGATTTGGAACACTCTAATACTGTAATAGAACATCCAAAAAGTAACCTTGATTTCAGCTAATGTTTTATTTATTAAGGCTTTACAGCACAGTCTGTAGGACACCTGGTCCCACAGCCTGTTTAAAGTTGTTTCAGAAAGTATGTTTGAAAAGGTGGAGAAAGGAGAAAAAATCTATGACTGGACTCAGGCAGCCTGAAACCTGCAGCCATCCAATTGACACTGGTCTTTTGCTACACCATAGCGTGATGTAATTTTACCTCCTCGAGAAATTAGCATATCTACAAAATGCTTGTCTGTATGGCCATAGCTAGGTACAGTGGTCCCTCCATTATCCAGCAAGTGATTATATGAACATTATGCTATCCGAACTGTGAAAGTGAGTGTCCTATTAGAGTATTTTATCAAAGTGTATGTTCTATTAGAGTATTTTAACTAGCTATTATAAATACATTGGATTTGTTTATCCAAACTTTTCTATTATCCGAACACACTCAAGGCCCAATGAGTTCAGATAATGGAGGGATCACTGTACTTAGTAATAGCAATTTTCCAATTTCAGTTTTTAGTTTCCATAGTTTTCAGTGTCAGCTTTCAATTTGTATAGTTTCCAATGTCCCTAAAGGGCTACGGTATAAGAGGTAGTTTGCTGAGCATGCCAGGACAGGGTCCCATCTTGCCTTCAAACGTATGTACTAAAGGGGTGTGAAATAATAAACTCTACAGGAGGTGTTTACCAGTACAAGGAACAAACAATGAGTAAGCTAGCTCATTTCAGTTAGAAACTAATCTTGTAATAACAAAGTAGCAGCTGTATAGAATTGCAGTTAAGAAGTTAGCTTAGGTGGTACATGAAAACGTTGAAACCGGGTCACTACTGCTGACCCGGATGACCCACTGACCCGGATAGCAATCCGGGTCAGACCCAGATGTGACCCGGATTAATTAAAGCCGAGACGTGTTTCAGCTAGTCTTGAGCGAGCGAACGAGTCTACATTTTGAGCGTTCTATTCGTGTTGAGTAAATATTGCAACTTCAGCCTAGCTGTAGGTTGAAGACCAAAAAAAAAGAAAAAAAAAAAGGTCTTCACCTACTGACAATAGCTACCCCTCACCATAGATACCCTCAGTTTCGTGCAACATACTACACTTACTAACAAATGGGCGTGGCTGAGCGTATGTTGGTAATGCGATAAGTGGGCGTGGCTCACGAAAGAGCTACGCGATAGCGTTTATAAGTTTCCACGTCGTCAAATGAACAATTTCGTTTCTCACGTGATCCAATCCGGGTCAGACCCGGATGACTCGGAGAAAATGTGACCCGGATGACCCGACCCGGTTTCAACGCTGGTACATGATAGACTATGTACTGTACTGCAGGAGTAATTTCCAACAATAGCACTGAGAACCGAGGCAGGAATGATACTAGCTATCTATACCACATGCTACAGCTATGTACTGTAGTGCCTGAGAGTTGTTTGAGTTGTCACCTAGGCTAGTGACTCAGCTGGTCTCCACAAAAGAAACTTTATGCGAAGGCCAAAGGGTTGGCAATGCCAGACTACACCTTACATGTTTAATTGTTTCAAAGTTGTAGAATTACACTCATACCATATGCATGTGATGGTCTATCACCTGAAAGTATTGCATTTGCCAGTGTGTGGCCAGAAAGATCATCCCTACTTGACAATGGATATTCCCAGTGAAGCCATTCTACTAATCCAATAACATAATTACATTGATCTTGACACCACAATGAGAGTACATTGTCATGAATCCGAGTTCTCCATCACCAGCATAATTTAACAAGTGTTTTATAACTACTTATATTCTTTTAAGAACAAACTACATTAAAATGTTGATTAAAGTAGCAGGTTTTACTTAATAAGTATTTTCAGAGAGCACTCGCAAACATACCCAAGAGAACGGAATCTAAGACATTAGTATCTATATACCAAATACAGCAGTGATCATAATTGTGGAAAATGATTTGCCAGGTTCATCAAAAATCTTTCACTAATTTAATTTGTTAATCAAATCTACCAAAATTGCACCAAATTGCAGTAAACTTGCCCAAAAGTTTCACCATACCAAACTTTGCTGCTTTCTATCATTTTATGTGACAATTTTTTTGGATCCTATGTACAGGCTTGTCCTCTTGTGTCCACTATGAGTGTCTGACTGGGTTAAACAATCCTTGAGGGTAATCATGTAACACAGAATTAAGATATTTGGTGTAGATGTGGAGTTATAATCAATAATGTGAAATTTAAAATTGTCTGGGTGTTAATGCTTTGTTACGTCATGGCAACATTGTTTGGGACCATACAATGGGAAAGCTATACTGCTGCTACCATGCCAATATACAACCTAACACATGTATCTTTCAGAAAATACAGATAGAATTGTCCACCTTGAATGGTATCAATTAATCAATATGGGTGGTCAGCTCACAGACTATAAACACAATGGCAGTTGAAGGACTCATCGTCATCATCATCAATAGAAATTGGTAATAATTCTGAAGTTCCCAAGTTGGAGCCTCTGAAGCAGAGGTGGTGGTGTGGTGAACAGTGGATAAAGTTTGTTGCACAGTAGTAATAGACATGAAAGTCGACGTCATTTTGGGAGTCCAAGCCCAGGAAAAAATGTAGATCTGAAAAACTATTGTAGATTATTTTCATTGTGTAACTAGAAATTTAGCAGCACTTCAGAGTAGTTATAGAGTATCCATGCTGAGAAGAATTTTTCCCATTACAATCATCATAATTATTTTCCAATCATGTCCAGGTAGTCTTGTTCAAAGCAATCATTTGTGATAGAATTTTGAATTGCCAACTTCATGAAATATCTGCCAAAACACCTGGTACTACTCATACTGGTATTTTTTTTAAAATATAAATAAAACAACTCTCATAGAAAGTGCGTTGATATAATGCACTAGAAGAGGTGAGAAATAGCAAAAGTAATTGTATGGCTTCAAACTCAGGTAAGAGGAAAACAATGTAGTGACTGAGTGCTGCTACTGAGTTCCTGCTTTTGATATGCTAAATTTGGTGGGTACCCTCAAAAGGCCCCAGTGGCTGACTTTGGGCATGTACATGTAAGATGTGGCTAACGAGTAAGGTTTGAGGTCATAACATGATTGGGATGGTATATTTAGCGGAATGGCGGAAACAGCAGAATCGTAGCTAACAGTTATGGACAGCCTTAAACACCAATCGTCTTGCTCTACACCTAGCTGCTCACACACCATAGCTATAATAGTATGAAGTGCATGTTACTAGAAGCGCCTTCAAGGGGGACATTTGTAATTGAAAATCTGTAAAAGCCACCTGGAGAAAATAGAGTATGGCCACCTAAAACTAAGCTTGACCATTCAACACCAGTTAAAGAACAATCTAGAATGCTCTTATCATGTGTTTGGTAACTAGCTATAGGGCACTTCTAGTAGCATGCACTTCATATATGGTGTGCTAATTGGAAGGCTTGTTGGAAGACGATGTTTAATGACCATTTCAATCACTGGTACAAAGCTCACGATTATTGTACGTTTGTGTGTTTGTTCACCGGTGATCCATTCACCTATCACTGTATCCCCCCCAGGGCCCTGGTGGAAATTAGACATACCCGAATGACAAATACTCCACAGCGGGGCAAACATAGCATGTCATGTCCCAACTTGCAACACATGCTGTATAGATGTATGTTTAACAGTTGTCAAAATGTTCCAAGGTGGGGCAACGGTTTTGCATAAATCCACCCTGTAAAGCCCCACATACACCCAGGAAGCGTGCATGGTGGGGCGACATATCGATAGATGTTCAATACATAATAGAAGAAACATTGAAATTGTTTGGATGAAACATTTTGAAGGATTTAGATCAAACTCCCTCACCCCTGCCAAACTGCTTCCAGGCCTTCATGCTATGTGTAACTAGTTGTGCACTTGTATGAGTAGCACAATACAACCCAGTGTCAAAACAAGGCTAAGTAGCCACACCCATCACACACCTGTGAATTCGAGTGCATAAACCTCACCTTCTAAGCATGTTTTTGTAAATAAGGACGAAGCGAACATAACAAAACAGTTTTCAGTGGACTACTACAACTGTACGTTCGAGTTGATTGTTTATTCAAATTAACGCACATCGCAGATATATATTTTTTGTGATTCTAGGAATGTGATGGCACTGTCTTCTACTGAGCTCGAGAAGGAGCTTCAGCCAGTTGCGTACGGGACATTTTTTGGTCATGATGGTGACTCCAGAGTACAGGCAGACTTACCGCTGCTTCAAACAGGAGTTGACTTCACCAAACTACGAAAATTTCTACCAGTCAGCACTCGAGTCAATAAAAGTGACAGCGATGTTAGTTTCCTTTCCCATGAGAACACAACGGTGGACTTAACTTTCCCTGCTACTACTTCAGGAGACCAAGCACGAAACGATGGTCGTGAAAACAGAAGTCTTTCAAGTGACAAACCTTCACATGCCTTGCATGCCTCAGTTGCTCGCTCAGCTGATACTGATAAGTTTCTCGCTGAGTGTGAGTTACAGTTTTCCAGGCTATTTGCATTCATAGACAGAAGTATTGAAGGGATCGAGAGACGTCTTGAAGTTGGAAAGTGTGACCGTTTGTTGGTATCAAATGACCACTATGCTAGTTTGTCACAGTCGTTTTCTGTTGGTGGCCCAACCAAGAGGGAACTGAGCAAGAAAGATTTGAGAGAAAATGTAGCATTTTGTGACACAGCTTTGGAACATGTACGACGACTTAAAGACTGCTTGATGTTAAACCTACAACAATTGTACGGAATATTGGAGTGTTATAGTACAACTTTTCCAGATGACAGAAATGCCATTGTGGAGTTTGAAATATCACAACGACAAACTATTAGTGATTTGACTAGTGATCTAGAACAGTGTAAAGGTAACGTGACTGAACACAAAAGTTATGCTGAGGCTCGACTAACTGTTGTGAGTTGGAAGGACTTGATGATACCAGAACGTAAACAGTTAACATTTTTTGCATTTGCTCATTTTATTATATTTCTGTTATCAGTTGCAGTGCTGTGTTGGTTTGGTGGAGGAGACGATCGCTATGTTGGTTTGTTCTATCTATTCCGTGGTCCAATGTTTATCATATTGTGCCTTTATTTGTATAGTTTGAATCTAGTAGGATGGGCAACCGCTAAAGTGAGGTATATAGACATATTCAATTTTTCAAGTGCTGAAGAGACTCCCACTCCATATGTTATCTTTAACATTGCTGGTGTTTTGAGTTTAACTTTTGCTATGTTCGTATCGGCACTACTCCTTGTTGAGCATTTAGAGACAACAGAAACTCCAGAGAGAATTCTACCATTAACAATGTGGATAATTACTATACTGTTTTTGTTGAACCCATTCAAGTGGTTCATCCGAAAGGGACGCTGGAAAGTAGTCAAAGTATTTTGGAGGGTTTTGTTAACTCCATTCTACCAAGTACATTTTGGAGATTACTGGTTACTTAATAATCTTAACAGTACCATTGTAATCTTTCTGGATTTTGAGTTTTTGATTTGTTTCTGTGCGTATGTGTGGCCATTAGATAAGGAAGAAGATGGCAGAGTTTGTAATGATAATGGTTATGCTGTGAGACCCATCATATCATGCTTGCCAGCTTTTTTGCGGCTGATGCAATGTCTGAGGTGCTTTCATGACACTAAGAATTACGTTTACATAATTGATGCAGTAAAGGCCTCTACAACCTTTCCAGTGGTCATTTTATTTGTGCTGTTTTCTGAAGATCATCCTCGCCTGACTGAACACTTCAAGTTGGAGTCATCAGAAGGTTACATCTTCATTGCTTGGTTGGTGTCATCAGTGATACATGCTGTCTTTAATTTCATCTGGGATATCTACATGGATTG
The DNA here is from genome assembly GCF_963678975.1 of Dysidea avara. Lineage (NCBI taxonomy): Eukaryota > Metazoa > Porifera > Demospongiae > Dictyoceratida > Dysideidae > Dysidea > Dysidea avara. The sequence goes on from NC_089272.1 coordinate 40,740,852, forward strand.
GGGTCTCCTTCATTATAAAAATTTGCTACGCGAGAAGCTTATTTACAGATGGAGAACACTCTATTACTTGGCAATAATTGAGAATCTTATTCTACGATTTGCCTGGTGTCTGAAGCTGTCTCTTGGTCTTCATCTAAGTGCTCGGTACAACCTGTTCTACACACTGTTAGCCTCACTTGAAATACTGCGTCGGTTTGTGTGGAATTTCTTCCGAGTAGAATATGAACATGTGAAACTCATTGCATTGTCAACTTGTGGGGAAGATAAAGATGAGGACAGGGAAATGTTATTACCGGAACATTCCATTAACTAGTCATGGAATAGTTGGAAAAGTAAATGGTGCTGGAATAATGTGTGTTTGTGTACTGTTTTATAACTTGTTATTTTGTAAAGTATTATACCAATTCCGAACAGCAGATTGTTACATACCAGGTACTTGTATAGTGTTTTTTGCAGGTACAGGTGTGTATACTGCATGTCTTGCTATAAGGTACATGTATAAAAGAGCTAGTTAATAACATAAAGCATGGCGTGGAGGCTAGGAGAATTTGGCCAATGAGCAGCATTTCACCAAACTCATATCTAGCATAAATCTGTTGCTAGTAGCAAATTTGACAAACATTCATGTAGCCAAAACATTGCCAAACTTTTTGTAAGTCCAGGAGATTTAGTACCTTCATGGAGCCATCAAGGTTATGTTTACTATTGAACACAACATGACAGTACATATTTTCTCCTGTTCTCTTAGTAAACCTACAATGCTGCATACAAAAGGAATGTTGACAAGTATTTATACAAATTTCCAGCTTCTTGTACAGGTGATTAGGGATGGTCACTGCATTCTGGTTCATGAGTTTTGTTTGTCTTATCAGCAAGAGTACATCATATTAGAGGAGAGAATATTGTGTACTCTTGTCAGTTAGTATAGACCATTGTGTGCTACATGTATGAAGAAAATTTTGAAGAGTGTTATTTTGAAATGCAATTGTTATGCTAACAATGGTTTGGGCATTGGTAAAGATAGAAAGCTTCAATTCACTTATTTAAATTTTCAGTTTGTAACAAATCAACCAGATCTATAGCTAGCAGCATACCTTTAGTTAGGAAATGCAAAGTTAATTCACTGCAGATTTGTCATCAACAACAGTACTGTATTTCAAGGTTGTGAATATAGTTAATACAAATGTAAATGCAATTTCTTGAATTGTTATATATAAGACACATTCCTGCATTATACTGCATATAAATTAGAATTGCGAGGAAATGCTTACAAACTGTACAAGATGAACATGATCTCTGTAGTCAAAATTTGTGCTTGTGGTATATTTTAAAACTTAATAACTTAAACAATGTTTAGACTATGGCCATGCAGTTTACGTTCCTACTTTATTGAAAGTTACAGGATGTGAGCAGATGTTGTAAATTCTATTTTGGTACTGAGAGCTGTATAGTATTATAAGTGATGAGGAGTATATGTTTGTGCCCTTTGCCTGATCTTTGTAGGCCTGGTCTTCCTCTGAAGCACATCTAGGATTTCACAACAGGGTGGTGCTGAATTCTATAATCCAAGAAATAAATGAGATACTGTACATACATGTCAGGCTCCCTCCTAAATCATGTTTGCGAAAAAGGATATTTTTTTGTTTGAGTTTGAAATCCTTTGTGTCTGAGAGACGCAGTTCCCCAACACTGTAGCTTTGTTGTTTTACTAGTGGTTAATTTTCATTTGAATTACGTAGCATTGTAGAAGGCATTCTTTATAAATGGAATATTAACCCATGATCATGCAAACATCAAGGTTTCTAGTTGAAACTGAAAGTATTTACTGTTTAGCCACAAGAAGTTGTTCAGACAAAGTACCAATGTAGTTATAGAAAGTTGTATCTTATTATGGACCAGTGCATGGAAATAATATTAGAGTTTCAACTTTGGTATGGTAGTATGTTTAACACAATGGTGAGGTAACAGAGCAGAAGTCAACACAAAGGATCCACCTTACACACTAGTCTATTGACTAGCACATTAATGCATGGGGTCCATTATTAGCTATAGAGTTGTTGACTGTTCTATTAGAGTATTTCGTTTAATTTTGCCTAATGTTATTTTGAGTACCTCTCATGATCTTTGGAAAGCTAAGCCTTCCCTGCTAGTTTTATCTTCAACACTTTTAACTGTGTATCTATCTTATGAGTATATCAGTGTTAGATAGAGTTGGGGTAGTTACTCCAGAAAAGTAACTAGTTACTCGTATATAATGTAATTTAGTTACAGTTACTTTTGTAAATACTTTAATTACCAGTTGCTTTCATATACTTGTATGTTAACTTCTGTAACATGTTTTCATTATTATTATGCTCAGATAATTACACGCCTTATAGCAAGGGAAGAAGAAGAGTAGCTACTCTACTACGTATATTCATGAAGCAATAATTCTGTGGAAATTTCAGCTCAGTTTCAAAATATTGTTTTGTTTGTTGCTCAAGAAATAGTACACAGAATATTACTGTAGCATGTCTGATGCAAACAATTGAAGAGTGTTTTTGCTTTTAAAGTATGATTATATACTAGTCACTATGTAACTATTGTAACCTGTTGCTAATTTAACTAGCTAGCTACTTTTCAGACATTTAAATTATCATAACTGCTTTATAAAATGTAGTGACCAGCTGTCAATAATCTTCATTTACAAAATATTTTCATAATATTGTTATAAAAAGTAAACAAACAAGTATAAGGAAAAATTAAGAATTGTAAGTTTGATTAGGGATCACAGAAATAAAAACTACATTTAATCCCTAAGTCAGTCATGGTTTATAGACTGAAGTATATAGGTATTAAAAATTCATTTCCATTAGAAAATGGTATGCATTAATCCAAACAAGTGTCTGTAACAACATAAAACACTACCAAAGAACCTCTAAAAGATGAAAATTTGTAACCCCAGATCACCAATAATGGTATCCATGTACAAGTTACAAAACACACACACTATTAGATTGTGTAGTTACCTTAGTGTAACTTAGTTTTAAAAGTAACTAGTTACCTATCGACTGTTCTATTAGAGTAGTTTACATATTACTGCTCTATTAAAGTATTTCTATTTTTCCTTGCATGTATGCCTGATCATCATTTAAATCATGCAGTGCAAGGAGGAAAATATGTGATCCTTGATCCCAAAATGAGTATATTGAAACCATCATAAATAGGTTATACGTTAACCATAGATATACGTACCTGGGGTTTGTATATCTACGAATTAACTACATATTCATATTAAAAACAAGCTGAAGACTATTCACACCGTATTGAAGTACAGAGACACCCAATTATGCTCTTTACATGTATATGCTATGAAGAAATTGGGATATTAAAATAAGTTTGACATTGGTGTGTCAAGGTTGAGATACTCTAATAGAATATTCAATTGATAAATTAATTGTGATTTGTAGCAGTATAAGCACTGAGTACACTAACAGGTTCTATCTCAGAAAATTACTATTCCAGGTAAGTTAACCTAAGCATACACTTAGACTTATCAAATAGATTACGTAGTTTTAAAAATGCTAGAGTCTTAGAATGTAAGTATTCTTCATTCAACAAGCAAGTTATGAGAAAAGAAATTAGCTTTTATACCATGGAGTTCCATTGTTCTCCTTCTAGTGGAGTATAAGCACTGTTTTATCTTTACCACTCCTCATGATCAGGTCTCCTGTCCATCCCCCCACCCAACCCCAACATGTAGTGTCTCCTAGATCCACCTAAGCAGAGAATGTCAACCCAAGAAGTGCAGTGCAATAGTGGAAGTAGCAGTGTTGTGGATCACAATATCAGGTCAACACTGTAAGTCATCACCATAGAGCTGTGGTGAGGGTGACTCACTGGACCATAAGTTTTGCAGCTAAACTTCACAAAATGGAAAATTAGAAAAATAAATCTGAACGCTAAACTGTATAGCATTGTGTTGATAATCGTATAGTTATCTGTATTGTTGTAATAAAGATATAATTTTTATAGTAACAGAATACTAATCAATGACTGGAATTCATTACCCAAATCTATTGTTGTTCCCCTTCTGTTAATTCACCACTGGACAGACATTACAGTAATTGCTTACTGGGTATTTGATTTTGTATAGTAATTAGTGTAGCTAAGTATATATACTGTATAATATTATCTAATCCAAAACAGCCAAGCTGTAAAAAAGAGTGTGGCCCCCAAAAAGGCCAGGGTGAAAAAAGATATGAATCCAAGGTGGTGGCCAAGAAATGGCTGTGATGGTAGGTTAATGGCAAAAATTTTAATAACGACAATTGCGATGAATTTGGTGCCAAATCCTAGTGAAAAGTGGAAGAGGCAATGCAAATTCAGCTGAATTGTCATTTTTAAAAAAAATTGCTATTAACCTACCATCACAGCCATTTCTTGGCCACCACCTTGGATTTCACATCTTTTTTCACCCTGGCCTTTTGGGGGGCTGCACTCTTTTTTACAGCTTGGCTGTTTTGGTTTAGATAAATACTGAACAAATACACATGTGTTTCTTAATGACTCCTAACACCCTATATTATAAGGGGGCAAAGAATTGTAAATTTAAACAAGTATATAGAATAGGGATTGAAGTTGTGATTCTGAAAAAAAACTGCGTAAACAAGAAGTAATAGGGATGGTGATTCACAATACTGCTTAATACATCAATACAAGCCAAACAGCTTGATTTGTGTACATTATACAGTACAATAGTACTGTATAGTAGGGACCACAAAGGAATAGGCGTGGCCCATGAAATAATACCACCCAAAACAGCCTCAATTTCCCCCAACGATGATGACGCAGTACCATACACTACGATAGTAGTGTATAATAGGGACTACAAAGGACTAGACGTGGCCCACGAAATAATATCACCCTAAAAACAGCCTCAATTCCCCTAACAACAATCAGGCAGTATTGATTAGGTAACACTAAGTCCAAACAAGCTTTCAGATCAACCTGAAATGCTTTCAACAAGTTCTACGGAATTTTAAAAATTGTTTATTTAACGGAATTTTCTACTGACTGAGGAAGTAAATAACTAACTGATGCCTTCAAACAAGCATAATGCGATAACGGCTAAGGCTACGGGCTTGATTTTTTCACTGTTTGACGTTGCTTTGGCCCAACAGGTGCCTTTTGGCATACCGTCACACATACAATGCATTCTTAATGGACTTACCAGTGTCCTCCTTTGTGTCCCATTCATCTTTGCTGACAGCGAAAAGTGTCAATTTGGTGATAGGACATGATGGCTTCCTTTCATAACGGAAATCGTCCGCATTTGTCATAGTAGCTATTTTGATATCAGAGGTACTTTTCAAATAGTTCTTGATTCCTACTGCTGTGTAAAGGGTTGAACATAGCCAACAACGAAGCGTAATAGATATTTCACTTTTCAGACGATAATTGTTATAACTGGGGCGTGCGGCACCATTTCTTTCGGTATGCGTGCATTGCAGAGGTACTTTCGAACAGTTCTTGATTCGAAATGCTGTGTAACAGGTTGAACATAGCTGACAAAAAGTGTAATGGACACTGCACTCTTCAGACAATAATTTGGGCACGCATCGCTATTTAAGATGCGGCATGCATGGGTTCGAAATGCTGTGTAATGGACGCGTAATGGATACTTTTCAGATGATAATTGGGGCACGGCGCCATTTCAGATACAGTATGTGTGGGTTCACCAGTCATAATAATTATTTACAAAAAAAAGTTAACAAACAAGTACACATGGAATTTTCAACTAAAGTAGGGACCATAACACATCAATAAAAAGTATTGAACCAAGCTGGAGTAGTGCACGATATTAAATCACAGTAAAACAATAAGAAGTGTTATTGTCGTTTTACTGTGATTTAATATCATGCACTACTCCAGCTTATTTCAGTACTTTTTATCGATGTGTTATGGTCCCTACTCTAGTTGAAAATTCCAAATTTTTCTGTGTACTTGTTGAATTTAAGATTCCTATTTTGGCATTTTCGATCCCTATTCTATATACTTGTTTAAATTTACAATTTTTTGCCCTCGTAGTATTAATTTTGCTTTCATGACAGTCATGTGTGTCTGGTACTGAAATATCCATCATATTGTCATTGGTTTTGTATCTGGAGCTCACCTGATACTGTCAACTTTGAGTGGCAGGAAACAAACATGTTGACTACTTGAGTATAGTAGATGTTCTGGAAAGTAAGAAATTGGTGTAAAATGTGTGAAAATTTGTTACACATACTATCGGTGACCTACAACACTGGATCCTTGAAATATTGTTTCTCAATACTGGTAAATACTGTTGACCTGGTGACAGATACCATTACTTGCTACTGGCTTTTCCTGGAACATTGCAACCTTTATCTGCCACTATTGTACAGTATAGTGTCACATAATGTGACATACATTATGTTATCAACAGGGAATTTGTGACAATTCAATTATTCTTGTTAGTTTCAGCAAGAGTTCAAAATATTTGTATGGGGGAGAGTGTCTAACTGGAGTACATTCTGCAAACACACTGCTGCAAGTAATTATAACACCTCAGGCTTCTCTTAGAAGAAAGGCTTGACCTTATCAACACCAATCATCACCTGTCAACAGTTCTTTGTCATCAGTAGAATCAGGCTAGAGGTGTACATATGATCAAAAGTGAACTTGCAGCAGTGTGTTTGTACAGGCCATAACTCTGAAACCAATAGTTCTTTTTATGAACTCTTGGTTTCAGACAGGAAGTTCTAAGAAACTGCTTCAGCAATATCAGAAACCTTTCTAACACCACAATGTGTTTGCTCTTTATCATGGACCAACATACTAGCTACTCTATTTTAGGTTTACTTTAAACTTATCATAATTATAATCGTACCGTCAACTTTACAAATTATTGTTTTCTTTGAAAATACAAACACTTAACAAATACACATGATCTGTTTTTTTTAGTGACTCTTAACTTGTGATAAACACCTTGTATATAGACACTAAGAAACTGGTAATATTGTACAAATCAAGTTGCATATTCAGTTATAATTCCTGTGGTAGTACAATTTTTCTGTTTGGTTTATCACCAATCGTGTTCAAAGCAATTATGGCCTGTTAGTGAAAAATTATACTGATCTAATCAGACAAAACATCATGTAGTTGACATCATTTTAAAGCCATTGTAAAAGTTCATAGAAGAAATTCCTGTAAATGTGTAGGCTCATAAATTGTCATAATTCATCCCTACTCACTCCTCTTTCCTTTCATTAACACACGTTTAAAGGTTTGTAGTGGTAGTGAAGTCACTGATGTTTATTATTAACTTTGCTGTTTTTTGATAACTGTATTATAACAGGCTTACTTGTATGCACAAAATTTGTATGTGTGTGCCACATTAATACAGGTTTTGCTTTTTTACTTTTCTGTGTCCACTTCTTTACTGGTTAAGGTGATAACAAATACAGCCTAGAGATTAGATGCAAAGGAGTCTACTTGAAAATGCTTCATAATACATACAATTCTTGATATATATATATATATATATATCAAGAACACATCTAAAGTGGATTGTTATATACATACCATAGTTGATAAAGTCATTCGTGCATGCTTGACTCAGAATCATTATTATTTAAACACAGTATTTCAAATACTATGTGTGTCTGGTCCTGAAATATCCATCATGCTGTCATTGTTTTTATAACTGGAGCTCACCTGATACTGTCATCCTCGAGTGGCAGGAATCATATCTGTTTGCTACTTGTGTATAGTAGATGTTCTGGAAGGTAGGGAATTGGTTTTAAATGTAAAAATTAAGTAGCTACACATTCTTGGGATCTATAACACTCTGAATACTTCAAACCAGTGTTTCTCACAACTGGTAAATGCCAATAATGGCCCGATAACAGGTACCGTCACTGAATACTGGCTATTCCTTGGACATCATGGTAACCTTTGTAACCAGTAAAGGATCTAGGTGGTTTTCTGTGGCTTCAACAGAAACTCCCTTTTAAATTTAGCTCAGTGGCAGTCTAACTAGCTACATTATTGTTGTGTTGACAATTTGTCATAGTAAACAACTATATAGCACTGTATTTTAATAGCATGAATGCAATTGTACTTAACTAACACCATTTATAGCTATTAAACCCTCAGCAACACTTCACTGTTCACCTCCCACTACATTAAAAATGATTGAGTTACTCTAATAGAGCAGTCAATAACTACTCTAATACAGCAATCCGCCACAACTTTTGTCCTATAGTGTTTACAGTTTAATGCATTGGATATACTGTTACAATAATTGTTAACTAAAAGTATGTAGCTTAAAATCAGATCTTATAGAGCTTGAATTTTTCTGGAGAAATCCCCTCATTATCTTCAGCTATGTATATCAACTTTAGGATATCCCTTTAATAATCCTAGATCTGCAGCTGCCACTGGGAACTGAACTCCCCTGCATCTGCCACTGTTGTGCAGCATAATTGTGTCATATTTATGTTATCATTACATAAATTTTGTGGCAACTTGTCTTGTTCAATTATGCTTGTTCACATAATAAGTTTCAATCAGGAAGTTCTAAGAAACTGCTTCAACAATGTCAACATCATCAGAAACCTTTCAAATTATTTTTATAGTATCACAATGCCACAATATGTTTGTTCTTTATCATGGACTGACATAAAGTAATATACTAGCTACTCTTAAGGTTTTATGTAAGTCTACTTTAAATTTATCGTCATTATTAATTGTAATATCAACTTCATAAATTGTGACTGGGGCCTGTGAAAATAGGGCATATGCCATGTGGGCACATGATTTTCATACTTCTGTCTTTCATAACTTTTTATACATTATGCTATGGCACTGCAATTTTCAGCTCGTAGGAAGCATTTAATTGGCTTTGTAATGCAAGTCATTGAATGCAAATATTCTATTCCATCACTGAGGTATGATGACCTTTAGTGTGATGGGGTTGTAGTTTGTGCCCACATACCCTGTTTTCACAGGCAAGGTCACAATTATTGTTTTCTTTGAAAATACAAACACTTAACAAATACACATGATCAGTTTCTTAGTGACTCTTAACTTGTGATAAACACCCTGTATATAGACACTAAGAAGCTCCTAATATTGTACAGATGAGTTTCATAATCAGTTATAATTCATGTGGTAGTAAAATTTTTCTGCTTGGTTCATCACCGATAGTGTTCAGAGCAATTATGGTATGACAGTGAAAAATTATATTGATCTAATATCAGACAAAACATCATGTAGTTGACATCATTTTAAAGCCATTGCAAAAGTTCATAGAAACATAAAATTCCTGTATATGTGTAGGCCATAAATTGTACTAATTCATCCTTACCCATTCTGTAAACACATGTTTAAAGGGTTGTAGTGGTAGTGAAGTCACTAATGATGTTCATTATTTGTTGTTTTTGATGACTGTACAGGCTTAAGAAACAGCCTCGATGTATGCACAAATTTTACATGTATGTACTATATAAATACATCTCAAACAGGTTTTGCTTTTACACCCTTCTGTGTCCAGGTGTTACTGTACATGTGTATCAAGAACACATCTAAAGTAGATTGTTGTTATATACATACCATAGTTAATAAAGTCATTCATGCATACTTGACATAGAATAATCATTTTGAACACAGTATTCCAAATGCTAACACTGTATTATTCCTATTAATCTCATCCTTTAACTGAAGCCTTAACTGAAGTATTAATAACTTTAGTGTGGGACTGATTTGCCTTCATGTACATGATAGTCATGTGTGTTTGGTCCATCATATATGTATATATTATACTGTCATTGGTTTTATATCTGGAGCTCACCTGATACTGTCAATCTCGAGTGGCAGGAATAACTACTTGGGTATAGCGGATAGCAAATGTTCTGAGAGGTAGGGAATTGGTTTAAAAATGTAAAATTTATAAGTAGCTATACATTCCTGAATATTTAAAACCAGTGTTTGTCGCCTGGTAAATGCTGATGGTGGCCAGATAACAGATATCATCATTGATTACTGGTTTTTCCTGGGACATCATGGTAACCGTTGGAACCAGTGTAGGATCTAGGTGGTTTTCTGTGGTTTTGACAGGAACCTCCTTTTAAATTTAGCTCAGTGGCAGTCTAACTAGCTACATTATTGTAGTGTTGACAAATTTTCATAGCAAACAACTATATACCACTATATTTCAGTAACATGCATATAATTGCACTTACCTTACACCACTTATAGCTATTAAACCCTCAGCAACACTTTACTGTTCATCTCCCACTACATTAAAATGATTGAGTTACTTTAAAAGAGCTATTCTAATGCATAGTGTTTGCAGTTTAATACATTGGATTTACTGTTGGATCTCAGAGCTCAAAATTTTCTGCAGAAATGCCATCAGATATCTTCAGCTATTAATATATATCAACTTTTAGAAACCCCCTTTTAAAATCCCCCTTTTAAAATCCTATAGATCCACCACTGGGGACTGACCTCTCCTGGATTTGCCACTGTTGTACAGTACAATGGTGTCATATACATAATTTTGTTATGGTTACATATGTTATCATCACATAAATTTTGTGGCAATTTGTCTTGTCTAATTACATTTGTTCACAAAAATATAGGTTTCAATCAGGAAGTTCTAAGAAATTGCTTCAACAATATCAATAGAAACCTTTTGAAGTATTTTTATAATATCATAATTATACACCACAACGTGTTTGGTCTTTATCATGCATGGACTGACATACAGTAGCTACTCTATTTTAGGTTTTATGTAAGTATACTTTAAACTTATTGTAATTATAATCTAAACCAAAACAGCCAAGCTGTAAAAAAAGAGTGTGGCCCCCCAAAAGGCCAAGGTGAAAAAAGATGTGAAATCCAAGGTGGCGGCCAAGAAATGGCTGTGATGGTAGGTCAATGGCAAAAGTTTTAATTACGACAATTCAGGTGAATTTGCATTGCCTCCTCCTTAGGATTCGGCACCAAATTCACCTGAATTGTCATAATTAAAACTTTTGCCATTAACCTACCATCACAGCCATTTCTTGGCCGCCACCTTGGATTTCACATCTTTTTTCACCTTGGCCTTTTGGGGGGCCGCACTCTTTATTTATAGCTTGGCTGTTTTGGCTTAGATATCACTTCTTCTTGTATTGCAAGTCACAAAGCTGGCTTTGGTGCTTCCGTTTAACTTTTTTTTTCTTTCTTTACTGCAGGAATTGTGGAACAAAGGAAGTAATTGTGTGTATAGCTTTTGTCTATTTAAATAATTTTTTTAAATTATTTGTATATTTAACACTGAATGATAGTAGTTAATAAGGTGACTTCTTACATAAGGTGACTTCTTACATAACTGAACTGTAGCTGAAACTCTCATTTTTTGTAGCTGAACTCTTTTCAGGGTGATTTGTTTCTAGCTGAACTCTCTACAGGATGATTTGTTTCTAGCCGAACTCTCTACAGGTGATTTGTTTGCAGCTGAATTCTCTACATGGTGGTTTCTTTGTAGTTGAACTCTCTACAAGGTGACTTGTTCTAGCTGAACTCTCTACAGGGTGGCTGAACTCTGTACACTTCAGTAAGTGATAAATATAAATAGCAATTATGCTGGAAATTCAACAACAAACTTGTAAGGACTGTTACTGTATGCTTTGAGCAGTACACATCTAGATACAAGTCTTCTAGGACTTATAATTTCATCACCATCATAAAATTCATCTGTTATTTGAAAGAAAGGGTCATCAGAGCCATTGTAGAACTGAAACCATTGTACGTAAGCCAAATCATGAGATTTTGTGGTTTCAGTGGGATTAAAACTGTTTCCTTTTATTATCACCAATGATTTGAAAAAGAATCTTACAATTCCAAAATATGGATACCCAGGCTCTGAATCAACAACAGCAAAGTATGCCTTAACTCTGCTGCTACGATCTGACGAGTGAAGATCAGAAGTGAGTGACAAACCATTCACTGAACAACGAGCATGCTTATCTATACGTGGTATGACAGTTATTGAATTTCCTTCATATAAGTGCTCATAGAAGCAGAGTAACTTGAGATAAAAGTCTTTGGTAACTTGCAAATCCAACCTAGTAGGGGGTAAATATTCAACTTTCCATTCAAATCCAAACATATTTGTGTCTCCTTTATCAATGGACAGTTGTAAGTCATACATGTCCTGTGTAGAAGTGGCAAACATAGATTTCACACGGATATTTAACAGTGAAGGATGTATTACTGAAGATGACATCTCCCTTGCAACCGGCAGAATATCATCCAGGTGTGGCCAACTAGTTACCAATGGGTCATGTGGCAGCACAGATTCAATATCAATGTCTTGCAGAAACTTGGTAAACAATTCCAATTCAACGTAGCGATTGCTATTTGGAAGACCAGACAGTACACCATTCATTCTTTCAAAACTAAAGTACCAAAATGCATGAGGGGGCCCAAAATCTCTTATCATGTCTGGGATATGAAGTGCCACGTGGTAATTTACTGAAACTTGAAATCTGCCATAAATGTTTTCAAAGTACCGATGGTGAGATTTAAGTAAATAATCAAGTCTAGAAATATCTGCATCTGTAAGTGATGGCTGAACAATAAGCTGGACAATATCACATAGCATACAGATGCTCTCATATGAGTCTGGTGGCAACAAGTCCCATAAACAAGGCTTAGCATAAATCAAAGCAAAGTTCTTCCACTGATCAGCTGTCAAGTTGGAAAATTCTAACTTTTCTCCCAATGAACTAGGCAATCTGCCAACATCATATGGCACACGTAAGCATTTTAGTCTACTGCTAAACACTCTTTGAGACTCTTTACAAAACAGGGGGTCTTGAAAAATCAGATCTGTTTCATGCCTTATCATCCCCAAAAACACTGTGTGCATTGGATCAACCATTGTCATTGTGACAATATCAAAGTAAGTCAATTTTAACAACTGACTCCATCGAACACCATTTTTCTTTTGTATTTTCTTCACCTCAGTTGCATTTGTTGCACCCAAAAATTCAACAGCCTGTGACCTAACAGTATCATTTAGCCGAGGCACTATTTCTACCACAGTGAAGTAACTCATTCTGCTAGTTACATCCCGTGGATTTTCCCTTTCACCTTCAAACTCACAACGTGAGCATCCTTTGTTCGCCTTATGACCAAGGAACTGGCTAACTTTTCGTGCTGCTGGTATGTCACATGAAACTGTAATGAGAGCTCCTCTTACCACTACGGATGCACCAGAATGTATAATGTATTTGGACACCATCCCACAATTCAGTCAAGTCATTAACAAGTGGTTCCAGGAAAGAATTAATGTTTTCTTTAGGCTCACTGGGTCCAGGAATCAATCCAATCAACATAGTCCACTTGGTCTTGTATCGTTCTGTCCTTGGCAAATTCAAAATGTTCATATAAATCCCACCAACCTTATATTCAGAATTCTTAAAGGGCTTAAACCAATCAACATGGAGAATAAAAGCAATATTATGTGCATTCTTAAAAAAGTAATCTCCAGGGTTACTTTCTCTATTAAATGACTTCCAAACTCTGCCATCCCACACATCATTTATGATTCCGCAGTCTGATGTATACCTCTGTTGAATGTTGAGAAGCTCTTCAAATATTTTGGTGCAATAAAATTTTTTAAGCCAAACAATAGGTGATAAGTAAATAAAGGTTTTATAAGGAACAAGTCGGCTTTTCCCAAAAGATAGGAATTTTTCATAGCAAAGATGTTCTGTGCAGTGAGAATTATAAGTTTGCCGTGCACAGATTGGTATGTTAGTAGCTTCTGATAACAATGTACAATCATATAGGTTGCAACACCTGGAGTCTGGACATACAGCATATCGTTTAAACTCAGGAACTTGGTTTACACCTGCACATGCAAAAAGATTCTGTACAGTTTTTGGAAAGCAGTATTGTAATGGGTGGGATATCAAAGTGAAAATCAATTGTAGAATTGAGAGTAATGTTGTAAGAACACTATCGCTTAGCTTGTACTTGACTTTTACTTTGATCAGTAAAACAGAAATCCATTTATTTAAACGTAAAACTGGTTGAAATAAACCTGACTCAGCAGCAGATGATTCATTTTCACTAGCTGTGAGCACCTCATTGTGCTCAGGGAGGCAAGGCACTGTAGGTGGACAGGTCATTGGTGAAGGCTGAGTAGAGTCCAAGCTTACTTCAAAACAGTCTGCTTCAAATGTTGGTGAGGTCTGCTGATCATCTTCACTATCACTGCTACTGTTTGCAGTATTCTCATCTAATAGAAATTATTACCGTAAACGATGAAAGTTTGGTGTGATGACTTAAGTTTGGCGAATGTGGCGAACAAAGGAAATTTGCCAAACTTTATTCTCCCAGTCTATTTTAAATACTGTTCAATACTGGCCGTACAGTAAATTTTTCCAAACTTTTATTTACCAACCAGCTCCACATGCTGATTCGCCAAACTTTTGCCATTTACAGTACACCCAAGTGGAGATATACATGCTCATGTGTATGCATGCATCCATGCATATGTAAGGATGATCAGTTGAAATAACATAACATTTTGAATGGCAAAATTAAGGGAAAGGATTTCTTGTGAATGTTTGGATAGCTGATCACTATATGGCTACTAATGATTGGTTTGTGAGATCTAATACAGCACTCAGCTTCACCTAGTGCATCACACCCTGGTGCTGTATTTCCATACACACATGTGGCAGTCCTTTATGCATACAAGGTATGATATCTAGTCCCTGCATGCAGCACTAAGTGTTCAACTGACCTAATGTACATATTATTTATTATTTACCATTACTGTACATGGTTTAATAAGTACAATTTAAGTTTGTAATGTGGTCTGGTAATTTGTTCCATTTTCATCCTGATGTAAGTGTATTTTGTTTGTCAGTAAGGACAATGATTTAAGCCCCCTACCCAACCCCCACCACCAACATATTATATTCCACCCTTTGAGCAAGGCCTAAACTGTCACAGAGGTCATCACAATCCTAGAGGGGGGGAAGGTGTGAAGTACCACCCTTTGAGCAAGGCCTAAACTGTCACAGAGATTATCACAATCCTAGGGGGGAAAGGTCTGAAAGCTACTGTACAGTAGAGAACTTTGGCAGTGTAATACATAGGTGAATTTGTTTGGCAAATAGTCCTTTAATTATCCAAGTATTTTTCCTGCCTACAGCCATTGTTAGCTATGTCACTGTGTAGAGATATGCAACAAAACACAGCCGGGTGTAGCTAGCTTTCTGAATTACCCTGGCACAAGGTCTGGCTGTCCCCATGCAAACCATTTAACAAGCAACGCTAGCCCATCTCTGTGGACTCTTTATTACACATTTGCTTTAAAAGAAATTATGCCTAGCAACGTAACTGCTACACTGCTGTTTGTACGGCTTATTAGACTAGGATACTACTGCTGGAATAGTACAGAAGCTTAGATGGACTAACTTAGCCTCCAGCCCCAATGTTGTACTTCGTTTTCACTCTTTTGTCTCTTCTACTTGCACATACTGAGCGTTTTAGCATACTTCATAACCAGCATTGAGAAATTGAGTAAACAACGATCCTCCTAAAATATTCCTGCCTCCTGGCAGTATAAGACAGGCACCATGGCCTACAGTAGGAATTAGCTTTTGTTTGTCTTTCATCAGTCTACCATTGTCCATCTATCCCGGGGAAAAAAATTAAACATCTAATAAATCAATTACTTTTCACATCCAGTACTGAGCAGTTTCACCAAATTAATTACAGCACATGTTTTGACTCTCAACCAAACAAATTTAGTCAAATATTATTATAGAATCAGGTATAGCTACGCCCCTGAAACACAGTGACTTATGAAATGCACTGCCAAAGTTCCTACTAATGTAAAAACAGTGAGGAACATGCATTTATTGCTTTAATTTGGTGCAGTCATTAGTGGAGCTACTTTTGATTGTCCAATTTCTGTAATGTGTTTAGTGGTCTTTTATTTCTATGATTATTAGCAATTGTCATCTTGATAGGTGTTCTGGAGATTATGGGAAGACACCACACACAATATATGCAATTGGTTTATAATAGTGTGTATTCTAACTTATTCCATAACTAATTAAAGTTTGTTTGTCATATCAATTGAGTTGTGTATATTTTTATCACTTGTTCAGACCTGTTGCATATTACAAGTTTAATTGAAGGTTTACTAGAAGGTGGCCATAACAACATTAGTCGATGGGAACTAGTGTTGAGCACTATGCACTATTCAGTAAATAGCTAAATAGGGTTAGTTTAATCACTATGCATGTGGTATTCATTAAAAGGTATCAACCAACAACAGGTTTTGGGGTAGTACCATATGTAGCAGCCTGGATCATTCTATGCTATAGCAGGGCAGCAAAGGAACAGCAGTATCACTAATTGTTTGCAGTGCTGGAAACGTTTTATCCCACCAAAGGTCGGTCCCTCCCCATCTCTTTCTTTCCACTAACTTGTAGTACCAAACTATGGCTGGTTAGTGGGACACGGGCTGTGCTGTAGCATATCAGTTAGGAGGGATCATATAGGGCATCTGGTATGGAGTAAATTAGCATACTACCAAATATACTAGCCTGAGCTTTATCATAGATGTTGGGGTACACATTTACCATGACCCAATCTTGGAGGGTCAGGTGACAGCAGGTCACAAGGCTACAGCGCTCCAGCCCATTCTCCCAATCTCGATGTCTTGTTGTATTATGGTCATTGCCACACACTAGTATACAGAATGTTTGTTTCAGCTCTATAGTCAACATCATCTTCATAACACTCACTGCTGTGGTGCAATGGTTCTTTCAAAATGATGCACTTGCAATAATCAAGGCTTGCAACACAGTAAACATAATAGTGATGAGACAATTTTATCAAATGTACTATCAGTACATGTACATCAACCAGATGTGCCAGCTTCATGCTTGGAACACAAATCTTCTGACTGTAAATATTACTGCAACATTCAAGTGTGTGTTGCAAACTAGTCCCTAGTCTGCTCCACAAACACCTCTGTACAGTACAAGTGAAGAATAATACCAACATATAAATGGACACTTCATTATGTTTTTTACTCCTTACATTGTATCATTACAGTACATTGTACATAAACACATGTAATACACACTTAGATATGCTATAAAGGAATTGTCGGTTACATGTCGTAATTGACTAATCTACAATTAAGTCACCAATTGCTGTAGTTTGATTGCCACCTTAAGCTTCTTGGTATAAGGACATCTACAGATCATCTAAGGCTCTTCACCATAATATAGGCAGGGGGTTTATCAGTGCTGAAGCAAGTTGACTGACTAACAGACCATCATCATCTATCACGTAGACTACTCACTTCCTGGAATATAAATGCTAACAATAAATTAAACAATAATAATTATTATTGTGATAGGTAATGTGTAAATAATATGAGGTGGTATAAGCAGTGGACCTGGAAACAAAGAACTCAATTGGTACTTCACAATATTCATGCCTGTTACCTCTACAAGTCACAACATCCTGCCTTGCATGGCCAGATCACTTATATTCTATATCATTGTGCCTCACATAATCCGTAGCATTTAGTGCCTACTCTGAAAGAGGGTTTGGACTGCTTAGCAATGTCCATTCTGATGGGTGCTCATTTTCACACCTCCAACTATGCACCAATATTAATAAATACTAGAAGGTTTAACTTCTCATGTACCACATGAAGCACACAAGGCTATTTGTCAAACTGCTTGTGTAACCAGCAGCTCTTGCCAGCTGTCACCCTTTCACTGAAAATCTTTCCTGGAAAAAATTGTTGCACAAAATTTCTCCAGTTAAGCAATACAAGTGTGCTTGTTATACAGAATGCCAGCTGTAACCAGTGAGCAGCCAGTCCAGACCTGACGATAGACGTCATGTGAGGTACTTCGATGGTGCAGAAGTGCTATGACTATGTAAGATGAGACACTGACTTGCAGAGGCATCTAATACAATTATAGAATGTGTAACACAGGGAAATATATAAAATTTCTGGATCCTTGCAGGTCCTTGGTTATTTCTCAGGGTAGGGAATTATATTAGTACTGACGTGTGTACAATAATCTGTATTTGTAGCTACAAATACCTTACGGGAACATCCGAGAAGTTAGACTATAGTATTCTAGGGATGGGAGGTATTGACATTTCTGTCATACGATTATTGTCATGAGCCATTATCACAATTATCACGATTGTTGTACACTTAACCACTGTAACAAAAAACACTAAAATATTCTACTAACAAAACTATTTAACATGAATTTATCATTTCAATTATTACATGATAATTGCCAAGTTTAATTATCACTAGTTAATGAAAAGACGATGCCAACTAAATAATCATGATTATCACGATAATTGGATAATTGCCCATCCCTATAATATTCTTGCATCAATACTACAAAACCATGCCCCCAAGATTGCATAAGATCTATTGTAAAATCACAAACAAAATACACTTACGTTAGGACTGCTCAAGCTGGCAAGTTCTGTGGCATCTTGTTTTAATAATCTGTAAAATAAAGCAAGATTGACAATACGCACAACACAATAGGGAGAATACGAACAAGTGTTTCACTAAACATTTAAAGATAAAATATTAAATTTTGTTGCATACATACTCAGTTTGCGTTTATAGAAAATATGAGTGCATGATATCATGTCTATCATTGGTACAATGAAAAAAGCTAAACTATAATTCACGAATATTTAGTATCTTATTGCGTCAATTATGGCCGGTCCCGTAGTCTTGTTGAGTGTCTGGGGGTACACAGTATTACAAGAGAAATAAAAGCTGGGTATCAAATGAGCAGCATTTTGTTAAGAATGAGCTCTATTAGGTTTGAATCTGGTGAGGAAAGTATCCTAAGCACTTGAGTATGTGCGGGAAAATCCACCTTGGACAACACTAGTAACTTGCAGGAGGTCAACACGGATAGAAGCTGTGGAGCTCAAAGTTGCCATAATAACCTGTTAATCGTCATGGTAAGTAGTGCAAGCAACTGCAACAGCATGAACCGGCCAACATCATGGGGCATACCAAGCCACTGTTCCAAACGTTTGCTTATGTTTCACCTGTAAGAATTTACTGTGAAAGCAACAGTACAAAGCAGAGATTCGTACTCGTCATAGTTGAGTTCAAATCTCAACCTGTATAGGCCCCATGTGTACATATTAACCGGTCAGCTTACAGTTTAAAATATGCATGACGTTGTCAGGCACATTGGTAACCACCTGATAGCAATGCGATACATTATGTTCAGTAAAAGTTACAAGCTCGAGGCAAAAATTAATAGTGATTCACTCGCTCAATGTGTGCATGCACAAGTTACTGCAAATTTAGTTTAACACAGGGTTGAGTTACCGTACCTTCCATCAAGGCGCCTTCCATATTTATAACAGAGTCACCAGTTTATCTCCTTTATAAAGGTCACTCACTTGTCATTTGTTACGCAGTAAACATGGTTGACAATAACAGCTACAGACGATTGCGCGATCTTTGCAACAAAAACCGTCAAGCGAAAACCGAAAACGTGATCCATTTGCTTTGAAAAGATGCCGAATTACGTAACAAGCTCACGTTTCCATTGACTTCCTGTGTTGCATACAGGGGTTTTACGGAATCTTGCAATGATATCGAAAACTCAATACTAAGTTGCCAAGGTAACCTTTAAAAATCACGTGGAAATTGGCGCGAAACATGTCGAAAGAAGCCAGTGGTAAAGCAGGGAGTGCGGGAGTTGGATTCCCAAATCTTCTGGGTTTAAATGCGCTTCAACTGTTGCCACTCCTAAATAACCAGAGCCTCGGAAACCAGCTGACCTTCAATTTAAATGGTGGTGGTTCAGTAGCTTCACGTCAAGCCGAGAGTCCTGTGCCTAGAGCAACAGCTACGTACAAGTATAATGTGAAGATTTTTAATCCAGCCTCTTCAGCAGCTGAGTCTCCAAAATTCATAGTTCGTCAACTACATAATTTTCAAGAGAAATTTGTCGATTTAGCTGCGGTAAAGACGAAGATAATTACGACATTCTGTACAGATGTACATTCTGTCAGCGAAATCAGTGCAGTTGGCTATTTCGAAGGAAAGCAGAAGCGATGGTTATGCGATGATATTGACGTACAAATGATGTACAAAGTGTTTACTGGTGCTAATTGTGAGATACAGTTGTGGTGTGAAAGGTCGGTGGTTAAGGAGTCAACAGGTAACAATAATAACAAACGTGTACCATCTAAGAGAGATCGACATGAAGAGGAAGTGAGCGATATTTTTGAAGATTTGAAGATGAAGCACAAGGAAATGGAACTGCCAAAACTGAGGTTATGGGCAAGAATGATTGCTAATGGTGTCCACGAGTCAACAGAGGAGCCACCTAATGTACCAATGATCACAGGTACAGTGCCCAAACGTGCAAAGCGAGAGTCATTACATGATGTTGTAGTAGACGCTGCTAAAGCAATGGCACAGGCATTCACAGGATCGCCTTCAACATCACAGCATGTTGCTGTACATAATTCATCTGTTGCGGCATGTACCACAGCTGCCACTCAACCAACAGTGACCATTTCCACCGCCACATCTGTAGCCGCAATTTCCCCATCTCGATTGGCAGATGTCAGAATGAAGCACTATGAGCAATTACGGTATTTACACAAGATGTTTGATGATGGTATTCTAAGTGAGGAAGAATTCCTAGAGCAGAAAGGGAAGATTATGGACTCATTGAGGTTATTGTAGACTTACATTATACTGATCAGATTATAAATTTCGATTCACTTCTACTTGTCATGAACAGCAACCATTAGTTAGCTGTATACTGTTTGTTACTATTAGTTTTGTGTTATAATGGTGTTGCACTTACTTTTCAACAAAAGTTATTTCAAAAACTTAGCTAGATACTAAATACAATGCCTTATCTAACTATGATTAAAAAATCAGTTATCCATAAATCTGGCAATGATGTACATATTGTTGACAATCATCAGGAGTGACAGAAGCAATAGCTGCAGCTATGCATGTCTCTAGGTCAACAACACCACTATGCAATGTACTCTCCATACATTTCAAAACGGTCTTGACTTTAGAGAAAGCCTCTTCTATGGGGTTATAGTCAGGAGAATATGGTGGCAGAAAGTGTACCATAACCCCAACTTCTCTCAACAATCCTGTAACATCACTACAATGGTGAATTGCACAATTATCCATAATAACAATGCTATTTGGATTTGTTCCATTGAAATTCATCAGCATCGGAAGTAAACCTTCAATGAAGTCCTTGAATTCATCGGAATCTACTGTGTCCTTAGTAAGTTTGTAATCCAGAATACCAGTGGTCGTCATCGCTACAATGGCTGATACACGTTGACCACGACATGTAAGTTTGTGTGAAGTGATCGGTTTACCCCTGACACTGTATCCATATTTCCTTAAACTATCCCTCATATCTGTACCAGTTTCATCCACAAACACCAACATACTTGAATCATACAAACTTACATCTACTGCAAATGTTTCCCTTAAATGTTTATCTTGCCTGGCAGCTACAATCTTCATTTTCTGTCTGGTAAATCCACTCTTCTTTAAAAACTGACACAACGTAGACTGGTGTACATTGACACCATACACACGACTTAATTCTTCCTGTACTTCCCTCAAATACGCACCTGGCTTATGCATCAACATGTTTAATATAACTGCTTCCACAGGCTTGGTTAGCTTTAACACTCGGCAGTCCTTTGGATATTCTTTCTTACTTACACTACCGCCACTTGCATTGAACCGTTTCATGATTCTAAACACAGTTGAAGGGTCTACGCAGAGATTGGAAGCGGTGGATTTATCATCCATCCCTAAAGCCAACTTATGCCACACGATCCTCCATCGTAGATCATCCGAGTAAGCAGAGCACCTGCTTCTTTCAATAGACATTATCACGTGACAATTCAAATGTTTCCTTGGTAACTTGGTTTTCGTTTTTAAGTTTATTGCAAGATTCCGTAAAATCCCTGTAGATTCCGCAATCGTCTGTATGTGCGGTGATCACGTGATCAACCAGTTTCCTGTATTACGTAACTTTGTGGTTGAGCAAGTCTGTACATAACGAGATTGGTGTGAAACTGGCTGGTTAGTTACGATCATGATTAGCACCAGTGGTTTGCTACAGGTATGTAAAATTGTGTTAGCTATATACGTAGCTACGTAGCTAATTTTGTGCTTCATTTGATGTGTGAAAGTTTATATAACTATATCTCTCGCCGGTTTTCACAAGTGCACACCCCCATTCAACGGCATACGGTAGTTAGCTAGCTAGCTACTCGACATCTCTCGCGACATCTACAAAAAATGCTGAGAAGTTGCAGATTATAGCTACTGTTATGGTGAATATTGTCCGTTCATGTTCACTGGCTGAACCTTCTAGCTAATTTGTCTTCTCGTATAGCCATGCACTGAGGACCTAATGTTCTGGCCTACTGTGTTAGGGTCCGCAACGTGAAAAATGAAGTTGCAAGAAACAAATCCCCGACTATCGTAGTATGTTACCCTTAGTGCCCCATCACTAATACCACCCTTGGTTTGGAACTGCGTTCCCTTGTTGGAGAGACACGCGGATTTTAATATCTCACGTGATTGATCTTTATTTCGTGCGCTCTAAAGAAGACGTCCAGAGCTCCCAGATTCTGATTGTGATTTCAAGTATTGTTGGCCTACCAAACCATGCATAGAAGTGAGTAAAAATTTGCCCGTGTTTTCCACAAAGGCTGATTTTCTGCTGATGGGTCGAGAAAAATTTTCGTTTGAGGCGCTCTACCAGCCAAGAGAAGAGAAGCCAATCCTATCACATAAGATGGTAATGAAGTTGGATGTACAAGTGTTGTACACACCAAGTTTGAAAGAGCTGTGACCTTTCTAACCATCTGTCTGGCAGACATGAAATTTTCAGTGCAATGATCTTAAATGATTTTGGCGGATTGCCTCCTTCCTACTGTTACACACTATCTTCCTAGGAGCTTTAAATCAGGGGAAGATACAGAAGAACATCTGAGGTTTCTAAGAAGTGGTCAAATTCTTGACTTTTAAAGTTAAAAGGTCATTGGAAACTACTACTCTAATAGAACATTCAGTATTTTATTAGAATAACCTGGCGTGTAGTCACTATACACTTACCATCTGCTTTTGGTTGTGTCAATTGAACAGTTGTATAGATTGCTGGCAAGTGTGCATTTTATGGACATTTAAATCTTGATATTTTAACCTTGTGATGATGCAAGCAATGCAGTGTCCAGGATGCTGGAGAGTATAATAGTATTTGAAATCCATTCATTTGCTATGAAGTAATCATTTTGTATCAGCTGGAGCACTCTATTGTAGGACCAGCTCGTAGCCTCACATTTTACATACCTGGTTTTCTATATGAAAATTAACTAAAATAATTGGCTATGTATCTTGTGCAACTGCCTAAATAAATAACAACTTAGTAATGCAATATAGCCATAATACCCTAATTCTGCTGTGTATATGTCCTATGAGTTTGTGAAATTATTGATTCATGACTAGGGTAGAGGAAAAGCTTCACAGTTTTATCTGTCAATGTGATCATTCTATTAGAGTAGTTTATCACTTTATAGGTGTAGTATATACCTACACTTTTTTTACAGTGGTCTTTTATCATGTTTTGCACGGGTAGTGAAAATAGGGCAGGGAATCACAAGGCCATGGTCTCCATTGCCAGTTTTGGTGGTCAATTCTTGTAGCAAAAGATCAACGTGCTCTTAATCATTCTAATAGAGCAATCACCAGTGTTAGTAGCTGCTTAATTTTTGAAGTGAAAATGGCCACCCAAAGTACTGTCTCAGATCCCTGGGGCATGCATCCAGATGGAATCTGTGCCTGTATGGGCTAATTAGAGTGTAACTTTTTACATTCAATTACAAGTACTTGATATTTAAGGATATGCGTATTCCTTGAACACATTAGTGCATACACCCTGTATATTGTCCAAAGAATACATTTAACCTGCATGTTGTATTGATTTCTGCTTGTCACAGGTTCATATGCATTGGACTGCTCTGTGTAACAACACCCTCATAACAACAAACTTATCTTGAAAATACTCATCAATCTGCAATGTTATCTGCTTTAATAAAGCCAAATTTCTGTTCATCTAGATTTATTAATTTTGCATCTCTGCCTATGTCATTGTTTCCCTTACAATATCAATGATTTATTGGTCCATTGATTGTTTGATTGTCAAGTGCAGCTGTAAGAAGCCATCATCAAAGTTAATAAATGCATGGCTAGGGCAGATTAAAAAGTAACATTACAAATCAGTATCAATTCAGCTAACTAGTCTGTAAAGAAATAATTTGCTATAAGCTTGTGCAATGGTATTGATGGATGAAAGATGATTGAGTTTATGTGACCTATATAATTTATTTAAGCATATGGTCATGCTATCTGTAAACTATATGTGTGTAATGTAATAGACTAATCACACAATTTGTTCTTGAAGTGACCTAGTATGCGAGTAGGTTAATGTACAAGTATATATGGTATGCCTCACTATATAGCTTAATAGGATGTGGGAAATGGATGTAGGAACTGGAATGCATCATCACAAGGTTAAAATAATTATCAAGATTTAAATGTCCATAAAATGCACACTCACCAGCAATCTATACAGCTATTCAATTGACACAACCAAAAGCAGATGGTAAGTGTAGTGACTACACGCCAGGTTATTCTAATAAAATACTGAATGTTATATTAGAGTAGTAGTTTCCAATGACCTTTTAACTTTAAAAGTCAAGGATTTGACCACTTCTTAGAAACCTCAGATGTTCTTCTGGTTCTTTCCCTGATTTAAAGCTCCTAGGAAGACAGTGTGTAACAGTAGGAAGGAGGCAACCCACCAAAATCATCGAAGATCATTGCACTGAAAATATCATGTCTGCCAGCCAGATGGTTAGAAAGGTCGCAGCTCTTTCAAACTTGGTGTGTAGAATATTTATACATCCAACTTCATTACCATCTTATGTGATAGGATTGGCTTCTCTTCTCTTGGCTGGTAGAGCGCCTCAAACGAAAATTTTTCTCGACCCATCAGCAGAAAATCAGCCTTTGTGGAAAACACGGGCAAATTTTTACTCACTTCTATGTATGGTTTGGTAGGCTAACAATACTTGAAATCACACTCAGAATCTGGAAGCTCTGGACGTCTTCTTTAGAGCGCACGAAATAAAGATCAATCACGTGAGATATTAAAATCCGCGTGTCTCTCCAACGAGGGAACGCAGTTCCAAACCATGGGTGGTATTAGTGATGGGGCACTAAGGGTAACATACTACGATAGTCGGGGATTTGTTTCTTGCAACTTCATTTTTCACGTTGCGGACCCTAACTGTGTCATCGGAATAATTGACTCCGGGACTGTTCTTTGATAGGGCTGAGACATAACAAGGACTTTAAACGTATAATCAGCTAATAATATCTAATCAAAAAACAGCCAAGCTGTAAAAAAAGGTGCGGCCCCTAAAAAGGTTATGATGAAAAAAGATGTGAAATCCAAGGTGGCGGCCAAGAAATGGCTGTGATGGTAGGTTAATAGCAAAAATTTTATTTACGACAATTCAGGTGAATTTGCGTCAAGGGGCCACTCACGCTATGAGATTTCGTACAACCACACAGATAGTAATTTCGAAATTTGAAATTTGGAGTGAGATCAGAAATTTTTGGCACGGACTTTTTCATTAGCGCGCGCCCTGTTATCGTAACATCACCTGTACTCCCCATGTCTATTCAAGCTATTACATATATAATAGAAATCATTTAAGTGTTGTACATATAAGCCATCTTATAAACCACAATTTTGTAGTGTCTTCATTTGTTACTGCTTCAGTGAAATTTACAACTCAGATTTCAGTCTTTATAGGCATAGCAGATTTTAGTGGACCTCACAAGGAGCAACTGATTTGTTTGCAGCTTTAGTAGCTAATATTCATTCAAGAGGTATGCAAGCTATATAAATTTGACTATCAGTACTGGATTTTGTATCTGTGTGTGGTAGCTTTCACCTAGAGAAGTGCATGGGCTGTTAGCTTAAATTGGCTATTTATAAATGTGAAATTGAAAAAAAACTGAAGCTAGCTGTGTAGAATTCTCTTTATTTTACATCCAGCACTGAGGATGAACTTTTGACAGTCATACCACTCTGCGCTGACATAAGCAGCATGTCTTTATAATTATATAACGAGAATAGGCTTAATTTTGTGGTTGTTATTATGATTTACGATAATTATTAGGCAGTATATGTGACCGAATTTTGGAAAATCACCCATATGGGCGCATTTGACAACTAAAATATGTAATAATCAAATCACAAACTTTATAGCAAAAATCTACTTGTTAATGGTTGTAAGCTATTCTCAATGACTTAAATTACAAGAAAATTCTTGAAATATTTTAAAAACTGTGCTCTGCTCTTGTTAGCAACCCATTAAACACGAAAATTCTAATTATATCATGCACGCCCATATGGGTGATTTTCCAAAATTCTGTCACATATAACCACATTTATGGCTCTATACATACGTACGTATACTGTATGTGCCAACTAAGGTACCTATACTGTAGCTAGGGTATATCATATCAGACAATTCAATGTATTTAAATGTCATTCAGCTACAGTATGAAAATGTACTGTTTGTTCAATTAGAATTTTAAAATAAAACTGATTCTACAAAAACCTGTTAATTTTAGCAACTTTTATATGCTCAGCTGTATAGCACGTATATCATATACGGGGTGGGTGGGTGGGAGGGTGCGGAGGGGAGGGGTGGTGGGCCGCCCACGCGCAAGAAGTGGTTGACAGTGAAAAAACAGTCTATAAGTATCATACAACTGTTTAAATATATACGTTCTTTGATATAGTATATGCATTAGTTTGCCAGTGATAGTTATAAACGGCGAAAAGAATGTAATGAATTGCCCGCCCACGCCCAATTTGCGCCTTCGTTAAAATGGCCTTACTCAAAGACGATTAAATGTCTATGACATAGTTTTCTGTATAAATACTTTGGTTTGTTTATCATGCTGTAATATTGTGCTGCTGTGTTATGCTATAATAATATTAATGCTTATATTATTTAATGATGTTTGTTTCTATTACTTTAGTGCACGGTGGGAGGTGGAAGCGTCCATGATGATGATTGGGCAATGTGCAAATAAGGTGAGCGTATGCTTTGTAAAAAGAAGCCCACGTAGCTGTGCAGGGCTCATCTTCTGTACAGATCAGCTTCTGTATAGTCTTTCATTATTTTATTTTTCCCGAGGGGTAGCCAACGCCCACGCAAAACACAGAAATGGGGTTGTCAATGCCCAAGCAAAGCACCCAACTGGCGTATACGAGACTCCCAATCTTTATGTATTTTTAAAAGCCATATAGTGATATTGCTAACTAGTAACTACCTGTACAGTTGTTGATCTACATCTTGTTCTAGTTATTCATGATCGATCATTGTCTACTTTGTTAAACTCACTTTCTCCTTTATTTTTACATGATTTAGGATTTAGGATTTGGTTTCTAATATATTTGTGTATTTCTGATTGGATTTCTCACATAGCATACAAGATTCCCAAGGCATTGGCTACCCCTCGCTTTTTACCAATAGCCAGTTCATCTCTAGTTGACAAAGATTGATATTACAAACTAAATTAAATTCTTGATCACAGATACACATTTCCCTTGTTGCTATATGTGGCACACCACAAAATTAACCAATGTAAACAACCATTACCATACCTTGTAGTGTTTTATTTTTATGTGAATATGTAGTGAAGTGTGTGTGTGTAGTGTGTGTGTGTAGTGTGTAGTGTGTGTGTGTGTGTGTGTGTGTGTGTGTGTGTTTAGTGTGTGTGTGTGTGTGTGTAGTGTGTGTGTGTGTGTGTGTAGTGTGTGTGTGTGTGTGTGTAGTGTTTGTGTGTGTGTGTGTGTGTAGTGTGTGTGTAGTGTGTGTAGTGTGTGTTTGTGTGTGTGTGTGTGTGTAGTGTGTGTGTGTGTGTAGTGTGTGCGTGATAAAGATTTTTTAAATTCACCAATTTAAATGTGACTGTTTTTTCCACAGGTTTATACGTTGGAGAACTGCAAACAAGTAACTTGAAATTTTTATAATGACCATTTTTCAAAATATTTATTTGATTACATGTACAAAATACAAAGATGTATCACGTGATCTAAAAAAGTTATTAGCATGATGTACAAGGACTATTGACCATTGAAAAGTTGATGAATTAAACATTCAAGAACGTAATACTTCTCCATTGCAACTCGCCCACGCAATATAGCGCGCGTCATTAATAATCAGTGCTCAGCCAGGGTATGCGACTATTGGATTGAGATAGTGATTTTTATAAAATTATTTGTACCGTGTAAAACGTTCGTCACGAACGGTATAGCTAGCTGAAGTATTCAAGAAAGGATAGATCTAGCCTGGTATAACCTGGAATCGTTAAAAAGTTTGCGTCTGGATTGTTGAGGTGAGCCAATATTTTCATGGCCAATGGTTCTATGTGTAATGTTAAACCCCCTACTTTGTACCATGAAGAAGGCCGTATTAAGCTGTTACATTTTACGTGAAAGTAGATGTCATGCTGGCCATTCCTGCTAGAACCTGGAAAGGGTTTAAAAGTTATCTGACGCTCCATAACAGAGCCTTGAAAACCTGCTTCCAGTGTAGACGCGTGTATCTTGCCAATAAAAATTTTTTTATTAAAAGTCGCTTAATTGTTGGATATGTATTGGTGTTTTCATTAATTTAATGGTACTGTGATACCTTTGTGTATGCATGCAAGTAGTGTATAAAATTTAATATTAATTTTAGTCCTGCAGTAGTTAACTCTGGGTGGTCTAAAAGTACAAGGGGATGACCAGGGTGTACAGCATATTTAATATCATGCCTAGAAAATAGAATTTTGACTGAGTTTCCAGTGGTTAGAAAAAGAAGATTGACGAGTAATATGAGAACACAGGTGAAGTTATCTATAATTATGTCCGGTATGTTTACAACCAGACAATGGAGGAACAATGGTGTCTTGTGAACAATGTCAAGAACGGTTCCACCAAGACAAATGCATATCTCCAAATTTAATGATGAAGTTAAAGAAGATGCTGACTGGTTCTGTGAACAATGTAGACAATAATGTATTGTACTAGCTATATATAGCTAATGCTGTTTGTTACTTTCCTACATGCATTGTTATCTTTTACTGCCTGGATTTACATAATTGCAACACAAAAAGGTAGTATTAAGTTTATTTGAAATTTCAGAAATTAATTTCAAATTTTGAAATTTCAAGCTCAAACCTTGAAATTTTTACGAAAATCAGAAAAATTTCAAATTTCGTACGCGATTCTGAGCATGAGTGGCCCCTTGATTTGCGTTGCCTCCTCCATTAGGATTCAGCACCAAATTAACCTGAATTGTCGTAATTAAAATTTTTGCCATTAACCTACCATCACAGCCATTTCTTGGCCGCCACCCTGGATTTCACATCTTTTTTCACCATAACCTTTTTAGGGGCTGCACCTTTTTTTACAGCTTGGCTGTTTTTGATTAGATATCACTTCTTTTTGTATTGCAAGCCACAAAGCCAGCCATAAACTGGCTTTGGTGCTTGTTTTTTTCTTTTCTGCAGGATCGGAATTGTGGAACAAAGGAAGAAATTTTGTGTACAGCTTTTTGTCTGATTAAAAATATTTGTATATTTAACAATGCATGATAATCACATACTGTAGGTAATAAGGTGACTTCTTATACATAACTGAACTGTAGCTGAAACTCTCATTGTTTGTAGCTGAACTCTTTTCAGAGTGACTTGTTTCTAGCTGAACTCTCTACATGGTGATTTGTTTCCAACACATATTTCTACAGGGTGATTTGTTTGCAGTTGATCCCTATAGGATCTAGCTGATATCTCTACAGGGTGACTTGTTTGTAGCTGATCTCTGTACAGGGTGATTGTTTGTAGCTGAATACTCTACAGGGTGATTTGTTTGCAACTGAACTCTCTACATGGTGGTTTCTTTGTAGCTGAACTATCTACAAGTTGATTTCTTCTAGTTAAACTCTCTACAGGGTGATCCTTTCATAGCTGAACTCTCTTCAGGGTGATTTGCTTGCAGCTGAACTCTCTACATGATGGTTTCTTTGTAGCTGAACTTTCTACAAGGTAACTTATTCTAGCTGATCTCTCTACAGGGAAAATTGTTTGTAGCTGAACTCTCAACAAGGTGATCTGTTCGTAGCTGAACTATTTACAGGGTGATTTGATTGCAGCTGAACTCTCTACATGATGGTTTCTTTGTAGCTAAACTTTCTACAAGGTAACTTCTTCTAGCTGATCTTTCTACAGGGTGATTTGTTTGTAGCTGAATTCTCTACAGGGTGATTTGTTTGTAGCTAAACTCTCTACATGGTGATTTCTTTGTAGCTGAACTCTCTACAAGGTAACTTCTTCTAGCTGATCTCCCTATATACAGGATGACTTCTTCTAGCTGATCTCTATACAGGGTGGTCTGTTCGTAGCTGAACTCTCTACAGGGTGATTTGCTTGCAGCTGAACTCTCTGCATGATGGTTTATTTGTAGCTGAACTCTCTACAAGGTAACTTCTTCTAGTTGATCTCTGCAAGGTGACTTGTTTCTAACTGAACTCTACATGGTGATCTATTCATAGCTAAACTCTCTACAAGGTGATTTGTTTGCAGCTGAACTCTCTACATGTTGTAGCTGAGCTCTCTACAAGGTAACTTCTTCTAGCTGATCTCTCTACAGGGTGAAGCTGAACTCTCTACGTGATGGATTCTTTGTAGCTGAACTCTCTACAAGGTAACTTCTTCTAACTGATCTTTCTACAGGGCAATTTGTTTGTAGCTGAATTCTCTACAGGGTGATTTGTTTGCAGCTGAACTCTCTACATGATGGTTTCTTTGTAGCTGAACTCTCTACAAGGTAACTTCTTCTATCTGATCTCTCTACAAGGTGACTTGTGTGTAGCTGAACTATCTGCAGGGTGATTTGTTTGTAGCTAAATTCTCTACAAAGTGATCCTTCTAGCTGATCTCTCTACAGGATGACTTCATTCTAACTGAACTCTCTACAGGGTGATCTATTCGTAGTTGAACTTTCTACAGGGTGATTTGTTTGCAGCTGAACTCTCTACATGATGGTTTCTTTGTAGCTGAACTCTCTACAAGGTAACTTCTTCTAGCTGATCTCTCTACAGGGGTGACTTGTTTCTAGCTGATCTCTGGATGACTTGTTTCTAGCTGATTTCTCTACAGGGTGACTTATTTCTAGCTGAACTCTCTATAGGGTTGTATGTTTGTAATTGAACTCTCTACAGGGTGATTTGTTTATAGCTGAATTCTCTGCAAGATGCTGATCTCTCTACAGGGTGACTTGTTTGCAGCTGAACTCTCTACATGGTGGTTTCTTTGTAGCCAAACTCTCTACAAGGTGACTTCTTCTAGCTGATCCCTCTACAGGGTGATTTGTTTGTAGCTGAACTCTCTACAAGGTGATGTCTTCTAGCTTATCTTTCTGCTGGATGACTTGTTTCTAGCTGATCTATCTACAGGGTGACTTGTTCTAGCTGAAATCTCTAGAGTGTGATCTGTTAAGTTTATAGCTGAACTCTCTCTTGTTTCTAGCTGATCTCTCTATAGAGATATAACTTGTTTGTATAGCTGAACTCTTTACAAAGCGGTTTTTTGATTGGTTGCTGAACTTTGTACGCGGTGACTTGTTTGTACCACAGAGTGACTTGTTTGTAGCTGAACTCTTTACAGACTGACTTACTTGTACCTGAACATTGTAGTTGATGTCTATAGGGTAGCTAACTTGTTTATCTAGATGAACTCTCTACTGGGTAGTTTCTTTTTAGCTGAACTCTCTACAGGGTGACTTATTTATAGCTGAACTCTCTTCGGTGTGACTTGTAATGTTCTGAATCTCTACAGCGATATATTTGTAGCTGAATTGTGTATAAAATTAACTTTTTGTAGCTAAACTCCCTATAGAATAACTTGCAATGTAATACGATTCTATAATGGAGTAAGTTATAAACGTAGCTGAATGCTCTATTAGGGTGACTGTTCTATTAGAGTATCTCGATCTTCCATTTGCTACACGTAGTTGGCTTTGGAATCATAACTCGGTGGTTTGTAATTCGATTCTTCTATACTACTGCAAGGACTTTCTATGATGATTATTCCAGCTACACACCGATTTTCAGCTCGTTGCTCTAAGCGGTTTGCCTGGTAGGAGTGAAAACTAATAGTTCTTTTATTCATAAAATTCGATCGCGTAATTCTGACACAGGTTGGGTTTTGTGTCGTATCTCGATGGCCTTTATCTAGAATCCTTTCAAACCACAAAACGGCACTCCTACGATAGTTACTCCATCTACATAGCAATTTCCAACTCATTCCTTCAAGGGGTTTACCCTGTGGGCGTGACAGACCTTCGACCTTTTTAACGCAAATAATCGGTCATAACTCTGTGAATGTTCTTCGGATTCCTACCAAGGTTGGTACTGAGATCCGCCTTAACGAGCCCTTCAAGTGTGCCAAACTTCAGCTTGATAGGAGTACGCGTTTGCATTTTATGGCAGATTTTGTAAAGCGTGCGAAAAGAAGAAGCAGAAGAAGAAATAAACGTAGAAAAAAACCCAAACTTTGGCCGCTCGTATCTTGGAAATAGCTTGAGAGATTTTCTTCAAATTTGGAATGTGGACTCCTCTACCTAGCCGGCACTTCTGTAGCAAATTTGGTTTCAATCGGATAAGGGATCACTGAGCTAAAAAGGTGTGAAAATTAAGTCTTCTTTCTTCTTGTAAATATACTCACGGTGTGGCGCGTCGGCTTCTTGGGCCGCACGACACACTACCGTGTGTCTTGATAAAGAAAAAGCAGTGAGACACTCAGTGTTGGGACAGTTACTTTTTAAAATGTAGCTAACTCGTTACATATTACATCAAGACACACGGTAGTGTGTCGTGCGGCCCAAGAAGCCGGCGTGCCACCCGTGAGTATATTAGCAGGAAGAAAGAAAACGCAATTTTCACATCTATGTAGCTCTGTGATCCCTTATCCGATTGGAACCAAATTTGCTAGAGGGATGCTGGCCAGCAAGGGGAGTCTACACACCAAATTTGAAGAAAATCGCTCAAGCCATTTCCGAGATACGAGCGAACAAAATTTCGTTTTAATTTCTTCGTTTTTTTCTTCTACTTCTTCATTTCGCACACTTCGCAAAATCCGCCATAAACACGAATGCGTGCTCGGATCGGGCTGAAATTTGGCTCACTTAAAGGGCTCATTAAGGCGGATCTCCGTACCAACTTTGGTAGGAATCCGATGAACATTCACGGAGTTATGATCGATTGCGTAAAATAAGGTCAAAGGTCTGTCACGCCTACAGGGTAATCTCCTTTGAGGAGTCAGTTAAAAATTGATATGTAGATGGAGCAACCATCGTAGGAGTGCCTTTTTGTGGTTTGAAAGGAATCGGGATAAAGACCACGGAGATATGACACAAAACCCGACCTGTGTCAAAATTACGCGATCGATTTTTATGAATAAAAAAAACTATTACTTTTCGTGTCTACCAGGCAAACCGCTTAGAGCAACGAGCTGAAAATCAGTATGTAGCTGGAATAATCATCATAGAAAGTCCTTGCAGTAGTACAGAAGAATCGGATTACAAACCACTGAGTTATGATTCGAAAGACAACTACGTGTAACAAATGCGAGATCGAGATACCCTAATAGAACAGTCACCCTAATAAAGTATTCAGCTGCATTTATAATTTACTCAATTATATTACATTGCAATTTATTCTGTAGGGAATTCAGCTACAAACAAGTCACGCTGTATACTGCTTGAAGGTTCTTAGTTTACTGATTTGTTAAGTTGCTTTACTGTAGCTGTACCCATAGTAAAGTGTCAGTAACTTTTAGTATATGGAACATAATTGTTTTACCAAGTTTTAAACTCTCAGTAAAACATCAGTGAATGCAGGTTTACTGAAAAACTACTAAAATACTAAACAATTAACTGTTCCATATACTGGGGATATACCATTCTATAAACAAAGACATTTCAAGCAGTGGTAGTCAGATCAGCCAGAAGAAGGTACCTAATAGAGAGTTCAGCTACAAAGAAGCCATCATGTAGAGAGTTCAGCTCAAACAAATTGCCCTGTAGAGAGATCAGCTAGAAGAAGTTACCTTGTAGAGAGTTCAGTTACAAAGAAACAATCATGCAAAGAGTTCAGCTGCAAACAATCACCCAGTAGAAAGTTCCGCTATGAACAGTCCACACTGTTGAGAGTTCAGTTAGAAACAAGTCATCTTGTAGAGAGATCAGCTAGAAGTAGTCACATTGTAGAGAGTTCAGCTACAAAGAAACTACCATGTAGAGAACTCAGCTGCAAACAAATCACCCTGTAGAGAACTCAGCTACAAACAAATATGCCCTGTAGAAAGATCAGCTAGAAGAAGTTACCTTGTAGAGAGTTCAGCTACAAAGAAACCACCATGTAGAGAGTTCAGCTGCAAACAAATCACCTGTAGAGAGTTCAGCTAGAAACAAGTCACCCTGTAGAGAGATCAGCTAGAAACAAGTAACCCTGTAGAGAGTTCAGCTAGAAGAAGTCACATTGTAGAGAGTTCAGCTACAAAGAAACTACCATGTAGAGAGTTCAGCTGCAAACAAATCACCCTGTAGAGTACTCAGCTACAAACAAATATGCCCTGTAGAAAGATCAGGTAGAAGAAGTTACCTTGTAGAGAGTTCAGCTACGAACAGATCACCCTGTAGAGAGTTCAGCTACAACCAAATCACCATGTAGAGAGTTCAGTTACAAAGAAACCACCATGTAGAGAGTTCAGCTGCAAAAAAATCAATCACTCTGTAGAGAGTTCAGCTAGAAGAAGTCACCTTGTAGAGAGTTCAGCTGCAAATAAATCACTTGTAGAGAATTCAGCTACAAACAAATCACCCTGTAGAAAGATCATCTAGAAGAAGTTACCTTGTAGAGAGTTCAGCTACAAAGAAACCACCATGTAGAAAGTTCAGCTGCAAACACATCACCTGTATAGAGTTCAGCTAGAAACAAGTCACCCTGTAGAGAGATCAGCTAGAAACAAGTCACCCTGTAGAGAGTTCAGCTAGAAGAAGTCACATTGTAGAGAGTTCAGCTACAAAGAAACTACCATGTAGAGAGTTCAGCTGCAAACAAATTGCCCTGTAGAGAATTCAGCTACAAATAAATCACCCTGTAGAAAGATCAGCTAGAAGAAGTTACCTTGTAGAGAGTTTAGCTAGAAACAAATCACCCTGTAGAGAGTTCAGCTACAAACAAATCACCCTGTAGAGAGTTCAGCTACAAACAAGTCATCCGGTAGAGAGATCAGCTAGAAGGATCACCTTGCAGTGAGGTTAGCTACAAAGAAATCACCCTGCTTCATCTTTTCTTCTTCCTGTAGTAAAGAAAAAATGACAGGTTAAAAATCCGGCTTTGGGGTATACAAATACAAAAAGAAGTGAAATCTAATCCAAAACAGCCAAGCTGTAAAAAAAGAGTGCTGCCCTGAGAAATGCTATGGTGAAAAAAGATGTGAAAT
Source organism: Dysidea avara (assembly GCF_963678975.1). Classification (NCBI taxonomy): domain Eukaryota; kingdom Metazoa; phylum Porifera; class Demospongiae; order Dictyoceratida; family Dysideidae; genus Dysidea; species Dysidea avara. The sequence goes on from NC_089272.1 coordinate 40,776,607, forward strand.
CCAAGGTGGCGGCCAAGAAATGGCTGTGATGGTAGGTTAATGGTAAAAGTTTTAATAACAACAATTCAGGTGAATTTGGTGCCGCTTGGTCTTGGCACAAAATTCACCTGAATTGTCGTTATTAAAATTTTTACCATTAACCTACCATCACAGCTATTTCTTGGCCGCCACCTTGGATTTCACATCTTTTTTCACCAAAGCCTTTCTCAGGGCCGCACCCTTTTTTTACAGCTTGGCTGTTTTGGATTAGATATTATTTTACAACTGAACTATCACTGCTTGAAGGTTCTTAGTTTACTAATTTGTTAAGATGCCTTACTGTAGTTATACTGATAGTAAAGTGTCAGTAAACCTAAGTATATGGAACATAATTATTTTACTAAGTTTTAAACTCTCAGTAAAACATCAGTGATGCGGGTTTACTGAAAAACTACTAAAATAACAAACAATTAACTGTTCCATATACTGGGGATATACCACTGTAGTAAACTAAGATACTTCAAGCAGTGTATTTAGTTACAGTTACATATTACCCATATAATAAAGTAACTACAATAATATTACATAATTATTATTATATTACTTTGTGTCCACAGCCTTAAGTTGTCACGTGTGAAACTACCACTTTATCACGTGACATGATTGCGTTGTTGGACAATGTGCAAATCTTGGTTATAAGCAAGAAGCTGGTGAATAAGCTTCATTCAGTAGGCTTCGTAACTTCGTAGTGGCTAGGCGTTACTCAGTGGATTACTAACAAAATTAGTAACTTTGTTACTTAAAGTAATAATATTACGTAATATTAGACTCGTTACAGTAACTTCATTAGGTAAGGCATTACATTTGCAAGTAAATAACTTGAGTTATATTACTTGTTTTTACGTTATATTACTTCGTTACCACAGAAGTAATAATATGCAACGCGTTACCCCTAACACTGGAGACACTTTACACTGCGGGACAGAGAAGGGTAGATAGCTACAGCAGCTGTTATTGCTTTCCCCAGATGTGTATAATAGTGAACATGCTGTTAATGTATGCATTAAATCAGGCTACTATGTCACTGGTTGGCAAATGCAACACAGGACTTGAATAACGGACTGAAGAAAATGACTCATTACAAATTGTTGCAAAACATAGGTTGAAGATATAAGAAGTAAGGAGCAAATAAGAATCAAGTTGACTTGAGACGAAAACTTGCATACTTGACGGATTTTCAACCATGTGATCAAGTGCCACTTTGCAGTAGTTGAATACAGTGCTCACATGTATAAACCATTAGCAACATGTCTGTTTGTTTGTTTTGTTGTTTATTTTCATGCAAGCTTCCTGGAAGACAAAGTACAGATTGTAGCTAGATAAGAAAGCTTGTTATCATACTCCAGGGTCTGAGGGTATGGTTATGCACCTATCAATGTTCCTCCCCCCCACCACCTATCCCAGGTCAGGCAGTATGGGGAGCACTAAAGTTGTCATAAGAGTACAGTATGTAACTTTACATTTGCAACAAGTATATAGGTGGCTATAGTGGAAATTGTGGCAAAAAATTGTCCCAAAGGGTAGGGAATTTGTCATACATGCAGTTGGCTATACTTCTGCATGACCTGGCAGTTTTTTCAAGGGGGGATATTTTTTACAGATTGGAAGCTAGGAAAAAAATTTCCCTCCTTCAACTTGCATTATTCGAGTATTATAAATGCATAAAGATCCTTTAGAAGTGAAGATTTCCCCCTCAAATTTTTGGATAGTGGAAATTTGCAAAAAAATTCTCCCTTTAAGAAATCCCGCTATATGGTAGATATATTAGGTCTACCATATTCCAATAATCAGCTGTACACTGACCAGATCCTTCGCCGGTATTAAACTTATTAATGGTGGCATTGCTATAGATCTAAAATATGTTTTCCTTTATTGTGTCTTCACAGCTATTACTTCTTGTTGTTGAACTTGTTCTATATAATGGAGAGGTGATTAGTCACAGACCACCATGTATTCATGACAAGGTGATATTTGTGTTGCAGTAACAGCCAGTATACTTATATATATATACAGTACTTTGTATATGGTGATGTACATATTTCTGTTCTAGAAATACAGGAATTTAATTTGCAATAATATTATCTCTATATGTAATTCTTACCTACCAATATTCAAAACTTTAACAATGTGGTCAGACAGTTGGTCAATGCATTATTTTGTAGCATATGCTCATTCATAGACCACTGTAAATATTTCCTGTCCACTACCAGAATTACAATACTCCATTGGTTCTGATCTTTCACATGTACTACTACTATACGTGTAGTATAATGAATTACAAATTATTATTCCTTGAATTGTGTTTGAAATTAAAGTACAAATTTGGTTATTATAAGCACACTAGGTGGGGTGAGTATGTTATGAGTTTGTCTACACTGATGTTAGTTAGTATTGCAAGCTGCTAATTTATTCAAAGTAGCTGCTAAATATGTAATTGTTATAACCGGCTTGCCATACCACATGCTATTAATACATTTACATGGGAAGAGGATAGGAAACAAGAAATTTTTGGAAATGATTATACTAATAATTGTTTTCTCTGTGTCTGACTGACATAATGAAGTGTACTGTAGTCTGTGAATTCCACTCAATGTGTTGTAAAGCATTTCCTCAATGAATGTTGTGGTATGTAAGACACATGAGAAATAGCAGACTTCATGTAAAAATACCCTTGTAATAACATCTTAGCTAACCTGACTACATTATAGTTATAGTATAGTTTCCTGATCATATATCAAGTCACTGACAATAGAAAATGTTGTTGTTCAAAATATTGGTCACCCATACCTTGCTTTAATTAAAGCACAGCTATAAGCTAATCTGTTTTTTTGAGGATTTGTATTTAAAGTTTAGTAGATTCTGTACAAATTTTAGTTAGTGCTTACCAAGATACCATAACAATGCCTGGCTTATGAAAAGTTGTTCAACTTGGAGAAGAAAACTTGATTTTATCCTTTGGATACTTAGAAAAGCAATTGATTATCACATCAGTATTAATTTTAAATTATTTTATCACTAGGTAGTGAACTATTGTGGATTATATGTCATTCAAATCCCTCTCTTCTCTCACATACGATGCACATAATTAACTTGTATGTCTGACAGTAACAGTTGTATGACTTAATAATACCACACTCGATACTGTTAAGCTTATCTGTTGAATAATAAGCTGTTGAAGACTGTAGATAGATGAAGCATCTCCTATCCAGTGTATGCTACATATCTCAAGTGATATTATGTGGTATATGGCTGTTTGCTAGTTTTTCAGGGGCTCATGAACAGACCAAATGTGACCCGCTGAACGAAAACCCAACTTGTATGCATTTTCCTTGGATCTCATTTTATGACATTTTTGGGAAGAACCAATGGACTGTTAAAGTTTCAGCCATTTCTGGTAAGTGGTTTTGGTGTTATAGCAATACACATCAAGAAGAGCAAAACAATCTGATTCAATTTGTAGTGTTTATATGGAAAAATGTACAGGCACTTGTTTAATCAATCATAACTCTCGAGTGCAATGGGCTATGGAGTTGGGACTTGTCCCATTCTAGCCACCATGAACTGAGGCATTCATCAAGGTATAGTTTCTAAATACTCCCATGCTATCAAGCAAGAAAGCTGTTCAAGCTTAAAAATGGTGACAATAAAGTTATGTTTTACCACAACATAAACAAACACACGCAACTCACGTTTGCTCCATGGTACAGAAAAGAAACAAAAATATTCCTACTCTCCATGAAGAGGCAAATTGACTGCTATTATACTAGATTATTCCATTCGAGTCTTCCTTCACTGTTTACTGAAGCGATTAAAGCACTGCATAAAATTATATAGCACGCGTTTTTACCCAATGTATTTCAATGGGATTTGTCTCTAAACTGAATTCAGTATGCAAATAAGTCGGGTTTTTGCTCAGTGGGTCACATATGTACTTTCTTGTTTTATTACCAAAAAGACTTGATGTAGATATTTGCTGCAGATTAAAAATGGTTTTCAGACTTTCAAGATTGTTTGTTTTAATTCTCCAGATAGCAGAGAGACACCCACACATGGTGGATCTTGTTAGTCAGACAAGAAGAAAGATAAACAAAAGACAATCTTCAGTGGACTATTCCAACATCAGGATACATGTGGAATATACCAATGTAGACTCTAGTGCTGACTCATATGTACGAGGACCTAACAGTGTATTATCTGACAGTATTAAGACTCTTGAGAGTATTCTAATGGTCCACCCAGTACAGGGGAACCTGATCATACCCCCAATGTGTGATGTCACATGGTTCTATGATTCCAATGAAGGAAAATGCTCATTATTACCATATGAGAGTTACTATGAATGTGGAGAATTTGCTACAATTCCATCATCATACATTGGTACCATAGAAGTCTGCCCAACATCTTATGGATCTTGTAGTTTGGAAGGGCCGAATGGCTCAGGACTACGCAATGCTGATTATCTGCTGTTTGTATCTGCCACTTCTTCATGTAAGTAGTTAGTTTACAGTATTTTCCAGCTTGGATTGTACATGTGTTATATTACTAGCACTCATGTAAAAATTTCTTAGTATGGGATCATGTGTTGAGTATATATGTACGTACGCGTATTGTATATGGAATTAAACTTTTTAAGATACTAGTATTGGTACCTTCCCTATACATGCAGGACCACCTCAATGGTGGATCTATGTGTAGGTGGGTTTCTGAGGCTTCAACAGAAACCCCCTTTTGAATTTAGCTCAGTGGTTGCTTTGGTATTGGTGTATTGATATGCATCACTGTTATACCACTACAATGTATACAACTAGCATCCATTTCAGCAACATTCTAATTTCCACCTGCCTTTACATTAAAAGTGGTCGAGGATTCGAGATACTCTATTAGAGCAGTCAAGTAACTACTCTAATAGAGCAATCTTTTCCCTACAGTTAGTTTGCTTATTTCATAGTTTAAAATCATTGGATTTACTATGATTGTTAACTAAATTAGCCTAAAATATAACCTCAGAGCCTCTCGATCAGGCCATGCTCTTGGATGCCTTATTTTGGAACTATTAATTTTCATAAACCCCCTTTTCAAAATCCTAGATCCACCACTGCATCTTCACATGAAAATTCTTACAATATCACTAACTAATGTCATTAGAAATTACAATTGAAATATTAGCACTATTCATGTACGCAGCATGCATGGTGTTGTCACTTTGCATAGGAGGCAGAAGGGTGCTAGAGTTGGGGGTGCCCAAAATTTATGTTGGTAGTAGTAAGTGTGTGAAAGCTAACTCTAGGGGGGTCTGGGGGCATGCCCCCCCAGGAAAAATTTGAAAATTAGGTATCAGGAGATTGAATTTGGGGGCATTTTTGGTGGATTTAGCTGTCAATAAAATGCTATCTATTTTAATACATTGTACTAGGGTAGCTGCTCTATTGGGGTGACTGCTCTATTAGAGAATCTCGATCGTGATTGACCAGTTTCTGGAAACCTTGCAGGAGTTCACGTGATGACTATTGCACAATACAGCTTTAAGTTGGGGGTGCTCAGCACCCCCAGTAAAATAGTTGGGGGTGCTCCAGCACCCCCTCTTCTGCTGCCTATGCTTTGCATGAGCCTTATGCAAATGATGCAAGCTGCATGCTGATAAGGTAAACAGCATAGTAAAAGCTAAACTAATGTACATACTTGTACCAGACAGGAGCCAATTATATACAGGTCTATTACATACAGGTAAATTATATATCTGTCTTATTAATGACCTATAGTGACAAAAATATTTCCCTATGGTGCAGGAGTTGTCTTGTGTTATGCATTCAAGTATGGTACCTACAGATGCCTTATGTGTAGAACTTTACTATTCTATACTTTCACTATATCAGTATACTTAGAAAAAGCTAAGCATTAATATTCTACTAAACTGTATACATAGCACTGGTCCTGGACCAGGACAATGTTGGCCTACTTATATAATGTACTCACATTCCTGCTCCCCTACTACCCTACAACAACTGTTACCTATTGTTGCTCATTTCTATTTTCTAATAAAAGTTATACAATGAAGGATAGTTATAATTCCATGACCATTATCCTCAAATTACAAAATTTAGGTGTGACACAAATCAGTTTTTTATGCCAGTAATAAGTCAGTGCTCCATTATATTTATCAACAAAATTTGGTACTGAAATTTGCCTTTGGACTTAATTTATGTATCTACCAAATTTCAGCACAATTGGATTATGTGTTTCTGTTTTGTAAAGTGTGTGAGAATGAAGACAAAGCTACTAAAAAAAATTGTTGTATGTGCATATCTCATGAATGGCTGGGGTGATTTGGCATGGTGTCTGTTCTACATGGTGAGCAACTCAGCAATAAAAATTGCTCCATTCATATAAAGGAGCATGCAAATACAAAGCATGGACATTGTTTTTTCATACTTCCTGTTAACTATGTGTTGTGCATGGTTTCTACTACAAGACATACTATCTTGATATCATCTCCCCACAGTTTGACAATACGTATCACAGTTTATCGATAATACCTAGTTATCTACTAAACCAAGCTAAACATAATATACGCATGCCCAGTGTACAAGAGGCCAATCCACACCATAGTAGTGGTATACAGTACATCAATTTTTATGTGTTCTGTAATTTTGAAATCATAGAGCATTAATATTAGAGTTGTACCGATTCCCATTTTTTAGGGAAAACCGATATCCAATATATTTTTACCCGATAGTTAACTGATACCCGATTGTAGGTCTTTACAATTATACTTGTGCACACTCCATTAAAAGTAGAGCTAGTAAAGCCAATTCTGTGAAATTGTACACTTATCTCAATCAAAGTTGCTAGTCAGACAAGTGGGCTAGGGCCTGAAACATCACTGTTTATCTTTGTGGTTACCACAAAACATAAACAAATTACCCAAGTACATACCAGAGCCTTTGACACCAGCCCTCCAGTGGTACTGCAGCTGCCGAAGCTGAAGAGACTAATAATCTGCTGGCCACAGCCCATTACAACCAATTTCTGATTATGGTTAAAACAGCTAATTATCGGCTTCTACCCATTATCATCATCGGTACTACTCTAATTAATGTGTGTTACTACATAATAATGTAGTATGTTTAGGCACTTATGTTAAGAAAATGTGTTCTGTTTTCTAGCTAATTGTGGTGAGAGAACCTTAGCCTATGCTTCACACTGTATGATCGATACTAGTGGTAATAATAGACCAGTGGCTGGATACATCAACATTTGTCCATTAGTAAGAGTTTGTGGTTTGTGTATGAGACATTTGTATAGTGTAATACATTTACTAATTTGTGCATACTGTACGCCTTTAACCCATTGCACTATACTGTGTGTTTGACACTAGAGGAATGCATATAATATTTAGTCATTTATATGTACAGCATAATGAAATTTGTTACTGTGTTACCTTTACTGTAAATGTATAACCGCTGTAAGTAGTATTAATACATGTATGTATATTTTGTGTGTGTTTTACTGCTCTAGTCTCTTAATGATTATGAAGGCCAGAACAGAGTAATTAAGGACCTTCTCATGCATGAAATGATCCATGCATTGGGATTTTCTTCAAGTCTCTTTGACAAGTTAGCTTACAGAAGTATCTTGTTTGTAGTTAACTGTTTCATCTGTTTAAAAGATTTGTTGATCAACACGGCAATACTTACACTACAAGTAAGACCATTGTTGGACCATATGGAGACACCAGCATTTTTACTGGCCCAAAAGTTAGTGCTATATTATGTACTTATGTTTCTGCTGTTAAATTGTATTTACATTACAGACAGTGGCTGTTGCAAGATCATATTATTCATGTCAAGACATTGACGGTGCTCTACTAGAAAATGAGGGAGGGGCAGGCACATCGAGGTACAGCATGGCGACTTTTTATTTAGTGTATTTGTTATTATTTCTGTTATATAGTTCCCATTGGGAGAAGAGGACACTCAACCATGAACTGATGAATGGATACAAATCAAAGTAACCTCACAATAGTGTATGATGTCATTGTATAGTGTTCATTATTACAGTGATTATGAAGTGTTGAGTGAGTTCACTGTAGCCTTGTTAGAAGACAGTGGATGGTACAAGGCTAACTATACTGCTTTACATGAACTGAACCAGGTCCCTTTAGTATGGGGAAAAGGTTGGTAAAAGCTGTTTAAATACACAACTTTGTGTGAACTTGAATGTAACTTCTGAATGTAAAGATATGGTATGGTAACTATATCTGCACTCTTAATATTGTACAGTCAAGCCTGAAAAATCCAACTGCATAATTTTATTCTATGCTACTTGAAGAAGTGTTACAAAATTGGACAGAAATAAAGCACAAACGGGAGGCTAGCATGAGGCAAGTTGAGTGCTGTATTAGTCTCAAGATTTCATCACAAGTGCCTTATAATTGCTTGTCCAACCAAGTAAACACTTTAAGTGATAGTACTTCCTAGCGGGTAGTGGTAAAACCAGGAACGGAGAAATAGGAAACAGGAAAAAAGAAATGGAGAAATGGGTGGAAATGGAATTCTTTCACTGCAGAACACTCTTCATTTGTAATTGAAGGGGTAGACTAACAGAGAGCACAGATTTTTTGAGTCATGACTATGGTGGCTGAAGTAGCAGTGACTGCTGTATTAGAGTGTTTTGCAACTCGATTGCTAAAAAATCATAAGCATAATTATTATAACCATACTAACAGAATGGCAATTGTATAATGTCTTGGGTCAAATTTCCGATGGTGGATGATAGTAATTCAGTTCATCCTGGTGGTATCAGTGGTTAGATTATAATTATAGTCAGCTAGCAAATGCACTACCACTATTATGACATTAAGGCTTAAATCCAAGCTGGCATGTGCGTATTAAAAATTCTCAGAGGCTCGTAATGATGTTAAACTTGTATAATACTCTGATCATACTGTGACAGAGCAGTCACTTCAACTTAAGCCACTGATACTGCTGAGGATACCGCCAGGGTGATATGCATTATCCACCAACAGAAATTTGACTACGTATTATAATTACTAAAAGAGTTTACAAACACAGATAATCATACAGGGGGTGCGAGCTATATAGTAGAGGCATAAAATCATCAACATCATTAGTGATTGAGGTAGATCATTCCACAATTTTAGGCAAGAAAGAATGTAAATATGTTTCAGTTCTAATTGGTGCTGATAGCATAACGACAAGAGTGACCGCAAGTACATGAGGTTAAGGGGGTTAGAGTAATTGATGAGCCTTTAACAAGACAGTGAATCAATTTAAAGAGCATAAGCAGTTTAAGACATTTTCTTCTTTTGTTCTAAAGTTGGCCAGGATAGATGGTCCAACATGAGAAAAGTAATTCATAATGAATACCACGGGCTGCACTCCTCTGTACTTTATCTAATTGATAGATTTGATATTGTACCAAGACATTATACAATTGCCATTCTGTTAGTACAGTTGTATGCCTATCTTATAATTTTTTAGCAATTGAGTTGCAAAACAGTAATACAGCGGTCACTGCTACTTCGGCCACCAAAGTCGTGAGAAAATCTGTGCCTACCCCTTCAATTACAAATGAAGAGTGTTCTGCAGTGAAGGAATTCCATTTCCACCCATTTCTCCATTTCTCGTTTCCTATTTCTCCGTTCCTGGTTTTAACATTACCCCTTCCTAGCTAACTTCTCGGAACATTCATCTTATGCATAAAGTTGTTGCCCATCAAACTTTTACTTGTTTCTGATCATAGAATAAGAAGTTGGTAGTTGGATTAAGTTATACTGTAGTTAGAGACCTACCATGAGGATCTTTGTGGTTTTTGAATCCGCAAAGATCTGAGTGAGCAGTCTCTAACTGACTTAGAAAATGGTGTGGGTGTATTTATACTAGTGGATAGATTGATTGTGGGTTACGTAAAACATCATGTCATCATATATATCTTGTAGAAAATTTAAAATCAATTTCTACAATGTTATGTATAAAAATCTCACTGATCTGCTATGCCTCCTCATGAAGACACAGTGATCATTGGTGAGATCTGCAATGCTACTCAGCACATCAATGATCATTTGTGAGATCTGCAATGCTACTCTGCACATCAGTGATCATTTGTTAGGTGTGTTGTGTGGTGACTACCTCAACTGGAGATATACAGATACCTATCTGCTATATAGGAGGTCTCTATTCATTTTAGAGAACCTCTCTAGAGGCCTTTTAGTGATTTTAAAGACCCCATTATCTCCCAAAGATCAAAGGATATTATGCTTACCATTTTTTACCTTTCATAAGAACTAAGCATGCTTATCATAATTGTTCTGTAACGTGCAGATAATTGTGCTTCATCATCCATGCAAAAACTCTTACTACTTTATAGCACCTAAAGCTCTTTACATGCATAGATACTGCAATGGAATGAATAGAATAATTGCTGCAAAGTATTATAAATGGTAACTTACCACAACTATGCACAATTGTGTACAAGTGATTTCACAGTGAAAAGAAACATGTGAGAAGATGTTTCCTTTGTGTATATTTTGCACAGGGTTAGGATGTTCATTTTTGAATGAGCAGTGTACTGACAAGAATGTGTATCCATATTTGTGTGATCCAAGTGATATCAAGCCATTATGTACACCCGATCACTTGAGTAAGGTCTGTACATAACTATTCCACATCAAACACATATTATTCACCATTGTTGCTGTAATAGGGTAACTGCTTTGTACAATGGGGTGGATTTGATCATTGTCCAGTTGCAATTGCTTACAACGTTGATGATTACTGTCGAGCGGAGCATGCAACGGTATAAATAATAATTTTGATACAATGTTCCAAGCAGTTAATATTTTTGTGTGTTGTATTTTGTAGTCAACAACCACAGTAGAAAGTTTTACCAGTAGCTCAATTTGTGTTGATGCAGTGAGATTATTGTCTTCTTATACTTGTGGTACCTACATCAGAAAACCAGTGTGGCCACTTTGTGTGGCACAAAATTCATACAGTGTAAATGGCGATAAACAACATGTCCTAAATGTGGAAGGTATGGATTTGAAATAGCAATTAAATTTTATCTAGTATACAATTTTTTTTCTGTTCTGTATCAAACACTAAGAATTATGTAATAATATTATTTTATGTTGATATTATCATGTTCTATAAAGCAGATTTTGGTAAAAGTAGCTAGCTACATTATGCACATAATATGGAACATGTAGGAATACTCTGTCCTGTAAACTCAACAATTCTCCTACCTCAGAGTTAGTGGTCACAAATTGGACACTTGCAGGACCGTAACCTAATTCCTGTATCTTTCCAGTTATCATGACTGTTGAGTCATTCCTAGTTGCTGAGGTTGGGAGTTCCAATACTTGGTTTTTTTGTTTTTTTATTTCTCTTAGACAATAGACGAAAGGTAGTTGTAGTATAAGTAATACTGGTAAAACAGGTAGCACTGGTAATGGTTTTCCCCTGCTCTATCCTTCTTGAAGCTCTTTCCTTATTCCCTACCTCTTCAAAGTCAGGTAAGCCTTAACTCTAGTCCTAGTCTCTACAAGCTAAAAGTAAAACCTGACCTTTCTCTCAGGTTGGTGCCTTCTTGCTGTTCGATGCTGCTCTATCTCCTCCACTGTAGCTTAGAAGACCCCTTCCTTGTAGTCAAACTTAGATAAGGAATAGGTCATAGCCTTATTCAACATATCTATCACAATGACTCAGTACAACTACGTACAACTAAAACAGTTAGAGTACAGTATTATATGTATATGTATTACAGTATGTAATGTAGTGCTTATGTAATTATGTGTGTTGTTGAAAAAAATGTATTATCATTACAAAGCTCTAGCAAATTGTTTATACATCCTTGTAAGAAACCGAGAACAAATATTTAGATAAGTTTATTCAATCATACAATTTTGTAGGACAGCTATATGGATGTCAAGATGGACATGCTGTGATAACTGGTGATAACTGGATAATGTCATGTCCTCCAACTGATGAAGTAGTATCATGATCTCCACTAGTTTATAATCAGTTACCTACACTAACAACTACTGGAGAACTTGGTAAGAGAATTAAGTACTGTTGTATGTACAAGTATATAGATAGTCAAGATTCAATGTGCATGTTACCTAAAAACTTAAACTGACTTAAGCGTCAATGATTCGGCAGTATTAATTGACCCTTGTATAAATCCTGAATGTGTGTACTTTCTGTGTGCAAGCCTGGGCTGTGTATGTTTACAAAATTTGTTATTACCATAAAGTATGTACGTGATATGTACACACTTGCTTGTCTGCCTCTGTCAGTGCACGTCTGATGATGAATGTTGCAATAAAATAAAACATTTCATCTAATGAATTCTATTAATATGTGCCTAACAAACAGACAGATTCTAAGGAAAGCTTAGTTTGGCTTCTTTTGGTTTGGGTATTTTTATGGCTAGCATTATGAAAGTGAAGATTCCCTCTGATATCAATAAGATAAATTTATAACGTGGGTGATAACCACACTGTTTCCTGTTATTCATTTAGGTAGTTGTGATCTAGGTGCTTTTGGGAATGTTTTACCAGGTAAGTGAATCATCAAATATCAAGTGTTATTTATTTTTTTGAAACTGTAGTGACACATTTGACAAATAGAATGCATAGACAAAGTGTGGTATCATTTGGAGGAGTCAGTGTCCACAATGACATCACTATCCTGTTACATGTCAATACATATACTAATGCCACTATTCCAATCTGTCAACTATTTGGATGTACAACATGTGATGGTCCCCTACTGGTAGACTTTTATACAGTAGTCAGTGGTAGTGTAATGTACTTAGTGACTAGTGGATCAGTAGTGGTCAGCGCAGAGTTTACCAATATACTAACACAAGCTAAACATTATAGTCTTATGTTGATGTTAAATCCACAAGCCAGTCACTCTTTTGTGTATTATGCAGTATCTACACTGTCTAATGATGGTAGTTTCTTCAGAGTTGCTGCTTTAACTAACAATGTGGAGGTTAGGATAGCTCCTAGTACAAATGTGATTATTAATAGGTTTAAAATTTTTTCTGGAGAAGAGTACATTACAACACTAGATATCGGAGAGTCAGTGATGGTTACTAGTAGTGAAGATCTTACTGGTTCTAGAGTAACTGCTAATAAAGCAATATCATTTTATTCTGGTCGCTATTGTGGCTCTGGTGGCATTGAAAGTTGTCCACTTTTGATCACTCAAATTCCTCCATTCAATTCATGGGGGAACAGTTTCATATTACACACCAATGTCAGTGGGTTGATAGGAAACATGTTCAAGTTGATATCATCTGATATTGGTGCTAGTGTGTCAGTTAACTGTACTAGTAATGGAATTAACTATGAGAGTAACAACTACCATCTTGGCTTTAGACAACACCTTATTTTATCCATTACTCATCATCACTGCATAGTTAACTCTGATGAGAATATTCTGATAATACAATTCAAAGATAACGATCAGTCACCATTAGACACCTTCATGACTATTATACCAGCAACTGAACAGTTTGAAGATCACTATATCTTCAATGCAAACAACAGTGGTACTCATGTTGCATTAACTGTCATGGGAACTAACCCTAACATTAATCCCATATTACTTGATAACAATCCTGCAACTGTGAACTGGGAGACAGTTAACTCACACACTTACTATGCTGTTCTTAGTCTTCCTTCTGGTAGACACACACTAACCTTCTCAGAAGGTGATGTTAAATTTGGAGCTACCATATATGGACCTAGTGGAACTGATACATATGCACTTCCAGCTGGAATGAAACTTAATCTAGCCACTGACCTACCATCACAAGGTGTGTTGAAATCTGTTATATACACTACATCTTATCTGTACACTATTCTCCAGCTCCTCCACCAGTTCAAGATGCAGTACTAACACTAGTTGATGGAATGATCAATGTCACATGTACACCTTCAGTTATTCTTAATGGAATCATTTACCAGTACATTGTACAGAGAGTCAACTCTAGTGGGAAATTTGATCATCATGTTCCAGCTAACCAACACACAATATCACTACCCAACTTCAATGATGCTCTTGTTTTTGTAGCTGCTGTTAATCTGTATGGTCAAAGTGATTTTAAGAATGTCAAGTCTCAAGGTATTGTTGTTGGTTAAAACATGTACATGCATGTATACTGTCCATGGTGGCCAAGAAATGATGCAAGCATGCACATGAGCCCAATGGTTTTGTATTGAAAAACATTCTGGACCTCCCTATGGTGCTCCCGATTGATGAAGTACAACAAGTACATGTTAATGGCACATTAAGCCCTGTTAAGTTTCACTAAATTAATAGGTTATAGCTTTTAAACTTGGGCTACACATAAATCATACGAGATATCATGCCAGATCATGATGCAGTAAGTGTGGGAAAAATTTATTTTGACAAGCTAGAAAGACACAGAGGGGAGGGTTTCGGTTGAGAAAAAGTAAGAATAAACATTCGAGAAGTCACATCATCCTTCACAGAGATAGTAGTGGTGTGCACTGTAGTCGGGGATCACATGAGACTAGAAAGATGAAGAAAGCCACCAAATGACTAGCAACAATTGGTCACCACAAAGAAATGGGTATTCAATGTTGACGGCCACCATTCAGTATTGCTGCCCTCTTTCAATGTTATACCTCATCTTACAATCTCAAAAATGCGATAAACACAAAAAATTGTAGCACTTATTACACTTCCAACCTCCTCTGGTGCAGACTTGTGTGTAAATGTATTATACATATACACCTGTAACACTCTTTGTATCCACTGTAGTACCTTGTCATCCATCTCCGTGTATAAATGGAGGGACTTGTTCAGATTATGGTGCAACATTGCATTGCAGTTGTAGTGATACATATATTGGTACCTATTGTGAGTCTGCTCGGAAGGTACGCAGGTGTTATAGGTTATCATGAAGTCACTCACACATACATACATACATACATTACTTTTTTTTGCTTAATGTGTTCACTTACAGGGTAGTTACTGTATAGGCTGGAGTCAAAATGCCTCAAAATATTGCCCAAATGCTTTCAGAAATTTTCCAAAATTTTCACCTATTGTGCTCTTTCAGTGTTCCCGTTATGCTTTCATTATGCTCCTAAGTTAGCAACATTTTCTTGCAGGAACATTTTAATCAGTGAATGCTCTATTAGGGCATTTCACTACAAAGTGACTGTTCTGTTAGAGAGTATTAATCTAAGGAGCTATGTACAATTCATTTGAGTTTTCTATTGCAGTTTGCAGTTTCCACTGACTGCTCTATTAGGGAGTATCAATGTATTCTAAACTCCATAGTTTGAAATACCCACCTAGTGTACTAGCATTATGGTAGCACAGCACTCCAGCCTATTATGCTTTTTATTATGCTGGCACATTTGATGCAGGCCTAGCAGTTACCACTTACCTGTATGTTATAGTGCCTAGAGGCGTTTAAGGCACTGGTGTTGTGTCAGTGTATTACATTTACATTTTGTTTATCAGCAGCTGTAAATGTGACCCGACGTCAATTTAAACAATGTGTGCATGCTTGTTCCTTGAGGCACTATAATTATATGACTGGATTTTGTTTCCACACATATCCAGATTTATGACTTTAGAGGACCATAATTTGATTTTGACCTGTTGTAGCACAATGTGAAAGAATTGTGTGAAAAATGTACATCACTAGCTATACTGAGCGGTTAAAGTCAAAGAATTGTATGTGTGTGAAAGCTTGGTTTTGTCAAATCCAGTCACATATGAAGTACAAAATTTTCTAAAGGAGGTTACTCTTTAAAACTTTCCTATATGAATTAAATAAAACCATCTGATCATCTCTTTGACATTAGACAATTATTTTTCCAACTGCTGCACTTATGACATGTCACTTGGTGTGTTTGTAGTACCTTAATGCTTATCATTCATTCAAAGTTTTAGCTCCATACACTCCATATATAGTTTTTGATTTATGACCACAAATATTTTGAATATTTTGGTCCATCTCAAGTTACGAAATCAACTAACTTCACACTGTGCAAATGTTATTTTTAAGCACAAATTTCTCTGATGGAAGACTGTTGACCAACCTACCCAGTGATTCCTAAATTATGGGATATCTACTTAATTAAGGCTCAAAGTACTTTGTTGAAAACTTTAATTCTTTATATTTTGAAAAAACTGCTTGAAATTCTTTGGATTCCTTTGTAAATAATGATTGGGTCATGGTCTGTGTTTAATAAATTTTTTGTGGTGTGATCACAATGGACTTAAGAGATATGTGTAAATTTGCCCTTGGTGATTATTGTGCCATTCCTCAGGTCTCTAAAATAGCGAAGATACCTCGATTAGTGTGATAACCAATTTAGACTATGGCTCGTACCAGCTCTGATCACTGCAATAATGGCGGCTTCCTGATCGAATTAGTGTTAAAACAACTCACTGGTAGGCTTCCTAGATGAATACAATCATCTCTATTATCCAGCGATGTTTTCTTCATACTCCAGTGATAATTTCTGATGGCTGTTGTGACCGGAATCCAACAAAACACGTGACGCATGTGACAAAAAGTTTGTCACAGGTATCTAACCAGTTTAGATACCTACCCGCAGGTATCTATTGAATTTTAAATACCTCATTAACGACCAAACTTCAAAGCATACTATGCATGCCATATTCTAAAATGAATTATGCTGTGGTATGCAGTGGAATTTTGGGGCTTATTATTGCTGTATGGGAGTGTATACCTTCAATAACCACTAGCAACAAGGCCATGCCAAGTTTGTCTTCTTACAGAATGAAGGTCTCTAGGTACAGTGCAATCTGTACTAGTGAACACCTGCATTGAAAGACCACCTACGTGCTGCATTTAATTTATACTTCTTTAATTGGATATTAATGTATAGGACCAATGCAACAACTCTTTCTAGAAAATCCAAAAATAGTTCTTATTAGACAGGTGGATTTTAAATGAGATCACCATGCATCCAAAAATATGTGAATGTTGTACCATTTCTTCAGAAATACTTTATTAAATTTTATTAAGTCAAATCCTGCTGTAGTACGTTTACATACAGTACTGTACATAGCCCCACTCCACAGTATTCAAGTTATGTATATGGCTGCATAGGTACAACAGACCTTCAAAAAGGATACCCAGGCACCTTAATAGCCACGATATGTGCTTATCATCTCACTTTATAATTGTACACACATTTTGACCAAAGAAAAATCTGTGGTTTCTCAAAAATGAATACTATCAATGGTCCAGGAAATAGAAGAGTTACACTGTATACAGTACTTGTACCAAGAGTTTTTATATTATGAACACTTGCTCACACTTATCTCTGTTTATGACTGAAGTATTAATTATATGGCCACTTAGTATAGCTGCAAGTTTTAAGGAGTGAAGTGTGGTAGAGCATATGTAAACCTGCAATGAAACACTCCAATTGCATAATGTACTTAATGTCCATTAGCAGATGATTTATGTATTAACTTTCCTATACATTTCTCTTATAGCTGTACCCATTTGGATATAATCATGGTGATGATAGAGTATATTCAACTGATGATGGAAGCTCATCGGCAATATATCTTTCTCCAACTTTCAAGTTTTACGGCCATTCTGAATGGAGTGCATATGTATGTAATACATTGTAAAGTGTCTGTAATTCTGTGTTACAGTACTTACAGTATAGTGTCACTCAACCTTTAAATGGATCACTTTAATCAGGCCTGAATATCTTAGCACAAGTCTGTCTTTTAGATACTGAAATTTGGAGGTAGTGACATTTTGATTGACAATTACTACTATTATTATAATAATGATGTACAACACTAGTGTACTCAGGGGAGTATATCCAGGATTGTTTCTAGATTTGGTAATGAGTTTAGGTGCAGTGAAGCTGGGGGCACAACTTCAGACACTGATAGATTTTGTACATTAAAATGCTTCAAAATTTACTAGATTTTCAATAACATGCTTGGTTCCCTTTAGGTCCTAAATGTCAATTATGATTTATGGATACTCAGATACTGCATAGTGCATAGTGAACCAAATGCATACTCTCAAATTCTACAGCTGACATGAAAAACAAAAGCAAGCTACTAAATTAATTTAAGTTACTGCTGTCTTACATTATTCTTTAATAACCATTTTAAAAATAGTATTTCATTATGAATGTTCTATTAGAGTAGTTTTGACTGCTCTATTAGAGTATATCATGGATCTGTGTAAATTTTCTTCAAAACATACCGTTTTACTTTCCAATCAATCCACCTTTGAGAAATCAATGTAGGTTTCCTATATCACACTGCAGCTGTAATGTTCTGCACTGTTCCCGTGAAAAATAAAACTATAAGAAGTGTTACATCCTTACTGTGCTAAAGATACCATAATGGACTTGCGCAGTAGGGACATACTTCTTATTGTTTTACTGTGATTTAATATCACACACTTGTTTCATTACTTTTATTTATGTGCTATGGTCCCTACTCTAGTTGAAAATTCCAATTTTTTTGTGTACTTGTTTGTTAACTATTTTTGTAAAACAAAATTATTATGTGGTGAACCCATGCATACCACTTTAAAAGAAAGAAATGGTGTTGCACAATCCAGCTATCAATTGTCATCTGAAAAGTGAAGTATCCATTACGCTTTGTTGTCAGCTATGCTTAACCCATTACACAGCATTACAAATCAAGAACTGTTCAAACAGCACCTCTGCAATCAAAGTAGCTACTATGAAAAATACAAACGATTTCCATTACGAAGGGAAGCCATGCATCACACGTTACTACTAAATTGATACCTTTTGGGCTGTCAGCAAAGATGAATGGGACACAAAGGAGGACACTGGTAAGTCCATGAAGAATGCATTGTACACCCTGCGGTACACCCTGCAGTACACCCTGCGGTACACCCTGTGGTACGCCTAAAGGCTGAAGTGACATCAAACAGTGAAAAATCAAGCCCATGACCTTAGCCATTATTGAGTTATGCTTGCCTGAAGGCATCTGCATCATTGTCAGGGAAAGTGAGGCTGGTGTTTGAGTAATGTTTTTCATGGGCTACACCTACACTTTGTGGTCCCTACTATACAGTACTATTGCGATGTATGATACAAATACATGAAATTGACAAGGAGAAAACACCCTGGCCACCAGGCAGACTCCTGTAATTTTAATCGGATGGCTCCAGCCTAGGTCCAGTCATAAATGTTTTCTCCTTTCTGCACCTTTTCAAGCATACTTAATATAAAGGCTGTATAGGACCAGGTGTCTACAGACTTTCAGCACTTATGCTGTAAAGCCTTAATAATAAATAAAAGATTGCTTGTATGGTGTTTCTGATATTTTTATCTATCGTATGGTCATTATAGTTAGAATAAAAATACGGCAGTTGATATATGTACATACATGTGTTGTACAGGTGAATGCTAATGGAGTCATTAGTTTAAGTAGTGACTTTGATGACTCTGTTGTACGTCCATTACCACTGACTGGAACTGATAAGATCATTGCACCATACTGGGCTGATGTTGATATTACAGGAACTGGAGATATTTACTATCGTCAGACCACTGATGATGATCTCCTTGCTAGAGCAACTGAACAAATAAGAACAGCTTTTCCTTATTCTCAAGTTGTATCAGTTGAAAACTTGTTAGTTGCAACATGGGATAGAGTTGGCTACTATCCTGAAGGAACTGATAAGGTAAGATGTCTTTATATGCATCTTTAGCCATACTGTAATTACCATTAAGAAGTTAGTAAATATTATGGCCAGATTTTTATAAAACTGCATGCACAATGTAGGGGTGGATTTGGGAGGGAGGCTGAAGCCCTGCCCTTCATATTTAGGCTTTACTTGATCAATATGCTGAGTATTATAATGAAATTTTGTCTTAGCATAATTATATGATCACTAATAATACAAATACTCATAAAACCACCTTATAAACATCTTTCCAAGGTATTATCAGTGGATTTATGCTAAAGTTTATACAACAAGGACCCGGATCAGCATTGGAGGTGTACAAGATCGAGATACTCTAATAGAATAGTCAGCTAGCTACTCTAATAGAACATTCACTGGAAACATGTAGTTGGTTCTGTTATGGAATTTTTCCAAATCTGCCTGCACCTATACATGCAATGAAGTGCATTGGTCCGTCTTCATTCATCTACTTGTGTAGTTAATATGTATGGCAATACTTAATTCAGGTACACAATTTCCATTGAAAATGCTCTCAGATTCAATCTTGTATTGTTCAAATTTCAAAATTTTCCACTTTCAACATTCTTATTCTAACATGCACCTATTCAGTGTTGTGCAATTGTGAGAGGGGTGCATCATGTACTTGGTTGTCTGTAAACTTTTCGATTAGCAAAATGCTTCAGAGAGCCATACCTATAATCTAAAGGCAGTATATAAAATATCTACAGGCAGATAATATTATGAATTTTATGTGGAAATGTCTCCAAATTGCAGTATTTTAGCATCTATTTTTCAAAATTTTCCTGGGGGGGCATGCCCCCAGACCCCCCTAGTTCCAGCATGCTTTGCATGCTGGGAAGTGTGCTTCACACACCTCTATCTAAGAGATTAGTACCTTGAGTTAGCACCCCCCCTTTATTAAATCCTAGATCCGCCCCTGCAATGGGAAAAATCCAAGTAGCACTAACACATTGGTTTTGTGCCCCAAGGTTCTTCAAACGTAACAGAAATTCCCTTCTGGATGGTGTGGCAAACTTGATTTCTGGTTTTGGAAAGGACCTGGCTTGATGGGAAACAGTGGTCTGCAGGTGGATGGCCTTATACAGCTGGCATGTTGAATTTGCTGCATTATTTCATCTTTAGCCTTCAATCATTGTCCTTTGCACCTAATTTTTGCCAGCCTCAACACCCTTGCTGTCCTCCCTTATGGGAGCTCTTGTGATTAGACCAGATTACCGTAGAGTCGGGTTGTTAAGCGCATGCATCTGTTAAGCGCATATTATTTATTAAGCGTATACACATTTCTTGTAATTAACCATGGATGATAAGTGCACATGGGAAAATGGACGATAAAGCTACACACAGCAAGAAACATCAATACAAGCTGAGAGTACTGAAAATTAATGTCTCCTCAAGGGCTTACGCCTCCCTTGAGGTCTCCCTTTGCTATGTATACAGCAAATCAGCCATCTGGATAGTGATAATCTTGTTTATCATGAAGGATTTCACCTAGAAATGGAGTCAAATATTCTCACACACTGGCATGGCAACTATTAACTACTCTCTCAACGTGGTGATTCCGTGTTACACTCACCACAATTATTTATTAGGCATATGTGCCTAACAGATAGTATGATTTTTACAAAAGTTTTCTCTGAAAATTATAAGCACATACGCTTAACAACCTGACTTTAAGGTATACTACACCACTCTCAAATATTTAAAATTCAACAGATATTATTTTATTGTATATGAAATGTAATAAATTGATGTGTCTTTTGTGAAAATTTTGCTTACTATCCTGTGTGATGATAATGGCTTGAAATTTTTATCTTGAAACTGCTAATGTGTGGTTTGAGTCAGTTTCTGAAATCCAATAAAAATTGATACTATGCACATTATTTAGGCATCTGTGCTTATAATTGTTGTTACATATAGTAGCATCTGCCAGACACATAGTGTATTGTGACACTTATGGTTTGTTCTATCAGTCTTTTTCTGCCAATCTTTGTATGTAGCACTAGGTTGCAGCATTGATTTCAATTTTGTATATGTATACAGTGGAACCTCTCTTATCCAGGCAGTCTGGTACATAGCACTGTCCGTATCTCAGAAATGTTCTTAACTAAGAAATACATGCTAACAAGTATAAGGATTTTTTTTAGTTTGATTAGGGATCATATTTTTTTTAAAAGTATAGAAACAAGGGAGGTCGCCTACACCTGCAGATATACTAGTGAACATTTAATCCCTACTTCAGTCAATCCTTCTATGATCCCTAATCAAACTTAAAATTTCTAATTTTTCCTTATACTTGCTTGTTTACTTTTTTTTGTAATGTTATTATGACTGGTGAACCTGCACATATCACATCAAAGAAAAGATGGCGCCAGAGTTACTGAACACGTGCACTAGCTATCAATTACTGACCCGAAAATGAGCTGGTCAATACGCTTCTCTTTTAGCTATGTTCAGCCCATTACGCAGTGCTACAAACAAAGAAGAGTAGGAGAAGCACCTCTGCAATGAATCCAGTCACCACAAATATACGGATGATTCGTGCACCCCAACTATCAATTACTGACTGGAAAGTACAGGTAAGTGGCTATTACGCTTTGCTTTCACCTATTTTCAGCGTGTTATGCAGCGATACAAATGAAGAATAGTATCAGAAGTGCCTCTGCAATTAATCCAGTCACCATGGAAAATATGGATGATTCCTGTTTACAAACGTTGGGAAGCCATGCGTCATGCTACTGTGAGTTGACACCCTGGGAATTCAGCTAAAAGGAATGGGACACAACAAAGGACAAAGGTCAGTCCAAGATGCATGCATTGTATGTACTGCCGTATGCCAAAAGGCACGTCTCGAGACGAAGTGACGTCAAACATTGAAAACATCAAGCCCATAGCCTTTGCTGTCATCGAATTATGCTTGTCTGAAGGCATCAGGTATGCAGGCAGAAGGCAGTCAGGCAGATAGGCAGGCAGGCATTTAGTCATTCAGTAGAAAATTCCATTGAATAAAGTTCTTTAAAAGGTTTGTAACAATTTATCAGGGTCATACTGAAGACATTTTTGGGCTTGGTTGTACATAACCATACTGCCAAGGTGCCAGGATGGTATTGTGAAGTTAGTTTTTGGGTGATTTATTTTGGCCAGAAAGACCCAAACTTTCGTGATCCCTAATATACAGTACTACCGTACTGTATGATATGCTAAAGTAACTGTTTTAAATACAGGCAGTGTTATTATTGCTATCAATCAGTACTATAAAGTTTAATGGCCAGAGGAGGAAGTTACTACAGAGCAGTCATGGTCACTCCCCTGGGCTGCAAAATTGTATTATCACTTAGCAACCAAGTGGTAGTTATTTTATAGTTGTAACATGGGAACGATTGGTCTGTCTGATATGTCTACCTAAAGCCCGAGGGCTGAAGGTAGACATTTCAGGCAGACCACAAGTGCCCATGTTACAACTATTATGTAACACTTCTTAGCTAGCTGCTAAGGGTTAACTGCTGTAGCAGCAATTTTATTTAAATGAGAGATCTCGACTTTCGATTGTACATTAAACATGTACTTGCTGTACCACCTGTAGTTGTGGTATTTTGATGCCATTTTGGAATGTGATGAGTCGGCAACTGCATGGAAGTTGTAAGTAAGTCTTTCATTGCTCGTCCTCCGAAGTCTTTCGTTCCCAATCGACGATTTTGTCTAGGATTACCAGAGTGGTGCCCTTGCTGTATGGATAAATCTGATGATAAACCGGCAAAGTCACTTAAGCTAAAGCGGCCTCGTGCCAAATGTCATCATTTGGCACAAGCAAGTAAGAAAACGAAAGATTCCACTCAGTCTAAATCTCTAGAGAACTCTAAAGGTGACATCGACGCAGATCGTTTTGATTTCAATACGACATTGGAAGAACTCAATACATTTAAAGAAGGAAGTTTCCCTGCTAACACAGCTAAGAATACTGAATGGGCTGTACAGACAGTTGAACAATGGAGGGCAACAAGAAACCTAAAATATTCGTCTGATCAATGTCCTGCTAATTTTCTAGCGAGTGATGATTGCCAAGAAATATGCAATTGGCTGTGTAAGTTTATTACCGAAGTGCGTAAAGCTGATGGGGGCCAATACACACCACGTAGCATATATTTGCTGCTGTCAGGAGTGCAGCAACATATAAGAAAGATGCGACCTACTGAGGAGATCAATTTTTCGCAAGATATTGATTTCATCCTCTAAGAAATGTGTGTGATGCAGTGTACAAACGGCTGCACAGCAAAGGTATTGGAGTGGACACAAAAGCTACTCCACTGTTATCAAAGAACGAAGAAGATATACTTTGGGAAAGGGGAATTCTTAGTTTGGATAATCCCACAGGTCTGTTCAATGCAGTGTTTTTTATAATGGCAAAAACTTTTGTCTAAGAGGTGGAGCAGAGCATAGGAAGTTAAGGGTGTCTCAGCTTTCCAGAGAAACTAATATTATAGATGGCAAAGAAATTTTGTGCTATGTGTACACTGAATATGGGTCCAAGAATAACCAAGGTGGGCTTGCGTCCCTTAACCAAAGAAATAAAACTGTTAAACAGTACGAAACTGATTCAGAGTGATGCCATGTAAAGATATTGGACAAGTATTTGGAAGTATTGCGTCGTAACACAGCACTGGAGAATGATGTATTTTATATGCAACCAAATAGTGAGTTTTCCAGTGGGTCATCTGTGCCCTAGTTTAAGAAAACACCAGTTGGAAAAAATACCCTAGCTGTGATGATTAAAAAATGTGTGAGCATGCTGGTATTAGTGGTGGATATACCAATCACAGTCTTCGGGTATTCGGAACCGCTACTTTGTTTCATGCTAATGTTCTTGAGAAGCTCATTCAACAAAGAACTGGTCACTGATCACTAGAAGCTCTTCGTCAATACGAACGTACTTCTGAGTCTCAGCTGTTAGATATCTCAAATGTCATGACTCATGGTGGTAAACTACCTAGTACCAATGTCAAGAAAGATGCAAGTAGTGCAAACAAACCTTCTACCAAACTAGGTGTTCCACAACTGCCGGTGCCAAAGAATGACAGTGTGACACTTTTATTGAGCAATTGTACTTTTACTGGCTGTTCAGTTACTTTGTCTGGGCAAGCAATGAATCAAGCTCCACAGAAGACTATTGATGAGCAGAAAATCTTTGAAGAGACACTTACAGATATCAACATTGATGATGTCTTTGACGATTAAAGATTGACAGTAGTTGCTTTAAAACAATAACATTTGATTTAGGATAATTGTATGATTTCATTTAAAAAAAAATTAATCACACAAGTACAATTTTTAGTCAATGATATGGTTTTAAGAACAATTGGTCACTAATAACATAGTAAAGTGTATTATCTGTGGTGAGGGCATTATACAAATGCCCTGTGGTCAGGGCATTATAAGAATAATGTCCTGGCTGCAGAGTAATATCAAATATGTACATTGCAAAATTCCTTTGATCTGCCCACTCAAAGTGTTACATTATTAGTAAAATAGACAAGCCACCTAACAGGTAAACAGCAACCTCTAGGCTCCAGGAAAGTAGATTTAGTGAAATGGTAGAAATGGCAAAACAGTAGAATCGTCATTAATTTTACAGATTATGATCACCCGATACCAGTTAGCTACTACTGACTACTGTTACACATATAAGTACAGCTACATAAAACTCACTACAATTTAAGTGTATGGTATTTGTAGCATCCATTCTGCCTTCTTGCAGCTAAACATCATCCATGGAAATTAATTCTTAGTCTGTAGTCTTATCTCGAGCCTCACCTTCCAATTAACACACCGTATTTTGAAGCTCATGTTACTAGAAGCACCTTATAGGTACTCAAAGGGGTGCTTATAATTGAAAATCTACAAACGCTACCAAGAGAAAATAGTGTCTGGCCTCGCAAGACTAATCCTGGCCATTTATTTCAACACCAATTCTGTAATTCAAAATGAGGTAATCAGTCACACAAGTTAAAGAACATTCTAGAATACTCTTATCACGTGTTTGGTATCCATGACTAGTACCTATCACGTGTTTAGCCACATGACTACTTTGGGCTGGAGGTGCCCTGATAATAGAAGTCCAAAGGAGGTTCCACTGTATTTAATGCGTATTTAACAACAGGTGTCTACCACAAGTTTCCATGTACACCCAACTGACAATATATGCCTAATAACCAGAATCTGGTATTAATTGTTATATATACAAATAGCTCATGTTCATCACCATCATAAATACCGGTCAATATTGGGATTTTAATGGTCTTGGGAGTAATATAGCTTCACCGTAACAGTTATTCAAAGGGCTGGAAATGTTATACCCAATACTCTGACCTATCCTAATAGAACAATTACCACTCCAACAAAAAGTTTCTCACAACATTTAATATTTTGGTAATTCACTAAATTCTTCATACACTCATTATATGGGTGCTCTATTTTCTATTAAAATATACTTTTAATGTTGTAATACTGTGTTTCATTGTTCTACCACAACATGTAGGTCAACACATTTCAGTGTGTACTAGCAAGTAGTGGGACTAAATCGTTTGTGATATTCCTGTATGAGGACTTACAGTGGGGTGGTGATGAAGCTCTAGCTGGAATTAATGCTGGTGATGGTATCAATTTCATCACCATTCCTGGATCACTATCTCAAGATATCCTCAGTATCACTGAGACCAGTAATGTGGATGATCCTGGTGTGTGGATGTTTGAAGTTAGCACAGGTACATATATGATGTTATCAAACAGTATGGGTAGTGCTGTTTAGTAGAGTTCCCCCTTAAGTGATGGGTGCCAATAAAATTGCCACATCTAAAAACCATCATAATGCGATGATAACTTTACAGAATAGTCTTACTGCATTCAAACAAGAAAATGGCCAGTAAAAATAATGTATTTTGTCCCTTTCTGCTTTCCTCACTGCCTCACTGTTTGACCACAGACACAAGGCTGGAGACCAAATAAAGCAGTGCACGGCCACCATATTTTTACAACAAACTTACAGGTGGAATGTGCCTTTTATGATTCCTATGAATGCCTGTGCTTTGCCATTCCTTTTATCTTCAATCATTGACAAATTTTCATCTTCTACATCATACCAGGAGACCAAAACAAGGCATTAACATCTGTATCAACACTTTACTGAAAGAGTGTACACGTATTTAGTTGCCATGAAATTACTCGAGGTGCTTAACAAACCATGTGTCGTATTCATATACAGTATATAGTACTGTATAATATGGTATATTTTGGTGCAAAGAATACACTATCACTATGCCTCCAACAATTTAAGTAAGCATTAGGCTGCTTTGCGTACTCTGTGTATTGGCAGAACAAATGTAGCTAATCACTTTGCTTATTATTATAGCTAGTTTGGGCTAAAGCAGAGATTAAAATTTCACTTCATCTTCCTCATTTAATCAATTATTCATGTAGTGATCTCTACCATATCCTTATTTTCATCCTGTTGTGTATCTGTTGTTTTGTCATTGTTAACTTCAGTGATTGTAATTTGTTTAAGAATTGTAATTTGTTTTTGTTTTTGTGACTGTACTGGTGATGTTTAGATAATTTTGTATTTATTGTGTTTTGTGTCTTGGGAAGCATCCTTGTACAGGCTTTGCCTTTGGTGCCACTCTGTCTTTTGACAAATCAGATAAATATTAATACCAGATATCATAATGTTTCCAATAATGCTCCATTTTATACTACTATTATTTAGCACTTAGAGCTCCAGTGGTGGCTCCTAGGAGATTCAGAGCTATTTCCACTAAGTCAACATCCATTAATTTCAGTTGGAATGCTTTGAATAATGAGGAAGCTAATGGAGTAGTAAGATGGTACATCATCACATGTTATGAAGCAGATCGTAGCTTTGTGGTAAGGAATGAAATGGAACACATGCACACGCACACATACACGACCATGCACACACATCAGGGATGTATTTAGGGGGTTCCAGAAACCCCCTTATAAAAATTTAATTTGTAGGCCTGCAGCAGTAACACCAGACTATCTTAGTACAGAAATATGGTAGGACAGCCTAGACAGGAAACTTACAGGACACACCGATTCCTAAAATGTGGATTAAGGGAGAACTAGGATATGTGTTGAAAATTCTTTATAAAGATCGAAATAGAGCACTCTAATAGAATGTTCATAATGGAACACAACGTTAAAATGGATATAAAAATAATTTAGATGTTAGACTAACTTGTGATTGAAGAATGATTTAGCAGCTAAATCTTGAGATTTTCATTTCAATTGGAGGATCGCTACAAATCCCCACCAGCCATAAAACAATAATTTTAGGACTTAAATGAAAGCAAGCAAAGAATTTAATTTATTGAAAACAATATTTATAGTGTACTATCCATGAAATCACAAATCTAGTGAAGTTTAAAAATGTTTAAGGCTCAAAATGCACTAGTAGCTAGGGACTGTGCCCCAGACTCGTGCGCCTATAACTCATGATCACCCTTCCTTTGAAAAATCCTGGATACACCCCCACACATTTGCAAGCACACACACAGATACACACAAAGCAAGTAGCCATGCGAAACACAGCTATTGCTGCCCAGTGAGCCAGCACTTGCACACTTGAATCTAGTGCAGGAAAATCCCCTTGGGACAGGACTACTAACGCACAGGAGCATCATCCAGGTCTCATGGAGGAAAGTCGTGGAACTATCCCTCCCCCCCAAGCACGCACACACACATACTACTTTTTATAGTTGTAACATGGGCACGAGTGGTCTGCCTGATATGTCTACCTAAAGTCCGAGGGCCATGCAGGCCCGAGGGCTGAAGGTAGACATATCAGGCAGACCACAAGTGTCCATGTTACAAATATTACAGTAACACTTCTTACTGCTGTAGCAGCAATTTTATTTAAATGAGAGATCTCGACTTATGATTGTGACATTAAACATGTACGTTTAGGCTACGTTGCTGTACCACCTGTAGTTGTGGTATTTTGACGCCTTTTTGGAATGCGATGAGTCGGCAACTGCATGGAAGTTGTAAGCAAGTCTCTCATTGCTCGTCCTCCAAAGTCTTTCGTTCCCAATCAACGATTTTGTCTAGGATTACCAGAGTGGTGCCCTTGCTGTATGGATAAATCTGACGATAAACCGGCAAAGTCACTTAAGCTAAAGCGGCCTTGTGCCAATTGTGATCATTTGGCACAAGCAAGTAAGAAAACGAAAGATTCCACTGAGTCTAAATCTCTAGAGAACTCTAAAGGTGACATCGACGCAGATCGTTTTGATTTTGATACGACATTGGAAGAACTCGATACATTTAAAGAAGGAAGTTGCCCTGCTAACACAGCTAAGAATACTGAATGGGCTGTACGGACAGTTGAACAATGGAGGGCAGCAAGAAACCTAAAATATTTGTTTGATCAATGTCCTGCTAATTTTCTAGCGAGTGATGATCACCAAGAATTATGCAATTGGCTGTGTAAGTTTATTACCGAAGTGCGTAAAGCTGATGGGGGCCAATACACACCACGTAGCATATATTTGCTGCTGTCAGGAGTGCAGCAACATATAAGAAAGATGCGACCTACTGAGGAGATCAATTTTTCGCAAGATATTGTATTTCGTCCTCTAAGAAATGTGTGTGATGCAGTGTACAAACGGCTGCACAGCAAAGGTATTGGAGTGGACACAAAAGCTACTCCACTGTTATCAAAGAACGAAGAAGATATACTTTGGGAAAGGGGAATTCTTAGTTTGGATAATCCCACAGGTCTGTCCAATGCAGTGTTTTTTTATAATGGCAAAAACTTTTGCCTAAGAGGTGGAGCAGAGCATAGGAAGTTAAGGGTGTCTCAGCTTTCCAGAGAAACTAATATTATAGATGGGAAAGAAATTTTGTGCTATGTGTACACTGAATATGGGTCCAAGAATAACCAAGGAGGGCTTGCGTCCCTTAACCAAAGAAATAAAACTGTTAAACAGTACGAAACTGATTCAGAGTGATGCCATGTAAAGATATTGGACAAGTATTTGGAAGTATTGCGTCGTGACACAGCACTGGAGAATGATGCATTTTATATGCAACCAATTGAAATAGTGAGTTTTCCAGTGGGTCATCTATGCCCTGGTTTAAGAGAACACCAGTTGGAAAAAATACCCTAGCTGTGACTATTAAGAAAATGTGTGAGCGTGCTGGTATTAGTGGTGGATATATCAATCACAGTCTTCGGGTATTCGGAACCGCTACTTTGTTTCATGCTAATGTTCCTGAGAAGCTCATTCAACAAAAAACTGGTCACCGATCACTAGAAGCTCTTCGTCAATACAAACGTACTTCTGAGTCTCAGCTGTTAGATATCTCAAATGTCATGACTCATGGTGGTAAACTACCTAGTACCAATGTCAAGAAAGATGCAAGTAGTGCAAACAAACCTTCTACCAAACTAGGTGTTCCACAACTGCCGGTGCCAAAGAATGACAGTGTGACAATTTTATTGAGCAATTGTACTTTTACTGGCTGTTCAGTTACTTTGTCTGGGCAAGCAATGAATCAAGCTCCACTGAAGACTATTGATGAGCAGAAAATTTTTGAAAAGACACTTACAGATATCAACATTGATGATGTCTTTGACAATTAAAGATTGACAGTAGTTGCTTTAAAACAATAACATTTGATTTAGGATAATTATATGATTTCATTTTAAAAAAATTAATCCCACAAGTACAATTTTTAGTCAATGATATGGTTTTAAGTACAATTGGTCACTAATAACATAGTAAAGTGTATTATCTGTGGTGAGGGCATTATACAAATGCCCTGTGGTCAGGGCATTATAAGAATAATTCCCTGGCTGCAGAGTAGTATCAAATATGTACACTGCAAAATTCCTTTGATCTGCCCACTCAAAGTGTTACATATGCTATTATGGCATAACTAAATTGCACAATTTTATGGATGGAAATTTCATGAACAGCCAAGTAAGCATGAAATGTAAGAAATGTTTCAAAGTACACATCAACAATTTATATGGTAGGTTTTTGCTGATTTTGAAAAATAACCAATGGATGGATTTTCACAAGATCTTGAAATTTGGTTCATTTGTAGTACCAATCAAGACACACGGTAGTGTGTCGTGCGGCCCAAGAAGCCGGCGCGTAGCACCCGTGAGTATATTGACAGGAAGAAAGAAAACGCAATTTTCGCACCTCCGTAGCTCTGTGCTTCCTTGATGAAACAAGATGATTTTTGCTGTGGACATGCCCACCACCTACAGAACTCGACATTCCAAATTTGAGCGAAATCGCTTCAAGCGTTCCCGAGATATGCGACTTCAAAAATTGGCTTAGTTTCTTCGTTTTTTTTCTTCTTATTTTTCTTCCTCTTTTCGCACACTTACAAAAACTGCTATAAAACGCGAACGCCTTATCCGATTGCCTTGAAATGTGGCACACTGAAGGGGGGTATAATGGCGCATCTCGGTACCAACTTTGGCTGGAACACGATAAACAGGCAAAGAGGTATGAGCGATCATTCACGAAAAATAACACCAATATATTGTCACGCCTAAAGGGTAAACCGCTCATGGGAAGAAGCTGAAAATCGGTGGGTGAGTAGGTTAACTATTAAACCTCAAACCTTTTGTGGTTTGAAAGAAATCGAACTTAAAACCAGGAAGATACATCGAAAAAACCAACAGTGTGTAACAATTACGCAATCGAGATTAGCTAATAAAGAAACGACTGCTTGCCACGCCTACCAGATAAACCGCTTGGGGTAATGCTTTGAAAATCGTTGTACAGATGGAGTAATCATCTAGAAAGGCTCATCAATGGTGTAGAAGAATCAGACTTAAAGTAGGGTCCGCAACGCGAAAAACCGATATCCTCCAATCAACTATCTAACTATTGTCATGTGTTAGACTAAGTGTAACTTGAATAACACCAGCGTGGCAGCCAAGTTTGTCACTTTCTTCTGGTAGAAAACGACACAAATGTCTTAAAATCACGTGAGTTTTCGTTCCAGCAGTTCGTAGGGTTCTTCGTATGCCACGATATTCACTCTCAACATTGTTCAAGTAGTCTATCATCAACTCAAAGTATTGGTGGTTTGATTTTATTGGTCAGTTTCCGGTGGCAGCACGATCTGTGCAGCTTCTTGGCGACAGACAAAATGTTTCTTGCTCTGGAGCACAGGACAAGCAGAGCAGCAACTGCGCCGTGGGTCAGCAATGACCAGTACTAGGTAAAGTACCTGCATGCGGAGTATGGTTATAATTGGAGCTTGTTAGCCATCTGGCTGAGCCATCTATATACTGAAATTCGGCCAAAATGACGCGATTTTTGCAAACAAATACCAGAATGGTTGATACATCAGTGAGACAGTCTCCAGCAGCAAGGATACGAAGCTTATAAACACCTAACAATACGGCTATCTCGCCCAGTAAACGCATAGAGCAATCCAATGCATGAAATAGGCTCTCACGTGATCGACATTCAAATCGCTAAAATACCGATGAAATCACTTTCATTTCTGAATAGGAACCATGCAGTGTGCTCCTTTTGTAAATATTTGTGTTAATTGTTCACTCAGGCGTGATCTGGGCCAGTGCGGGTGTGTTTTATGCTGTGATGGCATCATAGGGAGAGTCTCAGACTGCTGGGCTAATCGAGATGTTGAACCTAATGCACACAAACTGATTGTTACTTGATTCCAAGTGATTTTAATGTCATTATGATTGTATTTTCCGAGATTTGAATTTAGATCACGTGAGTGCCTATTTCATGCATTGGATTGCTCTATGCGTTTACTGGGCGAGATAGCCGTATTGTTAGGTGTTTATAAGCTTCGTATCCTTGTTGTTGGAGACTGTCTCACTGATGTATCAACCATTCTGGTATTTGTTTGTAAAAATCGCGTCATTTTGGCCGAATTTCAGCATATAGATTGCTCAGCCAGATGGCTAACAAGCTTCAATTATAACCATACTCCGCATGCAGGTACTTTACCTAGTACTGGTCATTGCTGACCCACGGCGCAGTTGCTGCTCTGCTCTTCCTGTGCTCCAGAGCAAGAAACATTTTGTCTGTCGCCAAAAAGCTGCACAGATCGTGCT
Organism: Dysidea avara; assembly: GCF_963678975.1. NCBI lineage: Eukaryota > Metazoa > Porifera > Demospongiae > Dictyoceratida > Dysideidae > Dysidea > Dysidea avara. The sequence goes on from NC_089272.1 coordinate 40,809,542, forward strand.
GCCACCGGAAACTGACCAATAAAATCAAACCACCAATACTTTGAGTTGATGATAGACTACTTGAACAATGTTGAGAGTGAATATCGTGGCATACGAAGAACCCTACGAACTGCTGGAACGAAAACTCACGTGATTTTAAGACATTTGTATCGTTTTCTACCAGAAGAAAGTGACAAACTTGGCTGCCACGCTGGTGTTATTCAAGTTACACTTAGCCTAACACATGACAATAGTTAGGTAGTTGATTGGAGGATATCGATTTTTCGCGTTGCGGACCCTACTTAAAGCCACGGAGTTATAGCACGAAATCCAACTTGGTGCAGCAAGTGCGAGATCGAGATACTCTAATAGAGCAGTCATCCTAATAGAGCAGTCACTTTGAAGAGAATTCAAGAGATCAGCTGGAAACAAGTAACCTGTATAGAGATCAGCTACAAACAAGTCACCCTGTAGAGAGATCAGCTACAAACAATTCACCTTGTAGAGAGATCAGCTAGAAGAAGTTACCTTGTAGGGAGTTCATGCAACTATGGAAAGAGATAGTTCAGCTAGAAGAAATCACCTTGTAGAGTTCAGCTACAAATAAATAGCCTTGTAGAGAGATCAATAGAAGAAGTTACCTTGTAGAGAGTTCAGCTACAAAGAAACCATCATGTAGAGAGTTCAGCTACAAACAAATCACCTGTAGAGGGTTCAGCTACAAACAAATCTCCCTGTAGAGAGATCAGCAAGAAGAAGTTTCCCTGTAGAGAGTTCAGCTTCAAACAAATCACCCTGTAGAAAGATCAGCTAGAAGAAGTCACCTTGTAGAGAGTTCAGTTACAAAGAAACCACCATGTAGAGAATTCAGCTACAAACTAGTGACCCTGTAGAGACATCAACTAGAAGAAGTTACCTTGTAGAGAGTTCAGCTAAAAAGAAACCATTCTGTAAAGAGTTTATCTGCAAACAAATCACCTGTACAGAATTCAGCTACAAACAAATCTCCTTTTGGAGAGATCAGCTAGAAGAAGTTATCTTGTAGAGAGTTCAGCTACAAAGAAGCCATCATTTAGAGAGTTCAGCTTCAAGCAAATCACCTTTAGATAGTTCAGCTACAAACAAATCATCCTGTAGAGAGATCAGCTAGAAAACGTTAACATGTAGAGAGTTCAGCTACAAAGAAACCATCATTTAGAGAGTTCAGCTTCAAGTAAATCATCTGTAGAGAGTTTAGCTACAAACAAATCTCCATGTAGAGAGATCAGCTAGAAGAAGTTACCTTGTAGAGAGTTCAGCTACAAACAAATCACCCTGTAGAAATATCAACTAGAAGAAGATACCTTGTAGAGAGTTCAGCTACAAACAAATCTCCCTGTAGAGAGATCAGCTAGAAGAAGTTAACTGGTAGAGAGTTCAGCTACAAAGAAACCATCATGTGGAGAGTTCAGCTGCAAACAAATCACCTGTAGAGAGTTCAGCTACAAAGAAATCTCCCTGTTGAGAGATCAGCTAGAAGAAATTACCTTGTAGAGAGTTCAGCTATAAAGAAACCATCATGTAGAGAGTTCAGCTGCAAACAAATCACCTGTAGAGAGTTCAGCTACAAACAAATCTTTCTGTAGAGAGATCAGCTAAAAGAAATTACCTTGTAGAGAGTACAGCTATAAAGAAACCACTATGTAGAGAGTTAGGCTGCAAAGAAATTACCCTGTAGAAAATTCAGCCACAAACAAATTGCCCTGTAGAAAGATCAGTTAGAAAAAGTTACCTTGTAGAGAGTTCAGCTACAAAGAAACCATTCTGTAAAGACCTCAGCTGCAAACAAATCACCTGCACACAATTCAGCTACTAACAAATCACCCTGTAGAGAGATTAGCTAGAAGAAGTTACCTTGTAGATAGTTCAGCTACAAACAAATCACCCTGTAAAGAGATCAGCTAGAAGAAGTTACCTTGTAGATTGTTCAGCTACAAACAATTCACCCTATAGAGAAGAAGTTACCCTGTAGAGAGTTCAGCTACAAAGAAACCATCATGTAGAGAGTTCAGCTGCAAACAAATCACCTGTAGAGAGTTCAGCTACAAACAAATCTCCCTGTAGAGAGATCAGCTAAAACAAATTACCTTGTAGAGAGTACAGCTATAAAGAAACCACCATGTAGAGAGTTCAGCTGCAAAGAAATCACCCTGTAGAAAATTCAGCCACAAACAAATTGCCCCGTAGAAAGATCAGTTAGAAGAAGTTACCTTGTAGAGAGTTCAGCTACAAAGAAATCATTCTGTAAAGACCTCAGCTGCAAACAAATCACCTGCACAGAATTCAGCTACTAACAAATCACCCTGTAGAGAGATCAGCTGGAAGAAGCCACCTTGTAGAAAGTTCAGTTACAAAGAAACCACCATGTAGACAGTTCAGCTACAAACTAGTGACCTTGTAGAGACATCAGCTAGAAAAGTTACCTTGTAGAGAGTTCAGCTACAAAGAAACCATTCTGTAAAGAGCTCAGCTGCAAACAAACCACCTGCACAGAATTCAGCTACAAACAAATCAGAGATCAGCTAGAAGAAGTTACCTTGTAGATAGTTCAGCTACAAACAAATCTCCCTGTAGAAAGATCAGATAGAAGAAGTTACCTTGTAGAGAGTTCAGCTACAAAGAAACCATCTTGTAAAGAACTCAGCTGCAAACAAATCACCTGTACAGAATTCAGCTACGAACAAATCACCCTGTAGAGAGATCAGCTAGAAGAATTTACCCAGTAGATAGTTCAGCTACAAACAAATCTCCCCGTAGAGAGATCAGCTATAGAAGAAATTACCTTGTAGAGAGTTCAGCTGCAAAGAAATCACCCTGTAGAAAATTCAGCCACAAACAAATTGCCCTGTAGAAAGATCAGTTAGAAGAAGTTACCTTGTAGAGAGTTCAACTACAAAGAAACCATTCTGTAAAGAGCTCAGCTGCAGACAAATCACTTGTACAGAATTGAGCTACAAACAATTCACCCTGTACAGAGAGCATCTAGAAGAAGTCACCTTGTAGAGTATTCAGTTACAAAGAAACCATTTCTGTAATCAATATATGTATTATATATATATATATAATTTGTACATTTACTGATAAAATATTTAAAGTACATCTACTTCATCTTTTCTTCTTCCTGTGGAAAGAAAAAAAGATAGGCTAAAAAAGTCTCAAAGCCGGCGGGTATACAAATACAGAAAGAAATGAAATCTAATCCAAAACAGCCAAGCTGTAAAAAAAGAGTGTGGCCCTCAAAAAGGCTATGGTGAAAAAGATGTGAAATCCAAGGTGGCGGCCAAGAAATGGCTGTGATGGTAGGTTAATGGTAAAAATTTTAATAACAACAATTCAGGTGAATTTTGGTGCCGCTTGGTCAATTGGCACAAAATTCACCTGAATTGTCGTTATTAAAATTTTTACCATTAACCTACCATCACAGCCATTTCTTGGCCGCCACCTTGGATTTCACATCTTTTTTCACCATAGCCTTTTTGAGGGCTGCACTCTTTTTTTACAGCTTGGCTGTTTTGGATTAGATAATTATTTGCTTTACCTTCATTGTTAAATAATTTTCAGATGCAAAACTTTTACAAAAATGAATTTCTCTGTGCAGTTATATCTTTGAGATACTGGCCAAAATTTTCAGGCATCAACTGTACATGTGAAGCTTGCTGTCTTAATACTGTAGCTATTGGTTATCAGATAAAATGTATTAAGCCTCAGAGAACATGGCTATACCTGTACCTACCAGAAGATCGAGATGCCTTAATAAGCAGTAACTTAAATTTAATTCACTGTAAATCATACAAAAATAGTTTTTACACAAGACTAAAGCAAAACATGGGACCTGTTCCATAATCATTTCATTTGAATGTCTAACCTTTTGTATATGACCAATCAAAGTTTTCACCATGGCCTTAAAAGTCATTGTCTGGTACAGTATTCTCCCAAATGTGTAATAAAGCTAAACTGGACATGTCTGCTCTTTGTCATCACTAATCACCTAGATGGCTGAAATGTCATTTCTCTGGAGGAAATAATAACACTTATTTCTTTGCTGCATATCAGCTCAATGTGAACATACTATAGAACACAATGATGGAAGTGCTCTGAAAATTGAGATATATAGATTTTGTTGCTTATTGAATGAAGAATGAAGCATTGTATATGAAACTAATTAAACCCCACCTAATTAAACTCACTAGCTATTCAGTTATCAATGCTTCAGCTTAATATCCTATTTGTGCATGGTGAAGTGTAATTTCCATAATCAACTACAGAATATTGTTACTGTAATATTTGCAGGTACACAATAATTTTACATATTTGAATAACTGTAATTATTAGCTGACAGTTACTAGTATCACACAAAGTCCTCATATGGCACATACTGTGCACTACACATGTCTGTATAACAAATTATCCAATAATTTTATATACAGCAATATCATGCTAACATCACTGGTACTGCTACACAAGGAACAGTTACTGGACTAACTCCACACACCACATACACTTGTACAATATATGCTGTTAGTGGATCTGATGGACCAGTGAGTGATCCCAACTCTATAACAACTGATTATAAAGGTACAATGTGTACTTAATCTATTGAGAAATTCTAAATGCTGACAATTCCTCACAGCTCTCAATCCTCCAGTGTTATTATCAGTCACTACAATTGATAGTCATTCAGTTCATGTAACCTGGAGAACACCAACACAACCTAATGGAGTATTGATCAGTTACACTATCACATATAACATTGATCATGGCAGTAATGTAATAATTGATGTTCAATATAATGGTAGAACGGTTAGTTTCTAACAAGTCTATTTGCTACGATCGTGTTACATGTGTCTTGGAGTTATAGGTACAATCTTATGATATTACTGGACTGGTTCCATATCAGTTAGTCACGGTGACCATCACTGCTACTAATGATGGAGGAGGAACAAGTGGGAACAGTAACGTGAAGATGAACAGAACAAGTGAAGCAGGTATTGTATGGTACAGCTTGTTTGTAGGCAGCTTGATGGCTGCATGTGGTTGACAGGCCATGAAAGTATTGGTGCAAGTTTACATCCCTGAAAGTTTTTGCACAGTTGTCCTCAAGCATATGTGCCTACCAATTATACCGGCATAATTTTGAGCATAATAGGCCAGCAAAAGCATCAAGCATTACATCAGCATAATAGGACAGTTTTCAAGATTTTAATTGAAATGCACAAAGCACACCAAGAATACAGCAAAACAGGAACATACCACACCTGCATTTCGTGAGTATTTTCAACATTTTTTGGCTGATTATTCACACATCACACTTCGCAGAAATTGAGATACTCTAATAGAGCAGTCATTTACTCTAATACAGCAGTCAGGAAGGCTGATATATATACAGTAACTCTACAAAATGCCACCTCTAGAGTATAACCTTGATTTTGAAAGCATACTTTTGAGCATAATAGGCTGGATTTTTGAGAACAAAATAGACTATTTTCAAAGCATAATTGGTTCAAGCCTATATGTGTCATGATTTGGCTAGTTATCAGGAAGGGACAACCAGTAATACAGTAGGAGTGAAAATAACAGCATAAGAAATATGTTCTCAAGGATTGGAATGGACAATATTCTAAAATTTCTCTCATCAGACTATTTATTAGCCAACATTTTACACCATTTTAAAAAGCTAACTTTGTAATTGTAAAGCTCTGCAGCTACATTAATAAATGAATATGCTCAATTATGTGGTACCTTTCTGATGGTGTCATCTCAGTTATATGCATAGTTGATAGAACCACTAGTATAGGTAGAGTGTACACTGTGTGTACTGTGTATAATAATGTACACATTTCTTCATATTATGTAGCTCCTGGAATAGTACAGTTTCACATACAGACTACATTAAACAACACTGAGGTGATAGTTATGTGGAGACCACCCCTACAACCTAATGGAGTTATCACATCATATGAAGTGATGTATCAAATATATGAACATGATTACACTACTGCAGTACACACTAGGCTGGAGAGTACTGATAGGAGTTATACCATTAAGAATTTAGGTAAGTGTATGAAAATGTACAGTAATATGACTGTATGGGTTTAATGTAACTTTCACAGAATGTATACATAGTCAGCATTATTTATTGTCTCCTTACAGACCCAGGTACTCCTTATCAAGTGAGAGTAGTGGCATTCACAAGCATTGGTATGGGAGTTTTGGGTGAGTATGTGGTATTCTTCAGTGAAGAACTAGCACCAACTAAACCACCAGAGAATTTACAAGCTACCCAGTTGAGCTCAACAAGAGTTAACATCACTTGGACTCCATTGAGTCTTATAGAAGCTCAAGGATTTCCACAGTATAAAGTAGTACTCTCTCAATTGTCTACATATAGTCAGCAGAGGAGACAGCTTGATACTAACACTGTGATAACTAATAATAGTTTTTCTGTCTTCACTAACTTGGTCAGTCACACTTTGTACTCTGTAGTAGTTGGAGTGAAAACTGGTGGATCATCTTCTTTCATGGATAGTCATCCCTTAAATGGTAAGTTGTATATACATGCTTATAAACCTGCAGGTCTTTAATAAGTGTTGTACAAGTGTTACAGTATATATACCTGTATAAGAAAAGACTGTTAAACACCAGAGGTAGTAGTGGAGACTGAGTGAAGCGAGGTGCAGAGGGGCCATGAGTCCCCACTTGAAAATAAGGACACCTGCATAATGTAGACACTTGGTAATGGTCCCAAAGTATCCTTTTGATCTGGAAAATCAGGACACCTTTTGTTGGTATTAAGTGTCCTTAATACAGAGTGCTTTATAGAGCAGCCAACTACTTTAATAGAATGGTTATTTTTATATCTGTTAAATACTGTAGTTACTTATTACTATCTCAGAGCTTGATTGATTTTCTGGGTGCATGCCCCAAGGCATTCCTGGATGATATTTATGTCATACACAGTATAACTTTTGTTGCCAAAGTTACCCAACTCTCTTTGTTGGGCCTGCTCCATTGCAATAATGTTATGTTGCATCATAACTTGCTCTTCACAGTTTCGCTGATCACTAATGATGATGGTGACACTACTAATATTATTGTACTAGTTGGTGGAGGTGTTGGTGGACTAGTAGTTATAGTAATTCTGATAACTGTTATAATCCTGATGGTGTGTTACTGTAGGTGAGTTGTACATGTACTCTACACATGGCATTGAGTGTCATTACATATTATTGAGAACAAAATATAGCAAAATGAACCTGAATAGGATAAATTTGTTAGCTTTTACATATAATGTTAAATGCATTTCTTTTTTTCAGTAAGAATATTTGTTATACAATAAGTTTTGAGATTGAACTTTGGCAGCTATTACTTGTATTATTTTGTACATACACACAAGGTCACAGAGAAAAAGGTCACAATCATCTAATGGATATGGGACCACCCCTCTCATGACTGATGATGATGATAATGATAGTGATGATGATGATGATGATGAAGGACAAGACCAACAGGTCAACATGAAGGATGTGTGTGATATTAGTACACCTTCTTCACAGCCTGTAGCTACCAGCCATAGTGAAATAGCTTCTATGGTGGAACTAGAGACATAATCAAAATAGGTCAATAGCATGTTTGACTGATTATAGGTGATATTTAGTGAGGAGTATTTTAGCAAGACAACAGTAGTAGTAGTTTGATTTCAGTTAGCTATTGTATGTAATTTTTTTCTTACGTTAGGTCACATCTTAATTATTAGCTTCCCATCCTTCATACTCAAAGTAGCAATACTGGCAAGCGGATTTTATTTTTATTAGCTAGATTGCAGAATTCATAGCTTTGAATACAATTTTCATAACTAGTTACCAATGGTACATAATAATAATATAATTAATTTGAAAAACCAATGGTAATGAAGGCAACTGATAAGTAAGTTTATGTAACCTTAGCTAGTTGTAGACTGCTAGTTGTAGACTGCTAATTGCAAATTGGATACACACAAGCTAGCATTTATTTTAGTTGCAATCAATTGGGAGGGAGACAATCGACATAATGGAGAAGGGTGAAAGTGAGGTGTGGCTACTGATAACTGTATGTGTATAGTTTTAGTAACAATTGTGACCATTCCAGCAGAATGAAATGAAAAGAATTGAATTGTTCACATAGCTACTACTAAGATAAGGTCTAATTTCATAAAAAGCTTGACAGAAGTTCTGTAACTCTTTCCAACAAAAGACTCTGTAACAGAACAATTATAATTGATTTCATATTATTATATAGAATCCCTTAAAATTATGTGACTACTGAGTATAACCACCATTTAAAACTTTGCAGTATTTTGTATTCATTAGTGAGTAGTGATCTATTGTAAAGTACATGATCTTATAATGCTTGAATCAAACATCCAGTTATCAAGTTGGCAAAAAATACATGCAGGAAAGGAGATAGGTAAACTGTCCGGCTAAATTACTTGATATTTACTCAAGTTTCACACTGTCCTGACAGCACATGTCTGAAAAGTTACTTTGCACACTGGGTGCATTCTTGACCTGTTGCACCTACTACAGTCAGTTATAGTATAATGCTATGCTTATTTAAAAGGATGTCCTGGTTCTGTAATTGTACAATGGATAATAAAATTCTTTGTTTACATGATGTTGCTTAGGGTATATTATGCAGAAAGAGTTCCACATCATTTCTACATATAACATAGCTATAAATGGAAAGATTTTGAGTTTTGTTATCAACTCACTAGCCAGCTTCATAAACTTTCTCACAGTCACTGGGTGGTGGAATGGCATTTATTATCAAACCGTAAGAATTCAGTGCTCTTTGTTATTATTATTATTAACACTTAAAGTGACCAGCATTGAAGGTCTGACAGCAACTTGTGCTAATACTGAGGTGTTCCAGATCCTGGCTGTTGCGGCTGCTTTGACCAGTTCGGTACCATCCTATATACTAATTTAATTGTTGAGCTTAAAAGGTCCCTGAAACATCAAGCATAATTCACACAGTAACTATTCCAGGGGCGGATCCAGAGTTTGAATGGGGGGGATGCACTTTGCTGAAAAAAGTTAAAGACCAAAAAAAAAAAGGTCACAGCAATAATGGCTGTCCTTTACCAAATGTATATACTATAAAGTATATAAAAATTCTTATTCAGATCCTTATTCACAGCTTCATAGTTAAGCTACATTGCCTCATGAGCACTGGACTGCTTTATTGGAGTGATTGACTGCTCTATTAGAGTATCTCGATCTTGTGTGTTATTTTTTTAAGGAAGGGGGGCTGGATCTGCCACTGCATTTTATGTACAAACATCCATTATCATTGCTGAGTATGCTCAATTCAGCACCTCTAACACATGACTTGGTTTATTGCATAGCATGCATGTTCTCTATATATTAAAATTATCACATTGTTGTCCTCTTGTTTGTATCTTTGAAATTTACATACTATATATGCACACAATTAATTGACTGCATGAGAATCATAAAATATTGTAATAGCTATACTGAATGTAGATGTGAATAAAAACAATGGATCACCAAAGTTGTGTTGGTGATGTAATCCTACTCATTTTCCAGGTATATGTATAGGAATCATGACTTTATTTTTACAATGCATTCTATATAACAGCTAATTTCAATTGTGACATAGCTACTTGTTTTGATGTTCATACATGACTGGCAAATTGATTTTGGTAAACTGGTCAATAACACAATAATAATGGTGTTTATGCATATAAAATATACCTATGCTGGCATGTTGCTGTGTCCTATTCCTGGCCAGTAATTCCGCAGAATATGGTGCTTCCTGTAACTGTACACGTGTTGCTATGCAGAACATTGCATGTGTCCTATTATGAAGAACATGCTATAAGACATAATTAACTGCAGAATAGATCAAGCAGTATGACCTGAGAATATATAATTATGGTGTTTACTACAACAGTCTTGCTATGCTGGAAAACTGCTGTGTCGGTGTGTCTTAATGGCTTAGTAGAATCTGTTAATCAGGATGCTTGAAAATGAGAACACCTGGACACTTGGTAATGGTCTTAAATTATCTCTTAGTGCAAAACCAACCTGGAAAGTCAGGACACCTTTATAATAGGCCTGCATCAAATATGCCAGCATACAGTAAAAAGAATAATAGGCTGGAGTGTTATGCCAGCATAATGCTAGCTTATTAGGGTGGATAATTCAAACTATGGAGTTTACTTCCATGAAAATAAATCAATACTACCTAATAGAGCAGTCAGTGGAAACTCTTAATAGAACAGTAGCTTTGTAGTGAAATACTCTAATAGAGCATTCACTGATTAAAATGTTCCAACCCATAGTAAGAAATGTTGCTAACCTAGGAACATAATACAAGCACAATGGGAACAATGAAGAGCATAATAGGAGAAAATTTTGGAACATTCCTGAAAGTATTTTGGACAAAGATTACCTTTGAGCATATTTGACTCAGACCTATGTACTTGATAATCAGGACACTTTTAGTCAGTCCCAAGGTGTCACAGGTTTCACTGTAAGACATATTGATACTTCCTGTAGAATAAATCAAATGGTATATATATGACCTGTAAAACAGAGAATGTGATGTTTCCTACAACAGTCTTGCTACATATGCCAAAAAATTGTTGTTCTATTATAATGGATAGGCTATATATAGTACATACATACATAATATTATGATATTTTCAGTAGAATAAACTAAGCTGAGTCAATTATGCTCAAAAGTTTCACAATACTTCTCAAAATTCACCTATATATTTATAATATAATTATAATATGTTCTTCAGGTGTTCCCATTATGTTCACATTATGCTCCTAGGTTAGCAGCATTCTAATAATCATCTTGGAACACTTTAATCAGTGTAGAGTATTTCACTACAAAGTGACTGTTCTATTAGAGAGTATCAATCTAATGAATTACAGTGCTCTATTGCAGTCTGAACTGACTGCTCTATTAGGAAGTGTATCAATTTATTTTATGGAATTATTCATAGTTTGAAATTCCACCTAACATATAGCACTCCAGTCTATTGTGCTTTTTTAAGCTGGCATAATTTATTATATACTTGACACAGGCCTAAACTAAATAGTGTGACCTGTATGGTGTTTCCTGCAACAATCTTTCTTGCTGTGATGGAAAGTTGCTCTGTCAGGTATATAGGAATTATGACATTGTCAGTAGCCGAGATTGAATGGTGTGTACGGGAATTATGAAATTTCCTAAAGAAATTCTGTAACTGCTTTATTTGGTGTGACAGATAACCCAATAGTATTACAGATCATATATCCTACCTCGAGAAATGTAACTTTTTTACACTGATTTAATTGATCTGCTAATTAATTCATTGGTGCATGATACGTAACTGTGATTTAAACCAAATTCAAATTTGAGCCAAACATTTTATTGGCTTATAATCATATATTGCTATAATTATATTACAAGAGCAATTTCAGTTTTACAGTTGAGTACATGTGTACAGTCACATGCATGCTCCATGCAAACTACAGTATATTTCCCTATTGTGTGACAGACTTAGACATAGTTATACAAGGGTGTAGCCAGGATTTCACCATGTAACAACAGTGCTGAGATATACAAATGCATGGTCACTTAAATGTTTTTTGGTCTAAAGTTCAACAGATTGTACATTTGATGAAAAATTATACACTGTATAGTAGCTAAAGTCTAATAGTTATAACTCCTGTTCCTCCTGGCAAACGACTAGACAACTACATAGGTACATTGCGGGTACTAGAATCACTTCATGATTTCTTGTGATTTATAGCTAACTGCTTGCATTTAGGGTTTATCATGCAAACCCAAATTAAGTAATCTATCAATATGGTCTGCATGTTGGAATGTTCTATTCTGTAGGGTATTTCGATCCTTATAGAATGCTCTATTAGAGTAATTATTAATTGTGATAATTTCACGTATTAATCTTATTGAAACATCAAAGAAAACAATGCCAATCTATACTGCAACCACCCCATGCAGAAGCTTTTTAAAAGTTATTTTTCAGCATGGCCCCCTTAAAATCGCCTATGTTCTCAATCTATACATAATAAAAGCCTCAACCCAAATCACATCATTTTCATGCATAAGGCTCATTCCTACTACGTAGATCCATCTTTGAGAGGTGAATGTATTGATTTGTTGCTGTGTAAATTGTTGTGTTTCATTTGTACAGTCTACTGCTATTAAACTACCTTTGCAGCTGCTTCATGATAGATCTGATTATCATTCTCCGGAAATCGCGTGATCTCTGGTTCCTAGTATAGTCTCGGTTTTCCCCTCCCCTCCCATGCCTCCCGATAGCTACCCCTACGCATTGTAAGAGTGCAAACAAACACAGACATGGCTGGCACAATATCCGATAACCTTATTCTCAAAGATGTGAATCCAACCGCAAATGGCGATATTGGTCGCGGTGCTTATGGGAGAGTCTTTGAAGTCGACTATCAAGGAACACTGTGTGCTGCCAAAGAGGTACACGCACTATTGTTGCAATATTCACAAGGCGACGAACTGCACAAGATCATAACCGACTTTCTCAATGAATGCCAAATATGGAGTACCATTCGCCACCCCTATACATTGTTCAGTTTCTAGGTGAGACATTAATAACCAGTACACAGAAAAATTTGGAATTTTCAACTAGAGTAGGGACCATAGCACATCGACAAAAAGTACTGAAACAAGCTGGAGTAGTGCACGATATTAAATCACAGTAAAATAATAAGAAGTGTAATCCCTACTGTGCATTTCCATGATGGTATCTTGGCACAGTAGGGATATAACAGTTCAAGTCTTAACTATGCACCTAACAGTGTGTTGCCCCACCATCCCTCCTCCCCCCATCCCCTCGGGCGTAAGTGGGGCTTTACAGGGGAAATTGACATGAAACTGCTGCCCCACTATGGGGCATTTGGCAGTCGTTCATTAATTGCCCAAGTATTTTTTTTGTTGTAACTTTCTATGGTAAGTCAAATCCCGAGTAAATCCCTGTGTTGCAACTGGGGCCAACAGTGGGGATTTGACACAATAGGTTTGCCCTACTATGGGGCATTTGGCTGTGTCATATCCCCACAAATGCCTGAGGGGGTGGGGGGTGGTGGGGCAATACATTGATAGGTGCATTATTGTTTTACTGTGATTTAATATCGTACACTACTCCAGCTTGTTTCAGTACTTTTTATCAATGTGCTATGGTCCCTACTCTAGTTATAAATTCAAAAATTTTCTGTGTACTTGTTTGTTAACCTTTTTTGTAAATAATTATTATGACTGGTGAACCCACACATACCGCATCTGAAATGAGGCCACGCACCCCAGCTATATAAATTATTGTCTGAGAACCATTATGCTTTGTTGTCAGCTATGATCCTAAGTTGAACCCATTACACAGCATTTTGGATCAAGAACTGTTCGAAAAGCGCCCCTGCAATCCATGCATAGCTAAAGAAGAAATGGTGCCGCGCGCCACAGTTATATCAATTATCATCTGAAAAGTGAGTATCCATTACGCTTCATTGTTGGCTATTTTCAACCCATTACACAGCAGTTCGAATCAAGAACTGTTCGAAAAGCACTTCTGCAATCAAAATAGCCACTTTGAAAAGTACGGACAATTTCCATTACTAAGGGAAGCCATCATGTGCTACTGCAAAATTGACACTTTTCGCTGTCAGCAAGATGAATGGGACACAAAGGAGGACACTGGAAAGTCCATGAAGAATGCATTGTACGTACTGCGGTATGCCAAAAGGCACCTCTCGGGCCGAAGCGATGTCGAACAGTGAAAAAATCAAGCCTGTAGTCTTAGCCGTTATCGAGTTACACTTGTCTGAAGGTATCAAGCGGTCAGTCAGTCACTAGAAAATTCCATTAAATAAACAATTTTTTAAATTCTGTAGTAACTTGTTGAAAGCGTTTTGGGTCGATCTGAAAGCTTTTTTGGGCTTAGTTTTACCTAATCAATACTGCCTCATCGTTGTCAGGGAAAATTGAGGCTTTTTGGGGGGATTTTATTTCGTGGGCCATGCCTACTTCTTTGTGGTCCCTACTATACGCTACTATCGTACTGTAGTATGATTTATGACCTAGCTACACCTGCCTGGAATTGTACATGTGTCACATTATTCTTTTGCCTTATCTAAATGTCTACAGCTGTAGCTACTTATATTATTTGCTATATTTGCAGGTGTGTACTATCAAGATCAAAATATCCTACCTGTTATGGTGATGGAGAAGATGAAGTGCAGCTTGAGGGGTTTAGTAGAGGAGCATGCTGGTATACCAGTTAATGTTAAGTTGTCAATTTTGGATGATGTATGTCTTGGTCTAAGGTACCTCCACAGCAGGAACCCTCCAATAGTACATCGTGACCTCACTCCTAATCAAGACACATGGTAGTGTGTCGTGCGGCCCAAGAAGCCGGCGCGCAACCCCTTGAGTATATTGACAGGAAGAAAGAAAACGCAATTTTCGCACCTCCGTAGCTCTGTGCTGCCTTGATGAAACAAGACAAATTTTGCTGTGTACATTCCCTCCAACTTCAGTACTCCACATTCCAAATTTGAGCGAAATCGCTTCAGGCATTCCTGAGATATGCGACTTCAAAAATTGGCTTAGTTTCTTCGTTTTTTTTTTTTTCTTCTTATTTTTCTTCCTCTTTTCGCACACTTACAAAAACTGCTATAAAACGCGAACGCGTTATCCGATTGCCTTGCAATTTGGCACACAGAAGGGGGGTATAAAGGCGCATCTCGGTACCAACTTTGGCTGGAATACCATAAACAGGCAAAGAGTTATGAGCGATTATGCACGAAAAATAACACCAATATGTTGTCACGCCTACAGGGTAAACCGCGTATGGGAAGAAGCTGAAAATTGGAGGGAGAATAGGTTAACTATTGAACCTCAAACCTTTTGTGGTTTGAAAGAAATCGAGCTAAAAACCAGGAAGATACAACAACAAAACCAACAGTGTGTAACAATTATGCAATCAAGATTAGCTAATAAAAAACGAATACTTGCCACGCCTACCAGATAAACCGCTTGGGGTAATGCTTTGAAATTCACTGTACAGATGGAGTAATCATCTTAGAAAAGCTCTTCAATGGTGTAGAAGAATCAGACTTAAAGCCACGGAGTTATAACACGAAATCCAACTTGGTGTAGCAAGTGCGAGATCGAGATACTCTAATAGAGCAGTCATCCTAATAGAGCAGTCACCCTGAACAGAATTCAAGAGATCACTTAGAAATAAGTAACCTGTATAGAGATCAGCTACAAACAAGTTACCCTGTAGAGAGTTCAGCTACAAACAATTCACCCTGTTCAGACATCAGTTAGAAGAAGTTTTCTTGTAGAGAGTTCAGTTACAAACAAATCACCCTGTTGAAAGATCAGCTAGAAGATGTCACCTTGTAGATAGTTCAGTTACAAAGAAACCACCATGTAGAGAATTCAGCTACAAACTAGTGACCCTGTAGATACATCAGCTAGAAGAAGTTACCTTGTAGAGAGTTCAGCTACAAAGAAACCATTCTGTAAAGAGCTCAGCTGCAAACAAATCACCTATACAGAATTCAGCTACAAACAAATCACCCTGTAGAGAGATCAGCTAGAAGAAGTTGCCTTGTAGATAGTTCAGCTACAAACAAATCATCCTGTAGAGAGATCAGCTAGAAGAAGTTACCTTGTAGATAGTTCAGCTACAAACAATTCACCCTGTACAGAGCTCAGTTAAAAGAGGTTTCCTTGTAGAGAGTTCAGCTACAAAGAAACCATCATGTAGAGAATTCAGCTGCAAACAAATCACGTGTAGAGAGTTCAGCTACAAACAATTCACCCTGTAAAGAGATCAGCTAGAAGAAGTTACCTTGTAGAGAGTTCAACTACAAAGAAACCATCATGCAGAGAGTTCAGCTACAAACAAATCACCCTGTAGAAAGATCAGCTATAGAAGAAATCAGCTTGTAGAGAGTTCAGCTACAAAGAAACCATCATGTAGAGAGTTCAGCTACAAACAAATCACCCTGTAGAAAGATCAGCTATTGAAGAAATCACCTTGTAGAGAGTTCAGCTACAAAGAAACCATCATGTAGAGAGTTCAGCTACAAACAAATCGTCCTGTAGAGAGATCAGCTAGAAGAAGTCACCTTGCAGGGAGTTCAGTTACAAAGAAACCACCATGTAGAGAGTTCAGCTGCAAACAAATCACCTGTAGAGAGTTCAGCTAGAAACAAGTCACCCTGTAGAGAGATCAGCTAGAAACAAGTCACCTTGTAGAGAGTTCAGCTAGAAGAAATCACATTGTAGAGAGTTCAGCTACAAAGAAACTACCATGTAGAGAGTTCAGCTGCAAACAAATCACCCTGTAGAGAATTCAACTACAAACAAATCGCCCTGTAGAAAGATTAGCTAGAAGAAGTTACTATGTAGGGAGTTCAGCTACGAACAGATCACCCTGTAGAGAGTTCAGCTACAAACAAATCACCCTGTAGAGAGTTCAGTTACAAAGAAACCACCATGTAGAGAGTTCAGCTGCAAAAAAATCAATCACTCTGTAGAGAGTTCAGCTAGAAGAAGTCACCTTGTAGAGAGTTCAGCTGCAAATAAATCAACCTGTAGAGAATTCAGCTACAAACAAATCATCCTGTAGAAAGATCAGCTAGAAGAAGTTACCTTGTAGAGTGTTCAGCTACAAAGAAACCACCATGTAGAGAGTTCAGCTGCAAACAAATTACCTGTAGAGAGTTCAGCTAGAAACAAGTCACCCTGTAGAGAGATCAGCTAAAAACAAGTCACCCTGTAGAGAGTTCAGCTAGAAGAAGTCACATTGTAGAGAGTTCAGCTACAATGAAACTCCCATGTAGAGAGTCAGGTATGTTCAACAGCCAATTTTGGCAGGTTTTGATAAACCTGCTTTTTGCCAGTTTTGGCAACATTCAGTATCATATTTTTGCCAATTGTGGCATAATTAGGTTTATCCCAGATGTTGGCAAATTCAGCATTGTCCATACTTTGCCAAATGTAGATCCAACATGTTGCCATTTTTGTCAATCTATTGGGTTCCATATTTTGCAGCTATTGGGTTATTGCCAAAGTTGGAACAGCCTTAAAAGCAAAGTCTGGCAATGTAAAGAATTTTATTTTGCCATTGTTGGCAATTTACGAAATGCAACTTCAAAGTAGTGACAACAACATAATTAATGTAAAAGTTACTGAGCTTCCAAAACTGGCTCTTTTAAGCCCAAATTTGGCAGGACCATTTTTGTCAAATTTGGCAATAATTTGTGACCCCCCATTATTGCCAACATTGGCATTATGTGGGATCTGAATTATTGCAAAACAATAGAGCAACATATTTTCCTTGGCAAGCTAAGGAGAGTATACACCACTTTGTCATGGAACCAGTAAGTGCTTCAATTTCTCTCACAAGCATCTTAACAGTTATTCCAAAATTGGAAGGTATCAGGTTTTACTTATATAGTGCTGTGTGTAATCATTGATTGTGGGTTTGAGTTTCCATTTTTGGCAAGAAATAAGATGTTTTTTTATTGCCAAGTACATGCCTACTTCATGCCAATAATGGAATCTTGGAAATTCTAACTTGCCAATTTTGGAAAATCAAACTTGCCAATTTTGGAAATTCAAACTTGCCAATTTTGGATATTCAAACTTGCCAATTTTGGAAATTCAAACTTGCCAATTTTGGAAATTCAAACTTGCCAATTTTGGTTATTACAGAACTTGCCCATTTTGGATATTTTATAAGCTTACATTTATAATCTTGCCAACTTTGGTAGCTATAAAAGCTTCCAATTTTGAAACCCCAAACTGAAATTCAATCTCACAATTAAACAATACCTTTGCAACTATAAAAGGACATGGAATTTATGCCACTTTTGGAAATATCATAGAGCTGCTAGTGATACATTTTTGAAGCAGCTCTAAAAGTTACCAGTTTTGGCAGCTTATGAAGTTGCCAGTTTTGGCAGCTTTTGAAGTTGCCACTTTTGGCAGCTTCTGAAGTTGCCAATTTTGGCAGCTTCTGAAGTTGCCAATTTTGGCAGCTTCTGAAGTTGCCAATTTTGGCAGCTTCTGAAGTTGCCAATTTTGGCAGCTTCTGAAGTTGCCAGTTTTGGCAGCTTTGAAAGGTACCAATTTTGGCAGCTTGTGAAGTTGCCAGTTTTGGCAGCTTCTGAAGTTGCCAATTTTGGCAGCTTCTGAAGTTGCCAATTTTGGCAGCTTCTGCTGAAGTTGCCAATTTTGGCAGCTTTGAAAGTTGCCAAAAATGGCAAAAAGTAGGTTTATCAAAACCTGCCAACAATGGGTCAGGAACATACCTCAGAGAGTTCAGCTTCAAACAAATCACCCTGTAGAGAACTCAGCTACAAACAAATATGCAGTGTAAAAAGATCAGCTAGAAGAAGTTACCTTGTAGAGAGTTCAGCTACAAAGAAACTACCATGTAGAGAGTTCAGCTGCAAACAAATCACCCTGTAGAGAACTCAACTACAAACAAATCGCCCTGTAGAAAGATTAGCTAGAAGAAGTTACTATGTAGGGAGTTCAGCTACGAACAGATCACCCTGTAGAGAGTTCAGCTACAAACAAATCACCATTTAGAGAGTTCAGCTGCAAACAAATCACCCAGTAGAAAGTTCAGCTATGAACAGATCACCCTGTTGAGAGTTCAGTTAGAAACAAGTCATCCTGTAGAGAGATCACCTAGAAGTATCGCCTTGTAGAGAGTTCAGCTACCAACAAATCACCTGTAGAGAGTTCAGCTACAAACAAATCACCCTGTTGAGAGATCAGCTAGAAGAAGTTACCTTGTAGAGAGTCCAACTACAAAGAAACCATCATGTAGAGAATTCAGCTGCAAACAAACCACTGACTGGAACTGATAAGATCATTGCACCATATTGGGCTGATGTTGACACTAGAGGAACTGGAGATATTTACTATCGTCAAACCACTGATGATGATCTCCTTGTTAGAGCAACTGAACAAATAAGAACAGCTTTTCCTAGTTCTCAAGTTGTATCAGTTGAAAACTTATTAGTTGCAACATGGGATAGAGTTGGTTATTTTCCTGAAGGAACCAATAAGGTAAGATGTTTTTTAGTACTGGGCGGTATTAAAAAATAGCAAATGATATACCTTCCATAAAAAGTATCACGGTATTACTAAATATCATGGTATCAATGTAAAAGCCATTGATATTGAAGTAACTGCCACTTTACTTCAACAGAAGCACCAAATACCCATGGTAGCTCAGCAAATCTCAGGTACAAATTACCACAGACAAACTTGTTTACATAGTTTGGTTAGCTGACTACATCAGCACCTGCCTACAAACATTTGCCACATATCTGGTTACCTTCTAAATATGGGATGAAACAAGCCCACAGGGAGGCCATAGTGCCCAGACGGTAAAGCGGTATTAAAAAAGCAAGTGATATCACAACCAGTATCACTTAAATATTACAGATTTCTAACAATACCGGTATATCGCCCAGCTCTAATGTCTTTATATACACCTTTAGACATGATTTCCATAATAGGTTAGCAAATAATTATAACCGGATTTTTATAAAACTGCATACACATTGGACAAATTTAACTAGTGCCAACATATTGGTTTTATGCCTCAATGTTCTTCAAACTTAACAGAATTTCCCTTCTGAATAGTATGACAAACTTGATTTCTGATTTTGGAAAGGACCTGGCTTGATCGGAAACAGTGGTCTGCAGGTGGATGGCCTTATACAGCTGGCATGTTGATTTTGCTGCATTATTTATCTCTAGCCTTCAATCATTGTCCTTTGAACCTAATTTTTGCCAGCCTCAACACCCTTCTCATCCTCCCTTATGGGAGCTCTTGTGATTAGACCAGATTATAGTACACTACTCTCAACATTTTAAACTCAACAGACATTATTTTATTGTATATGAAATGTAATAAATTTATGTCTTTTGTGAAAATTTTGCTTACTATCCTGTGTGATGATAATGGCTTGAAATCTTTACCTTGAAACTGCTAACGTGCGGTTTGGGTCAGTTTCTGAAATCAAATAAAAAAATTGATACCATGCACATTATTTAGGCACCTGTGCTTATGATTGTTGTTACATATAGTAGCATCTGCTAGACACATAAAGGAATCAAGTGTATTGTGACACTTATAGTTTGTTCTATCAGTCTTTTTCTGCCATTTTATTTACATAGCACTAGGTTGCAGTATCGATTCAATTTTGTATAATTATGTATACAGTGGAACCTCTCTTATCCAGGCAGTGTGGTACATAGCACTGTCCGTATCTCAGAAATGTCCTTAACTAAGAAATACATGCTAACAAGTATAAGAATTTTTTTTAAAAGTTTGATTAGGGATCATATAAAAAAGTAGAGAAACAAGGGAGGTTGCCTACACCTGCAGATGTACTAGTGAACATTTAATCCCTACTTCAGTCAATCCTTCTGTGATCCCTAACTAAACTTAAAATTCCAAATTTTTCCTTATACTTGCTTGTTTACCTTTTTGTATAATAATGTTAAAGCATTGCCGCGAGTGCTATATGAAAAATAAAGCACGAGGCACACAGCTGAGATGGTAATACGTAAACACGAGGCAAAGCCAAGTGCTTTATTAGTGTCAAGGCCAAGCGCCAAGTGTTTTATTTTCATATAGCACAAGCAAGGCAATGTTTTGAATGATTTATGGAACTTTCTAGTCATGTAGCTCACTAGGACCAAGAGTTCATAATATATATGTGTGAGGGGGCATAGGAAAAGGTACCTATAGAGACTTTTTAACTTTTGAGTAAAAGACAGTAAATTTCCGTTTATTATTAGGTAATTATAGTAAATTACATACATTGGGAAATCACACTTGCATTTAAATTCTTCATAACTATGTGAAACAATTGAGCATTGACTTGAAATATGAATAGCTGGTGAGTTGTAGAATTCTTTGATTAGCATAACTCAAATTCCATGTTAACCACTATACGTAGGTTCCTTTTCCTATGCCCCTTCACATATTTAGGAGAGTATCCAACGCCTGTATTGCCCCTTCAAAACGCACTGTGTAATAATTGTGCAACATTGTGTAGCATATCTGAATATTTTAGTATAATTTCAGTAAACTCTAACACATGGCTTCGCCTTGAAAGACTTGTTGATAGGCGTTGATATACCAAAGCGAAGACCTGCAAGCACTTCAAGGCCCTTATAGCTCTTGAAGCAAGTTAACACCTTTGGCGATAACGACTATTGTGTAACATCATTACCAGTGCATTTTGAATGGGTAGTACAGTGTTGGATACTCTCCTAAATATATTTATTATGAACTCTTGCTAGGACTCATAATTAACACGCATTGCTTGAATTATTAGCAACCTGGATGAGCCAAAACTAGTTTAACAAAGTAACTCATGCGTAATTCACCATAGTTTGGCATACATGTAGTAGACGTTCATTGTGTATTTTGGCAGGTTTTGGTCAAAACCCACAATTGATTCTATTGTGACACATGGTGAAATATTGCCGTGATATATCTCCAGGACTTGTCCATTTACATTAACAAACGTAACAGCAACGTTACCTTCTACCACCCATCATCAAAGCATTTAGACATTATGTCTATAAAAGCAATCCAGTGGTAGAACGTTGTATTGGCTGGGGTGATTGACATCTCAGCACGGTGAGGGCTTCAGCCTTCACTGGCTTGGGTGATTAGTCATGCTGGCAGGAGTGCCACGGGCTATTAGCCTGCATTAAAGCATGTGGGCAACTGTGATTTATTGCCCACTAAGAGTGCTTTATTGCACCGCAAAGAGTGATTTATTGTATGATTAAAGCACACTTTGCAGTGCAATAAAGCACTCTTTGTGGGCAATAAAGCACTGTTTGCCCTAGAGTGTACTTTATGAAATTTAAAGTACACTTTTTCCATTGATATCACCCATGCAAGGTTCTATAAGTAACATGATTATGAAAAGATGGTGCCAGAGATACTGAACACGTGCCCCAGCTATCAATTACTAACCCAAAAGTGAGTTAGTCAATATGCTTCTCTTTCAGCTATTTTCAGTCCGTTACACAGTGCTACAAACAAAGAACAGTAGGAGAAGCGCCTCTGCAATAAATCCAGTCACCACAAATATACAGATGATTCGTGCACCCAAACCATCAACTACTGACTGGAAAGTAAGTGGTCATTACGCTTTGCTTTCACCTATTTTCAGCCTGTTATACAGTGATACAAATAATGGACAGTATCAGAAGTGCCTCTGCAATCAATCCAGTCACCATGGAAAATATGGATGATTCTCATTTACAAAGGTTGAGAAGCCATGCATCACACTACTGTGAATTGACACCTTGGGCAGTCGGCAAAAAGAAATGGGAAACAAATAAGGACAAAGGTAAGTCCAAGATGCATGCATTGTACGTACTTCAGTATGCCAAAAGGTACATCTCAAGACGAAATGATGTTGAAGTCTAGCCATTATTGAATTATGCTTGTCTGAAGGCATCAGGATGCAGGGATCACTCCGCCATCCAAATACTATATCTATGCAAAGCATAAAACTTTAGCGCTTGGCGCGCGCAGCGCGCCAAGCGCTAAAGTTTTATGCTTTGCATAGATATAGTATTTGGAAGTTGGAATTAATGAATTCCAATTTGCAAAGTTTATATTTTTAAGTGCTTCCAGTTTTTAATGCGATGGTTACGGTGGTTGCTGTGGCTTATAGGCGATAATTGAAGCCATTGTATACAGACCTTACTGTAAGATTTTCTAGGTTTTCTGTGTGGGTATTGTTTAAAGGAAGCATGCTAAATGCATTATCTACATTACACAGCTACAAGATACAGGCTTTGAGCTGCAGCACTAGCTCCTGCTAAACGTCGAACTATCCTAATAGAACAGTCAGTACAATTATTCATAAAAATGAAGTCATTGTGATTAATGATTTGGCTATAGCTATAACCACAAAATAATATGTTTGGAAGCATGATCATGAAGGCTTGCAATTGCAAGATGTGAAGACAGAGACTAGTCATCTAATCAGCGCTACATTGCTTGCAGTAGCCCAACACTTGCAGCTTCCTGTCAGGATAACTATGCAATTTAAGC
This sequence comes from Dysidea avara, assembly GCF_963678975.1. Lineage (NCBI taxonomy): Eukaryota > Metazoa > Porifera > Demospongiae > Dictyoceratida > Dysideidae > Dysidea > Dysidea avara. Next base: position 40,832,739 of record NC_089272.1, read on the forward strand.
GAGGTAGTTTTCAGTGTACATGTAGGACTGTTCAATTTATTGGACCATGTCTTCTCACTGACCAAAGATATATACTGCTGCTCCTGTGTCAAGTTCCATCACTAGGTGATTGCCATTCAGTTATTAAACAGGCACTTTGTAGCTTTCAGGAACTGTTGATGAGACTGAATGTACGTGGATTATGTCGGCAGTGGAATCTTCATCTGAAGGCTCAGTGTTCAGCTGTCGGAGGTCATCATTGTTAATGTGATCCACTCCATCCATTGCATTTGCCAGACTTTGTTTCTGAGGACTCTTTCTTATGACTGTTGTGACTCTGCTGTGTCCTCCTCTTTCCAGGAGCTTTGCTTCTGCCAGCTTTAGCAATGTGGTCTGTGCGAAAGCGCTTGCAATTGTTGCAAACCAACTAAACTACTCCTCGCCATTTGTTACATTTTAAGTTAACGAACAAGATGTATGAATAGATAGTTAACACAGAGCCATAACATGTACAAATTCTAAATATTATATTACAGGCACACATACAGAATATATTGTAAATCAGTTACACACACTTACATCAATAGAAGATTACATCATATGCAATTACAACATTTAAATGTATACAATCACATTGACTATCCTAATGTGTGTGTTACTTTAATTTTAGTTGTCAGTGAAAATCTGGTTTTCCATCTTTTAAACCTAAACGTTAAGATCAGAATACACATAAAACTTGTTTTATGTTGCTTACCCACATACTAGTTGGTCAGATGTAAGGCATAACTACTTGTGGTGTCTCCTCTTCATTGACCTCTCCTTCTCTTATTGACCCCTGCCTCGCACTTGCCTTTTATTTGTCACTTGACATACTAGCAGAGAGTTGATGACGAATAGTGGGCATGTCATCCTACAAATGTTTCAGCAGAGTGACTTTGACTGTTCGTCTAGAGTATTTATGATAGCAAGTGTTTCACAAAATTAATAGTCACTGTATGTGTTACCTCCTTTTTATCCATACTGCTGTCCTGAGATCGACACCATAACCATGAAAATCTTGTTTGAACTTTCTTTGGGCATAAGGTTCTTGTACAAACTAAATGCAGTAAAGACATTACCACAAAGTGCATACTGACACACTGCTATAACATACCGATGGAAGTGGTTGTTGAAATAGTAAAATAGATTGGTGTAGCCAAATGCCAACTGTAATACCTAACACGAAACAGAATTTTTCATACTGTATGTGGCAAGATGTTATACATACATAATATAAAGAACTTCGTGTGGGAGGATCATGCTCATGCACATTACGGGATACTAAGTATTGCAAGATCTAGAGGCTCCCTGCTGTCAGACACCCTGCTATCAGACATCCAGAATGTACCCAGGTATCTTGGGATACTAAGTATTATAGGATCTAGAAGCTTCCCACTATCAGACATCCTGGGATGTACTCAGGTATCTCGGCATACTTAGTATTGTAGGATCTAGTGGATCCATGCTATGAGACATCCTGGGATATACTCAGGTATCTCGGGATACTAAGTATAATGACTTCAGACACACTGATATGAATATTTAAAGTATCCTTTTAGAACTTCATGAGGTGACAAAGTTGCACTAGTTCAAAAGCAGCTCTCAAGATGCATGCTCAACCTCCTCTGGTCCCAGGTCATTGACCATCCTTTCATATTCCCATGCTCACCTGAGCGGTGACCTTCAACTCCTTCACTTTAGTTTAAAAGTATTAGTGTAACTCCTTCACAAAAGTGCACTCTTGTAAGATAGGGTATAGCTACTGTAGATAATGTATATAGGTTTCATCACTTTTGCAGGATTTTATCACTAAAAGCTTGATATATCGGTCATTATGTGATGTATAAGGGTCATTTGTCAATTTAAATATAATGTACCTTGAATAACACCTTCTATGAAATTTTTGAGCCTGGTGGGTGGGTCCTCGCGAAAATAGGTTTTACGTCAATTTTTACAGTAATTCCCCTTTGAAGCATTGTTTTCATGTTTAAATGGTGTGAGATGTCGTAAATGTCACAAAGGAGCTTTAAAATGTGTAACAGAACATGTGGGTGTGTCTTGTGGTCAGAATATGGACTTGAAATTGGGAGCAGATTTCACAGCTATTATTTCCGACTGGATATCAGTTCTGATGTTTGAAACTTATTTAATGGGTAAAGGTACTGTGTGTCTACGCATGCGTGAAAAATTGTGGTCAAGGAGGAGTTTCATTTTGAGATATCGATTTCCGTAAAAATTGCTAGATCTTCCATTCTATCAAGTTACCTTTTAATAGAACACTCCCACAACACATATGTACACCATACACCGACCAACTACCTGACAACATGTTACTATGTGGTTCTGGTCACAAAACATAACCATCGGCATTTCCAAGTACTGCAAGTAGTGATGTTCTATTTGGTTATGAGCAGAGCAGAACTTGGCCTCCTGTCCACCTTATTTGGATGCTATGGGAAGCCATATGAGGCAACTACACAATTTTTTTACACCTTTCACATATATATACAGAAACGAATGTTGTGTGGTGCACTTAATGATAGCTTAATTTACCCAAGCATATTGTATGTTACAAAGGTATGTTTCTTATGTGAAGCCATATAGTTTCATTTGATTAACCATCGTGATTATTATATATACAAGTAGATCGATCACTATTAAGTATTATAATGCACATCGTACTGTTTTTTTTTAATCACTTAATATTATAAGAAGTACGTACGAATGTATTATGCATCACTACACTATTATGTCACAATATTGATAATGAACAGATCTGGTGATGACAAACTTGGCACGACCACTGCATCAATACACCTCCATCGAAGAGACACTACTTCAAAGTTATTTAGTGTGCAACGGATTAGGTAAAACAAGTAAGTGTAAAAGAGGGACTCACTATGTACGATAGCACATCCACTCAATAGCACACTCAATCATTGTGTCATGGAGAAGTGGTAGATACAAAAAAGGCTTGGTTGATACCAACATTTCGTTGCTACGTATATGGAATACATTCAGAAGCAACGACATGCTTGTAACAAGCAACCCTAAGTGATGAATCTCATCTGTAAGTAAAAGAGATATAAATAATATAGTCCACTGGAGTGTATGCATGTGTGTGTTGTGTGTGTGTAGATATGTGTGCGCATGTGTGTAGTGTGTGTGTGCATGCGTGAATGTAGTGTGGTATGTGTAGTGCATGTGTGTGTGTGTGTGTGTGTGTGTGTGTGTGTGTGTGTGTGTGTGTGTGTGTGTGTGTGTGTGTGTGTGTAGTGTGTATGTGTACATGTACATGTATAGTGTGCGTGTGTGTAATATGTGTGTCTTTCTAGTTGGGTGTGTGTTATGTGCGTGTGATGTGGTGTGGTGTGTGTTGGGTCATGTAAGTGTGTATACAGTATGTATGCATGAATTTGTGTCTGTAGTATGTGTACATGCAAGTGTCTCTAGATATTAATGTGTACCAAAAATTATATTTTACAATAGCTCATACACTGTATTCTAACATGTATGTTATATGTTACAATAATATATGTACCTTTCAATATAGTTGCTGCTTGAAATCATTGTAGCACTGTCAGACATACACATATTTATCAGATAATTTTTTTTTACAGCAATGAATCTGTAATAAGGAGTGACAAAGCCACGTGAAATCCTGACACACAATAACACAATAGTGTGATATAGTGAGGGGAAGGGCATCACGACACACAATAACATAGTGAGGGTAGGGGCATCACAACACACAATATTACGATAGTGTAACATAGTAAGGGGAGGGGCATCACAACACACAGTAATACAGTAGTGTAACATAGTGAGGGTAGGGGCATCACAACACATAATAATACAATATTGTAACATAGTGAGGGTAGGGGCATCACGACACACAATAATACAATAGTGTAACATAGTGAGGGCAGGGGCATCACGACACACAATAATACAATAGTGTAACATAGTGAGGGTAGGGGCATCACGACAGACAATAATACAATAGAGTAACATAGTGAGGGTAGGGGCATCACAAAACACAATAATACAATAGTGTAACATAGTGAGGGTAGGGGCATCATGACACACAATAATATAATAGTGTAACATAGTGAGGGTAGGGGCATCACGACACACAGTAATACAATAGACAATAATACAATAGTGTATCACAACACACAATAATACAATAGTGTAACATAGTGAGGGCAGGGGCATCACAACACACAATAATACAATAGTGTAACATAGTGAGGGCAGGGGCATCACAACACAAAATAATACAATAGTGTAACATAGTGAGGGTAGGGGCATTACGACAGACAATAATACAATAGTGTAACATAGTGAGGGTAGGGGCATCACGACGCACAATAATACAATAGTGTAACATAGTGAGGGTAGGGGCATCACGACGCACAATAATACAATAGTGTAACATAGTGAGGGGAGGGGCATCACGACGCACAATAATACAATAGCGTAACATAGTGAGGGGAGGGGCATCACGACGCACAATAATACAATAGCGTAACATAGTGAGGGGAGGGGTATCATAGCTTCACAACTAAGGGGTGGGAGACATATACACAAAATCATATGGTACTACTGTGTTTTATTGAGTACTTTATGGTTGCATGCATGTCCACTAGGCCAAGCCGTAGAAAATTTCTATGATGTATTATGTGGCCATTGCAAAGTGGCATTAATTTAGTGCAGTGTGAAACGTGTCTATTTTAACTAGTAGTGTTACATAAAAAATCTGACTGGTTATTGGCAAACCATATATCGTCCGCATTTTTGCATATCGCTATCAGATCGTCACCAAAACAGACATGTTTAAGTGCAACAAATAATGTTTGCAAATGCATTTTCTGCAATGCAATTATCTTTGGCTGATTGCAAAATTCTAGCTTCACTTTGATTTTCGCCTTGACCAAGGATGAACACTAGAGTACAGGATATATTGGAGTGCCACCTTGATATAGGCCTGTCAAGGCTAAAATTAATTTATTGCTAAAGCTATAGAACTTTGTTACGATCAAGGGTGTAGGCAGTGGGGGGTTCGGATGAACCCCCCTTTCAGAAGCAGAATTTCTTAAAAATTAAAAATCACACCAAATCTTACAGCCCTGTAGCTCTCCGGTAGCTATTTGCCCACTGGTGCTCCTTTGTACTACTCTTGAGGGTCACATCACATTAATGCTGAACCATATCTATTGCATCACATGATCAATTGTGTACGTGATGCATGGTTGAAATGGCGTTAGTGAAATGGCGAAGGACTGTTCTATGGTTTATTACAAGGCAGAACTTGAGTGGTCGTGTTATACATGTGTCAGGTTAGCACAAACTGTGAATTGTTGATGTATATTTACCTGATGAATGATTTGTTTATTTGGTAAATGTTGTGGGCACATGATGTCTCCAACATACTGGAGTACAAGCCATGTCTGAAGTTACTGACCATCAACAGCTGGATCAGCTGAGAGCTGAGAATAATGTTTAGCTGGAAAAAAGTATTGCCAACTAAGGGACTCGAGTGTGGAGGGCTTCCGTGCACTAGGAAATTGAAGTTGGCTGTCAGTATGCTGTCTGGAAGTAAAGATAAGTTAGTTTTACAATAGGCTTATAGTTTCTATAGCTGCATAAACAGCAGTGTGTAGGTTTTAGCTAGTTAGATGCACAAACAGCACCTTTTAATCTTACTGCCTAAGGGCATATTTTGTGTATGCACTATTTTAGTAACATGGTCTAGGGGAAGCACCCAGGCCTTCCTCTTAAGACATTCCACTTTAAATCCGAACCTCCTTCAAAAAAATCCTGGCTACGCCCCTGATGATGCTTACAATAAAACCTAACAGTACACATTTAAACAGTATGCTTAGTAAGGACAAGCTCTCAGCTCAAAAGTTATATACAACTATTGATACATTTAGAACAATTTAAATGTACTTTACAAAAATGTACTAAATTCAAGAGTCAAGTGCAACTTTTAGTGAAAGTCAGAAGTCAAAGCATATTTTTTGAGGTTGACCACTTTGACTGAGGATGAACATAGGAGTACAGGATATGTTGGTGTGGCACCCCCTCACTGTTTATATATATATATAACTAGGCACGAAGGTGTTTTAGTATTACGAAAACACTCTCCAACAAATCTGTGTGACACTATCTTTCAAGTTAAGCACAAGAGTGCTGTCTTAAAACATCATATTGCATCTTAGCTACCTGTCACTTGATGCAGTGGTTATTCAAACATTTATAAGTATTCTCCACTAATTTGCAGTGGTGTTTTAGTAGATCAAAATATCAAGGTAGTGTTACTTGTAATATTGTAGAATGAATAGACCGTATTCTAAATGATGTCACACGGATTTTCTATTTGGGGGATTCTTATATTTTCGAGTATTATCACCAATGGCGATCGAGATTTCAAAGATTGATATAGAAGCTAACAAACTAGATATCGAGGCGAAATTACCAGGTTTGGTTATTACAGCAAAGAAACAATAGTTTTTCTTCTAAACTTTGAAAACCAGCTGAAAATTTTTAACCTGGCATTAGAGAATAGATTTTATACCCTTATAATTGTACCTGTTAGTTTTAGGTCAATATCTTCTTCCAGGGTTGAATAGCGATTTGAATATTATTAAGCCCCATTGGAACTCTCACTCGAAATGGTTAGAATACCCCAAATAGCCACAGCCATGTTATTTTGTGACGTCATTTGGAATACGGTCTATTGTGGCACTGTTCAAGTGTGATGGTACAGCATTTAATCAAGAAAAAATTTCCTGACCTTATACTTTATGTATAATTGACACATTTAATTCAGCAGGTGGCTACATTAGGCAGGTCACAATTGACATTCTTCATAAGAATGGTCAGCTAGACATATTCTGGGACCATCACATAGTGTTCTGTGCCATCCCTCCCCATTGTTAAATAGACTACCGACTACCCAGCTTGCCAGTGCTAGGACAGCCGTGTATCATCCCCATACCTTTCGCGTTCCAGTCAAAATGTAGCACGCGCTTCTTTTCTCCCGTTAGCGTACGCAAATACATGTCTTATCACCATTCGCCACTATATACTCCTCTGACAGCAACCTCTCGTCCACTGTTGTCACAAAGTACACCCCAATGTAAGCGCCTGGCATGAAAAAAGGGCGGATTGTCGTTTGATAAAACATTTTAAATCGATCGATGGAACAAAAATAAGATGGCGTTGAGAGAATGCTGAAACTTTACTAAGGAAAAGCCAGTCGTGTTTCATTGTCAGCTGAAAGTAAATCACCGATAAACACCTCTGCTGTGATAATGATTTGTTTAAACCCAGACTCGAATAGATTTGACGTCACCAGGTGGATCTACCAGCAACTTCAAGCCAAAATGGTATGTTTTTTTTAAAATTCATAGCCAGGTGTTAACCCCTCGTAATCGCTACACTTTATGCAGAAGTATGGTATATACGGTGTGCTTTAGGTCCTACACCCAGACCCAAAGGTGTAACCCTCGCGTATGGAAAGTTCCCCAATGGGTGCCTATACTTTGGCCATCGATTTTTTTAAATAGCTCATGACCTAGGATTTCCGGTAACGCCCTCTGCAGGGTAATTCGATCGGATTCAGTAGCCCTATCAGCCATATGGTTAAGCAAATGCAGTTTATCTGATGCCTGTCACAGCACGTAGGCTATTTATACCTTGTGTGCAGTAGCTAATAGACCTCTACTAGACCTCAAACCATACTTTCAAATACAATACACATTATGCTCCTTCTTTGTTCAACCTGTAACATTCTTTGTTAGTTACTGGATTTGACACTTAAGTATGCTTAGCTATATATTCCGGCACAGTATAGAAACTTGTGGTTAGTGGGTACTAGAAGAAAGAACTAAACTGGCAAGCAGCCATATAGTTCTTAATTACCTAGCTAAACCTCTATGTCAGAGTAGCTAGCTAACTACGTGTCAAATCTAGTATCTAATAAAGAATGCTGCAGGTCGAACAAAGAAGGAGCATAATGTGTATTGTATTTGAAAGTATGGTTTGAGGTCTAGTAGAGGTAGCTAGTAGCTACTGCACACAAGGTATAAATAGCCTACGTGCTGTGACAGGCATCAGATAAACTGCATTTGCGTAACCATATGGCTGATAGGGTTACTCAATCCGATCGAATTACCCTGCAGAAGGGAGAACAGCAAGCTGATGTGTTCATGCATCAAGTGACTACTGAAAATCTCCGCCGCTTGTTTCAGGTTAGCTATAGCTAGCTAACAGAGGGACGTGGATCTACCTTGCAGGATTGCTATGGCTAGCTATATCATAGCTATACGTACAGTGTATAATGGTGTTTTTTATTTTTTATATATTTTTTTTGTTTTAAACTAGCTATAGCTAAGTACTTCATAGATTGCATTTTTTTCCTTTCACATACAGGTTGACCCTTCAGTTGTCTTCTTGAAGGACAGTATTGACGAATCGATGTATTTTCCAAGTGAGAATGGGACCTTTAACCTGTCTCAAGAAGGTGTGATGCCCTTTTCAACTCTACTGGTGGAAGGCAGGAACTGGACAGAGGGCCGTACCAGGACCCCAACTGGGACCCCATCTTTCCATGTCCAGTCTTTAAACAGCAGCAACAGCAGTATACCCGGGACCAATCCACCTGTACATGTACTTGCATCGTCCACTCCCTACCAGGGGTCATCTAACTCTATGTTCAGATCGGTGGTGGCAAGGCGTCCTCCACCATCTTCCACTGTGAAACTGGTGCAAGCCAAGCTAACAAAGAACGGCAGGACAATAAGGTTTCATGATAAAGCCCAGATATTTGTGAATATCACAGAATCTACAGCTCACACTGAGTTTATATTGGCTGCGATACAACAAAAGTGGGGATCGGATCACGTTATTGTGACAAATAATGGCCTAAAAATTGAAAATTCATCTGCCACTCAAGGTAGCTAGCTGTATGTAAAAGCAATGTGCATATACTGTACACAGTAACAATACAGGACTTGTGGTTTACCGTATGTATAACTTTATCATTTTCAGGGTTAGCTTTCTGGAAGGCACCCAGAAGGAAATTATATGTCATGACACAGAGGGATCTCAATATGATTCAAGATGATGCTGACGATGACATTGACGAAGAGCTGGCACCTCGTGCTGCCAAAAGGATCAAAAATGAACTGAGGGATATGAGGGATGAGTTTAGAGGCTTAAGATCAATCATTGAAAGGACATTGCCAATCTCATTAAGGGACAAATTGAAAGATATATTAAAATGTTGTATATGTCAGGTGGTCCCGATAAGGCCACCGATGGTTGTATCAATGTGCTGCAAGTCAATCGTAGGATGTGAACAATGTGTTCAGCAGTTGCTGGCAACCAGTCATTCAGCAAATTGCCCGCTGTGCAGGGACACGGACTTTGAGACTGTCAAAGTTCTCGGTCTTGATGGCTTGATTACTGCTGTAAGCAGTTACTTAGAAGATGAGACTGACACTGCTGGAGATGAGAGTTGACCAAAGTTAAACTGTATAGCTAGCTAGTAGTTTGTTGTAACCTTCTTCATTATTATAATTACAGGTATATTTCACTTGAATTAATATTTGTTATTGTAGTCATTGTAGCTATCTAGCTACATTGCTCATATTATTTATTATTTGTATTGTAAGTGATCACATGCAATCTTTAAATTGACATTAAATTTAAAACAAACAAGTTGAAAGTCAAGGAGAGGATGGGGATGGGGTTTAGAGAAACTAAAATAAAACTAGATGATATCTGGCTGTATATGACTGTTGACATGAAAGTGCTTATAATACAGGTTACGTAGCAACGCGCATGATCAACCAAGTCTCACGATCACGTGACAAATTCAAAATTATAGCGGTTTTCACGAGTGATCCGGCATGACTGGAGAAGAAGCAGTGAAGATTTGCAACAGACATGGACCATGGGCTATGAAATACACTAGTAAGTGTTCCGTATTCTACAGTATATGCATATACATGCACGCATGTTCCCAAGCTACGTAGCTAGCTAACCAACCAGGACTGAAGGCTGCAGAGCTCAGTTGCCGTGTCATGTGTATCTATAGCTAGCTAGCTAAGTACAAATGTGAATTTATTTGTCAAATCCCCTAGTGTCAAGGGAGAAAGGCTACGTAAAGTAAAAAAACAAGTGGAAAAAATATTTTAGATGGAAGACATTCAAAACAATTAGACCAGACCTCAAACAATGGAAGTGACCAGTGCTAATTATAACCAGTGCTACCACATTGACTTCTAAAATAAATTGCCAGAACAACAACAACAACAACAAAAAACCACTCCTTTTTCTATTATGCAATCCATGTGGTACATAAATATAACTTCTATTGTTCAACCAACCATTGTACCATTTAACCAGTGTGGTTTTGTTTCATTTGGGATTACCATATGTGTGCATCGAACCACTGGACTGAACTATACTATGACCACCCTTCTATTTCCATTCTGCAATCCATGTGGTACATATATATTTTATTTTATTTCGATTGTTTAACAATTGCAGTGTGATAGTGCCATGTATCATGTGTGTGTGTGTGTGTGTGTGTGTGTGTGTGTGTGTGTGTGTGTGTGTGTGTGTGTGTGTGTGCGTGCAAGTACGGCAAACATGTGGAGAGTGTGTGAAAAAGGGGGGGGGAGGGGGGAATCATGACTAGCACAAGTAAAGTACCGGTGGAGGAGAGGATATATAGTTTGTGCAGTGCATCAAAAGGTGCATACAACCACTTTATGGCTATAATTATATGATCGTTTTACAATCATATCGCTTCATACGTCCAAACAATTTCAAATCTAGCCAGGCTTGTAGTCAGTGTAGCTATACAGCCAGACCATATGACAATTATATGATACTTTTATTAATTAATTTAAAAATAATTTTCCTTTGTCTTCCCCAGTATATCGTCTGCTATATAGTTATTAGCCAGTTGATTTATTTTTGTTTATTCATTTTTTTGTTTAAAAAAAAATTTATCGATTTGACAGTTATGGTACAGCTACAAGCTAACAATACATGCAGTTGATATATAGATAGCTAGATTGTGGTGTAGATGAAATGTACAAGTCGTGCATGTTGTCTCAGTCGAAATTAAAGCAGGCAGGATACTTTTTTTTTTAGATGGAAGACATGCAAAACAATTAGACCAAGCCTCAAACAATGGAAGTGACCAGTGCTAATTATAACCATTGCTACCACATTGGCTTCTAAATTAAACAGCCAGACACACACACAAAAAAAACCACTCCTTTTTCTATTATGCAATCCATGTGGTACATAAATATAACTTCTATTGTTCAACCAACCATTGTACCATTTAACCAGTGTGGTTTTGTTTCATTTGGGATTACCATATGTGTGCATCGAACCACTGGACTGAACTATACTATGACCACCCTTCTATTTTCATTCTGCAATCCATGTGGTACATATATATTTTATTTAATTTCGATTGTTTAACAATTGCAGTGTGATTGTGCCATGTATCATGTGTGTGTGTGTGTGTGTGTGCGTGCGTGCGTGTGTGTGTATGTGTGTGTGTGTGTGTGTGTGTGTGCATGTGTGTGTGTGTGTGTGTGTGTGTGTGTGTATCATGATCATGTAGCTGCTAGACAAATAATAGGGGCACATGACACCTCACTAGCCAATATGACTATAACCCTGGGCATTGGGGAGGAGGCATTGGTAGTTTATGTAACATGACCCAGGCACTCAGTATTCCCAGAGTGCCTTTGCACTGATACTCTATAGCACCATGTAACTATAGATTCCCTGTAGACATAATTAAACATTACATTATATTTGTTTTATTCTTCTAGATGAATTAACAATATTACTTTATTTTTTTTATAGATAGCTAATTAACCATAAGATTACAACCTGCTCATGGATTGCTTTACATTGTATCAAGAGAAAATTAAAGTGTAGCTGTACAGAAGGAGACCAAAGTGAGTAGTAGTGATTAGCATACGGGCTGTGTTTTATTTGCTTATGCTTGCTGTTGTTACAGGCTACTGGCCTAAAACACATGGATACAATTAACTCACATGGATGCAATTAACTGTAGTTATAATTATATATAGCTAATGATGTTAAAAATATTACCATTTTTTTGTTGTGTGTGTATGTGTGTGTATGTGTACATATGTGTGTGTACAGATGTATACAGTTTCACTGTAGCTACATAAGAAGCTAATTGAAGTGTATTTTTTGTTGCACCTATAAATGTCAAGCCCCACCCCCAGTAGGGTGGATATAGTGGGGATTTGATGAAGTGGAAAGTCAAATTCTCCTACCTAGCTGGGACGAATTATATAATTATTAGGTCAAATCCCACATATAGTCCCATGCACCATGTGACGAAGGGGATTTGACACAAAAAAGTACTTGTGCTGCCCAACCCCCACATATCCCGTACTGGCTTGGTGGGAGTGGGATTGACATTGATAGGTCAGTGCATGATTACGTGATTCAGTACTGATGTAGCAAGTATTGAAATGCTCAGTGCAGGCCTCCACTAGCAATATAATTATACTAACTGCAATTAGCTACTTAGCTCTATTGTTATGTGAAGATTAGATCTTATCTAGCTAGCTATCATTGCTTGTTAATTAATCTCAACTAGAGGGGATGCGCTAATTATAATGTACAGATAGTTAGGCCAATGAAACTTGATTACTAGTTTCTCGCTCAGATTTTTGAAATTTTGATGCGGGCGGGCGGTTTTTATTCATTATTCATTATTGCCTACTCAGGGTGTGCTGAGATCAGAAACCTTCATATTGTCACTAAAGTGCTGTAAAATTGCATGGATAACACTTCTCATTTGAATAAAAAGAATATTACAGGTTTTTGCAATTGAATTCGGCGACTTTGCAATTGAATTCGTCCCGTTTGCAATTGAATTCGTCGCTGTTGCAATTGAATCCGTCCCGTTTGTAATTGAGTTCGTCGCTGTTGCAATTGAATTCGTCCCGTTTGCAATTGAATTCGTCGCTTTTGCAATTGAATTCGTCGCTTTTGCAGTTAAATTCGTCCGTAACAAGAATGGCAGCTGGAGCAAACACGAAAACATGATGTAGCAGCTGCTACAAGAACTTGTTCAAGTACAACGGTAGTAAACAACTCTTTATAAGGCAATAATTCTTCCACTACAGCCTATCCAGCAACATTCCAAACTCTACTACGCCATTCGCGATGGGTGTGGTCACTCGCGAGCAAGTTAATTAACTTGTCAGACAGCTATCAACTTCGCGTACTACCAGCTTCAATTACCTTCTAGTGTCTCAAGTGTAACTCTCCAAGGCATAAATAGTTCATCTCTTAATGAACGGGTTGGTTTCTTGGAGCCGTTTTGTTTATGACGAATTGTAATGCAAACGCGACGAATTCCATTGCAAAACCGACTAATTCAACTGCAAAACCGACGAATTCAATTGCAAAACCGACGAATTCAATTGCAAACGGGACGAATTCAATTGCAATACCGACGAATTCAATTGCAAACGGGACGAATTCAATCGCAAAGGCGACGAATTCAATTGCAAAAACCTGTAGTACTCCTGGCATGCCTATAATAAAGTGACTTCTTTATTAGAGTAAAAGTGACTGCTCTATTAGAGTATTTCGATCTAAATTGCCAATAATGAAATTCCATGCGGGTGCTAGTGAAGGGATGTGGGCGGTGACGCGAAACTGCTAATCAAGTTTCATTGGCCTTAGTTAGCCTCAGGGCCAGCCGCTTACACTCATTGTATAGACGCGAGAGGCGCAGTTCAACAATAGCTAATTGGTTGGCACCATGCAAATAAGTAGCTACAGGTATATAGCCTCGAATATATAGCCATGGCTGGGATACGCTTGCTGGATGAGTTGGAAGAGTTCATAAGGGAGAAAATAGAGAAGGAGCGATGGACCCACAAACGTATGAGTCTTCACCTGCAATACAAATATCCTAGCAGGAAAGGACTGAGTGTTCGCTCATTGGAGAGGTTTGTATACATATAGCTAGCTAAGTAGCTTGGTACATGAACCTACTGTATATAGCTACAAACAGCTGCAAGCCCGTTGCAGAGTCAGAACTGTATTATATATATAGTTACTTACAGTTGCAAAAAGAGCTCACTAGTGCTGCATACGTAGGTAATAGCTATGGGTATATAACTATAGATAATATAACTAGCTATATAAAGGGTCCGTGCATTCAGTTTTCAACAATAATTAATTGCATCATGTTTGATTGAGACGGGCTAACAAGCTAGATTACGCGTAAGTAGCTAGTAATTTTTTTTTACCTACTTGTCCACATGTGTTTGTGTAGCTTGTATGTATACATGCATGCATGCTCTACAGTGAATATCACCAGTCTAGCCCCACATTGAAGCGCAAACATTAGGTACTATATTGTATACCAGACCAGACGATCACCATTATTATGATCATGAATAGTCTAACTAATACATGCACTGATTCCAATTATTACTGGCTAAGTAATTTAAGACTGAGAATCATATATGTGTAGTAATTCACTACCAGTTTATTTAATAGTATAGCTACATTGCTATATAATGCATGGCAAAATTTTAGAGACCCAAATGTAGGCTTCATTCAATGTAGAGCAGCTCATGTATTTTCGACCCCCATGAGTTTTCGGACGCGATATTTCCTAGAAGAGCAATGAGAGCCGATCATTTATGGCACTATTATGAAGACCTATCACGATAACCTCCATGTATAAAATTTGAAAGGATTTGGTTATATCGTGTGGCTGCAGTGACCTTCGAAAGCCACTGTCCAAAAAAATGGATGCTCGGACAAAATAACGTTCTTTCGGACTCCTCCATCTCTACCCTTCCCATGCAGCTTATATGCTATTGTGTGGTAGTGATTGGTAGAGCTATCCTTGAGCTATCCCGTGATATAAGCAGATTAGATATTTATCAGCTACAGTTGCAGCTATCGCCTTTTCCCGAGACGTGGTAGCTTGACGAATCGTCGGACACAAAATTGCAATTATAATTCCGGACACAGCAACTTATTGCGATTACTTTGGCATTTTTTGAGTTTAAGTATAGTACTAGCTAAGAAACATTTGAAAGCAGCCATTTAGGTACCTGTGTAGAGTGATTTTTTATCAATTCGAGATGGAAATAGTAGCTACTTCATTTAGCTACAATACATTAGGCCTAGAATAGATACATAAAAATGCTCAAACTTAGAATAATTTATATATTTGAACTTACTTGAGACAAGGGAGGTAAGAAATAAACCACAACAATGCACAGAAGGTCGCTACTGCTTTATCGCCTTAGTGACTGTTCTATTAGAGTATATTAATTTAACGCAGTTTTTAAGCTGGTTTTCGCACTAATTCACCCTTAGATAGTCTGCATGTGCATAAAATTATACTATGGATGCAATTAACGAAGTTTAATTAATATAGCATTTAATATACTCTAATAGAACAGTCACTAAGGCTATAAAGCAGTGGTGACCTCCTGTGTATTGTTGTGGTTTATTTCTTATCTCCCTTGTCTCAAGTAAGTTCAAATATATAAAATTATTAAGTTTGAGCAATTTTATGTAGCTATTCTAGACCTAATGTATTGTAGCTAAATGAGGTAGCTATTATTTCCATCTCGAATTGATAAAAAATCACTCTACACAGGTACCTAAATAGCTGTTTTCAAATGTTTCTTAGCTAGTACTATACTTAAACTCAAAAAATGCCAAAGTAATCGCAATAAGTTGCTGTGTCCGGAATTATAATTGCAATTTTGTGTCCGACGATTCGTCAAGTTACCACGTCTCGGAAAAAGGCGATAGCTGCAACTGTAGCTGATAAATATCTAATCTGCTTATATCACGGGATAGCTCAAGGATAGCTCTACCAATCACTACCACACAATAGCATATAAGCTGCATGGGAAGGGTAGAGATGGAGGAGTCCGAACGAACGTTACTTTGTCCGAGCATCCATTTTTTTGGACAGTGGCTTTCGAAGGTCACTGCAGCCACACGATATAACCAAATTCTTTCAAATTTTATACATGGAGGTTATAGTGATAGGTCTTCATAATAGTGCCATAAATGATCGGCTCTCATTGTTCGTCTAGGAAATATCGCGTCCGAACACTCATGGGGGTCGAAAATACATGAGCTGCTCTACACTGTAGCTATATATGTGACTGGATTTTGGAAAAACGATCCAAATCGCACATTAGAAGTTCCGAGATAAACGGTTTTAAAGAATTGAAGCCAGCATAACTCTCCAAGGATAGCAAGCACGCGTATGAAATTTACACAAAAGATGCATCAATCTGTTACCTTTCAAGTCACTTCCAGTACTTGTAGCTGCTTGTACAGTTTCCCGCCAAATAAGATAGAAAATCTGAGCAGTTGGACGAGCGAAGTAGTATCACAAGTGCTCACAAAGGGGTGGAGGTTGAGGGGTGGAGGTTGGGGGGTGGAGGTTGAGGGGTGGAGGTTGAGGGGTGGAGGTTGAGGGGTGGAGGTTGAGGGGTGGAGGTTGAGGGGTGGAGGTTGAGGGGTGGAGGTTGAGGGGTGGAGGTTGGGGGGTGGCGGGGAGGGCAAAAGTTAGACCTCAAAATGGAGGCAGACCACGATTGGAGTCCAGACACGAGATTACAGGGCTGTGCTGGCTCCTTAGTGGCTGATATGTAGCAAAATCAACAGAGAACACGTCTGGCCAACATTATAAGGCTGTCCACCAGTAAACCACTGACTCTTGCCAAGCCAGGTCCTTCACAAGGCCTGAAACCGCCATTTGAGCACTCCACACCACCCAGAAAAGACGTGTGTAAAAACCAGCCCCGTGTAGTTTGAGTAGTGCTGAGGGTCAAAACTTGTAGTACGATAGTGTAGCTATCCACTGGTGGTGTTAGTTTGATTTTGCCTGATGTGCGATTTGGATCGGTTCTGTAAAATCTGGTCACATATAGGGTTTGCATATATGTTTATGAATAATCAGCAAACAAAAGTAATATAGTCCTTAGATTGATTCATCCTATATATAGGTTCTGCCGTGAAAGGAACATTCACAAAACAAGCCGGCTGACAAAACCTGAGTTAGATGAGGTCGTAGCCGCTGCTGTCAGTGAGGTACAACATGATATAACCATTTATTTAAAACCATACTATGTGTTATATACATATAGGTGGGTCCTGTGTATGGACGCAGAACATTTACAGGGGTATTGGCATCAAGGGGAATCAGAACAGGAGAAAAGAGAGTTGGCGAATCATTGAGATATGTCTCACCTGTGTACTGCCGTGCCCGTACAAACTCCACTGCCAGGATGACAAATCCTACAACATACAGGGCAGATTATTTTGGTCACAAACTACACATCGACCAAAATGAAAAAAATGTTATGTTTGGTGTGACCCACATGTGTGCAGTGGATGGCTTTAGCCGGAAAATTGTGGCATTTAGCACTATGCCTATTAAAAACAACAGTGTGATTTATGATACAGTGTACAGGTACTTCATTACTTGTAGCAACTACACTAGCACTGCATTACTACCCACACATTCATCCATAACGTTAACAGTGATTATTAAAATTCTATGAAGTATTGTTAGAATCACATTTCTTTTAATTATTAGCATTTGAATTGTTTAGGCAAACCATATGCCAGTATGGTATGTGGGATCAGATCAGGGTTGACCATGGAAGGGAGTGGTATCTTATGTTGTACATCCAAGAACACCTGGCAGGATATAGACGAAACCCTTCTGGACCACCTCACCTGCAGACATCCTCTACTCAAGTGAGATTGTATTTGTCACATTATCATGATGTAACAAGAATAACCTATAGTGGACTACTGATGTTTAGCAGCAGCTATTGTAGTTGGATAAGCAGGGTAAACCCCCAAATTAAAAAAAAACAATATATTAATGCTGACTAGATGACATTCTAAAACAATGATATAAGAGTGGGACACACATACAATAACTGTTGTTTCATTTCATGTGATGTTCATACTGATTTGCTTTGGTGTCTTGTAATAGAATCATGTGATCGAAAGGATATGGGTAGAGGTCAACGGAAGGGTCAACTACCCCATAAAGGCCGCTCTAATAGAAATGCAAGAAAATGGCGATTTCAACCTGGAAGACGATCACATTAAACATTGCGTCTCCTGGTACACTTTACACGTCAGCCAAGTTGGGACTACAATGTTTGTGACAGCCTGGAACGAGCATCGCATATCAGGTATATTTCACTATAGATAGCTAGCTACTTTATGAAATTTTTATCACCGTTACTTTAGGTACAAACAAAGGCATCCCGAATGTGATGATGGCACGAAATAATCAGACCAAGCAAATTGATAACACTCTGGTTCCAGCAGCAGATGAAGCTGTTAGAATGTACGAAGAAAACGGAGGACATATAACTATATTCAATGAGTTTGGACAAGACCCTTTAAGAGGAAGACAAGAGTTAATAACCATTAGAAAGGAACGATTTGCTGAGCAATGGCCAAGCTTTGGCAATATTTTTCATTCACTTGTAAATGGTGACAATACAATGTTCCATGATGGACTGCTATGTTTTATTAATATAAGCATGCAACTAACAGCACAGCTGTGAGAGAGTTTTACATGCAATTGTATTTTATTGTTAACTTTATTTACTTCATTTCTATTTATCTGTTGCTAAGATATATCATGTTATGGTTATTGACACTTGTATTTTGCATGTTTGATGCTTGCATAAATGGTTCCATCTCTGTATAGTAGGCTAGTTATCAGGTTTTTTTTTGCATAAAAAAACACTTGAAGTGATATACCAATATTCTGTTGTAGGGATTAAACCTCAAAATAATGTTGGTGAAGAGCATAACAAAGTTTCCACAATAAATCCTACTTCTGGGTTCCCAACTATACAACATTATGGTGTATAATTTCATTTATATAATGAGAAGTTACTGTACAAGACTTAGAATTGAGCATAAAAGTACAAATTTAATTTAATTATCGCTTAAACTGTTCTTATAAATGGGAGGGATGTTTATGATACAGTATTGCCGCTTGATTTGGTAACTGGCTATTCCACGTAAGAATGGTTGAAAGAGAGAATCAATATTAATATTTGTATCAGTCTATAGCCTGGTAGCTGGCTAAATGAATCTGCATGAATGGCGTCGAGAGATGTTATTATGGTTTAATGGTAAATTGTGCTGACTATATGCAAGTATATGGATGATTCTGTACAACATTATCAGTTTCATCTTATCTCTTCTTCAATATAAAATGGGCCAAATGCAATCTAGCTGTTGTAAGATGCTTGTAACACACTCGTATATCTAGTAGCAGTTAACAGTAAACCTAGCTGATCTTCTCTGGATATTATTTAGATAGTCTGGTGACCAGACAGTGCTGGTGTACTCTAAAGTCTGTTGTGGGAGTGGGTGGAGGGTGTGTACTGATTTTAAGCAATATGAGATGAGCTATTGTCACAGTTACATTTAAATGTGTTGTGAATTGATTGACGGTTGATAGCTAACTGCTAAAGCATAACCCCTGCTGTGAACTCACCAACATTGACAAAATAACAAATTGTATATACAGTGTAGAACGCGACAAAATAAATATTGTATTGGAATGATTTTATTGGAGTGGTTGGGGGCATATTAAATAAAGGTATAGGCACATATATATGGGATATTTTGTTATAGTGTGTGCCCCCTTTTTTTTATTACATGAACATCAGACCATCCATCTGTGCATGTCTGTCACTCTGTTATGTAATGTGTTTATCTTCACTATTAAGGGGGAGGCTATAGCTAGTGATTTGAAATGACAAATCCTTGGATATCAAACTCTAGTTTAGATCTAGAAGAGCTAAAGTGAAAACTACCTTCGTGAATGTGAGAATATGTATTTACGCATAATATTGCCTATACACTATAGGGAATATTGTTGCTAATGGGGTATGCAAAACTTGTCCAACATTAACATACAGTAGTATGTTAAAGCAGCATGCCATGACTATACATGGATTTTAAAGAACAGTATACACAGGCATATAATAAATTTTTTTTTGGAAAGTTTGGGGTTTTAACAGCTTGACCACAAACCACACCAACATAACATACATAAAGTGGAATGCAGAGGGTAATGATGATACACTCAATAACACATGCAGCTAATGGATTTGCCAGTAAAGTGTGGGAATTAATTCAGCTAGGGTGACACGAGTGATGTGATTCATAATCTGATCAACAAGCCTCCATGCAATTCCTCACTGCATGCAGTCTGCAGTTACAAGGACGTATTAAGACACTTGGTACTTGGTAGCTGCCTGCTGTACAGTGCACTGCTATAGCAGAGTTCTATGATTCCTCCTGAAGCAGTGACAAATTGGTAGCTCCACAAAAGTTGCGATGTCTACTCTTCCTCCACAAACTGCGACCACAAGGACGTATTAAGACACACTCACACACACACACACACATGCACATACTGATTGTTACCGAACGAATGTCACAGAAATTAACATCTAGTGATAATTGTATTAAAAGTGGCATCATCTGTAAGAATGTTGTATTAGAGAGTATATACCTGTATTTACCTTAATGGAGTATACGTATATGTGGAGTACCAAACTAACGTATGTATATAACGTATAGTGAACATAACGTATAGTGAACATAACGTATAGTGAAATACTATAATTGTGATGGTGACAACCCACAGCCTTAATAGTAATGCCTGCAGGAGTGATCTTAATTGAAACTGTACGTGTGCTTTATAATGACATGAATATGGTTATGCAGGGCTGTGTGATTAATACACACATATGTACAATACAATAGTGATATTGACGTTATTCACACCTTTAAAAACTTTAGATAAATATTGACCCCCTGTACATGTGATTTAATAAATTTGACGTCCGCCATATATGGGGTTTTAAGGAGGGAATCATGAACTGCCAACATCCAACTGCAAGGTGTACATGCATAATTCAAAGACGATTGCTGGTCCAATATCACAACAATGTCATTTTATTAAGTTCTGTGATTACAAGTGTATGAACGACATTACCCTGCTTGCAGCATCATGTAAGAACGACACAGAGCATATCAATGAATCATGTGAAAGTACATACAATATGAATACGTTTACAAATGTGTGTGCATCTATGATTTTCATTGTTCATGTTCTAATTACAGAGTTCCTACAACTAGTATTGCAAATGTTGAGTGTAGTTTGGTTACATTGTGCATACTATTACATGGAGCTTGTAAAGTTTAACACGGTTTGTATATACATGGTGGGCCGGAAAAAAAATTACATAAAAGTGCTGATATCTACATTCTTGTAAACATTAAATGGCATTCTAAATTATCACCTGTTGTTAGAACTATTTAGGAATCAATGCTTCTTATCAAACTGCATGCATGGTTCCATTCATACTTAAACAACACACCCCAGTGTGTTTCTATGGACTATACGCGTCTGCCTTTAATTCTGGTGTACTATATATATGGAAGCATATAATGGACGGTAATGATTTACCATCTGTCATTACCTTGTACAATTGCATCTAATTGCAGAAGATACAGAGTACTTCAGACAAATTAATTCTCTGGGTGCATGGTGTGGAGATTTGGTTGGTTTTTTTACACCCCTTCTGAGATATTTGTCCCTTTTCACTTAAAGTGATTTAGCTCTAAGATTTTCACTTAGGCGCCTGGGCTATGGGTAAATACTTCGTACAGGCTCTACCTTCTGTGTACTCCCTCCAGAAAACAAAATTTGTTTGTTAGTATACTTTACATTGGCCAGCACTGAAGGTCTGACTGCAAAATATTCTACATCCTTAGCTACATAACGTAACCTAAACTGTACTTGGGACACTGAACTACTTTTAGACCGAAAATAACTGGGAAAACAATGGACGATTGGTATTATAAAAATAACAATAGAACACTGTGCACTTGGGGCCCACTACTCGGGATTAGGTTATAAAAAAAGAATAATTATAGAAATGCATTTAATCTTTGCATCTTTATTAGAATTTAGTAGGCCTAACAGGCTTCGAATCCATATCTCATCATCTCAAAAGTAGCCGTGACCCATACTTATACAGAGCCTAGTTCAATTATTGTAGACAAAATAATAGAATAGAGAGAGTTGGATTAGCAAGTATTTGTCATCATCAGCACTTCGGCAGGGGTTCTGTACTGTCCATTCAGCTATCTCTTCAAGTCCTCTTATCATTGCCACATTCATAGATACAATTTTGCCTTCTATAGTGATTTAAGGATGTTCAGGATGTTCGTATGGTCCATGGATTATACCAACAGTTGGTCATACAATGTGATAATTACATCCGTGAATAGTTTATAAAAAGTCATAGTTCCTAACTTATACATGTAGCTACTTTAATATAATAATATATGTTAAAAAATGAATGACCTGTTGGATTGTTCTTGGTCTCCATTGTACGATATGGAAGTCAAGCTGGTCTTCATCCCAGAATTCGGAATGAATAAGTTACTGTGTTCAAATGAGGTGACGGACTTGTCTTGGTCCAAGGAATGTCCCAAGAATATCACTTGCTTTTACTAGAAACTTTTATCACTTGTATCCTACATACTACCAAAATACTACTTCAATTTCTTTACTTTCTTTATATAGCTATATGGTGAGTGTTCTATTAGGATACTATGCATGCTTGACTGTTGCAATTGGGTAAATAGGGTGACTGATTGTCAGTGTATTTCAAGTGGACCTTACACAACTGATCTGTACATCATTACATGGAGTGGGGTTTCTCTGTGTCTCTTTATTCTTACCAGTCACCAATGCCAAGGAGATGAGGTCAACTTGTGATTGTGCTGCGTAAGCATTAATTGATTATCAAAAGATGTGGTCATCTTGCTCCTAGCTGGTTGATACAAGATTCACAAGTTCTGAGGCATACTGCGTGTGCATAAATAATGTAGTGGCAATCTTAATATTGAACACAGTAAGGCTTTGTTACCGAAGCTAAATATTCAGCATTATAAATATATATATGCAGGGCTGGAAGGTATATCCCACAGGCAGAATACGGTGACCATATACTGTGTTGTTTAAATTCTAGCCTTGTTGTGATCATATAGAGGCTTGTAGATAAAAATTTTGTAAGATGCTTCTATGGTGTAGTTTTAAGGGGATGTCCATTTGGAAGGGGGGTGGTGGGGTGTTACTTTAGGGAGTCACTACTATACAGTACACTGAGACCTCATTTAGTGACCACTTCTGCAATTAGATCATGCAAGTTATAGTTAAATCATTAAACTCAGTGACTGGTCATTTACGAATATACCGACTGTTCTATTAGGGTAGTTCGATCTTTAGCAAGGGCTACCTGTATAATATAGATATATAATGTAGATAATACATTTAGCATGCTTCCTTAAAGCAATAGCCACAAGGAAACCATATCGTAGAGAGTAAATCTTACAGTAATGTCTGTATACAATGGCTTCAATTATCGCCTATAAGCCACAGCAACCACCGTAACCATCGCATTAAAAGCTGGAAGCACTTAAAAATATAAACTTTGCAAATTGGAATTCATTAATTCCAACTTCCAAATACTATATCTATGCAAAGCATAAAACTTTAGCGCTTGGCGCGCGCAGCGCGCCAAGCGCTAAAGTTTTATGCTTTGCATAGATATAGTATTTGGATGGCGGAAAGATCCCTGCATCCATCAGGTATGCAGGAAGCAGGCAGGCAGGCAGATAGGCAGGCAGGCAGATAGGCAGGCAGATTGGCAGGCAAGAATTTAGTCATTCAGTAGAAAATTCCATTGAATAAAATTCTTTAAAATTTTGTAACAATTTATCAGGGTCATACTGAAGATACTTTTGGGCTTGGTTATACCAAACCATACTTCCGAGGTGCCAGGTTGGTATTGTGAAGTTGGTGTTTTGGCCAAACCTCCATGATCCCTAATATACAGCACTACCATACTGTATGATAAGCTAAAGTAACTGTTTTAAATACAAGTAATGTTATTATTGCAATCAGTTAGTGCTATAAAGTTTAATGGCCAGAGGAGGAAGTTACTACTGAGTAGTCATGGTCACTCCCCTGGGCTGTAAAATTGTATTATCACCTAGCAACTAAGTGGTGATTATTAATAGTAAAATAGACAAGCCACCTAACAGTTAAACAGCAACCTTTAGGCTTCGGGAAAGGAAATTTAGTAGAATGGTGGAAACGGTGGAATTGGCAAAAACAGTAGAATCGTCATTAAACACCTAATACCAGTTAGCTACAGTGCATGTACATACTACTGACTACTGTTACATATATAAGTACAGCTACATATTGAAGTGTATGGTATTTGTAGCATCCATTCTGTCTTCTTTCAGCTAAACATCATCCATGGCAATTAATTCTTAGTCTGTAGTCTTATTTTGATTCTCATCAATCACCACCTTCTAATTAACACACCGTATTTTGAAGCTCATGTTACTAGAAGTGCCTTATATGTACCCACAGGAGTGCACATGTTTAACCACATGACTACTTTGGGTTGTGCAGACGATGGAGGTCCCCTGATAATAGAAATCCAAAAGAGATTCCTCTGTATATTTATATATGCTTAACAACAGGTGTATACCACAAGTTTCCATGTACACCCAACTGACAATATATGCCTAATAATCAGAATCTGGTATTACTTGTTATACAAATAGCTCGTGTTCATCACTGGTCAATATCATGACATTAATGGTCTTAGGGGTAATATAGCTTCACCATTTAAAGTGCTGGAAATGCTATACCCAATACTCTGACCTATCCTAATAGAACAATTACCACTCCACCAAAAAGTTTTTCACAACATTTAATATTTTCTAAATTCTCATACACAGGTGCTCTATTTTCTACACTTTAAATGATATTGTGTTTCATTGTACTACTACTACATGTAGGTTGACACCTTTCAATGTGTGCTTGCTACCAGTGGAACTAAATCTTTTGTGATATTCCTGTACGAGGACTTACAGTGGGGTGGTGGTGAAGCTGTGGCTGGAATTAATGCTGGTGATGGTATCAATTTCATCACCATTCCTGGATCACTATCTCAATCAAAATATTCTCAGTATCACTGAGACCAGTAATGTGCACGTGGGTGATCCTGGTGTGTGGATGTTTGAAGTTAGCACAGGTACATATATGATGTTATCAAACAGTATGGTAGTGCTGTTTAGTAGAGTTCCCCCTAAAGTGATGGATGCCAATAAAATTGCCACATCTAAAAACCATAATAATGCGATGATAACTTTACAGAATAGTCTTACAGCATTCAAACAAGAAAATGGCCAGGTAAAAACAATGTATTTTGTCCCTTCCTCACTGCCTCACTGTTTGACTACAGGCACAAGGCTGGAGACCAAATAAAGCAGTGCACAGCTATATACCATTTTACAACAAACTTTCAGGTGGAATGTGCCTTTTATGATTCCTACTGTATGAATGCCTGCCTGCCCTCTGTGCTTTGCCATTCCTTTTATCTTCAATCAAATTTTCATCTTCTACTTCATGCCAGGAGACCACAACAAGGCATTAACATCAGTATCAACACTTTACTGAAAGAGTGTACATGTATTTAGATGCCATGTAATTATTCGAGGTGCTTAACACACCATGTGTAGTATTCGTATACATTAAATAGTGCTGTATATATAGTATATTTTTGGTGCAAAGAATACACTATTACTATGTCTCCAGCAATTTAAGTAAACATTAGGCTAGCTTCACGTATTCTGTGTAATTGGCAGAACACATTTAACTAATCACTTTGCTTATTATTATAGCTAGTTTGGGCTAAAGCAGAGATTAAATTTTCACTTCATCTTCCTTGTTTAATCACTTATTCATGTAGTGATCCCTACCATATCCCTATTTTCGTCCTGTTGTGTATCTATTGTTTTGTCATTGTTAACTTCAGTAATCGTAACCTGTTCAATAATTGTAATTTGTGTAACTGTAACTGTACTGTTGATATTTTGTATTTTGTTGTGTTTTGTGTTTTGGGAAGCACATTTGTACAGGCTTTGCCTTTGGTGCCATTCTGTTTTTTTGACAAATCAGATAAATATTAATACCAGACATCATAATGTTTCCATTAATGCGCCATTTTATACTACTATTATTTAGCACTTAGAGAGCTCCAGTGGTGGCTCCTAGGAGATTCAGAGCTATTTCCATTAAGTCAACATCCGTTAATTTCAGGTGGAATGCTTTGAGTAACGAGGAAGCTAATGGAGTAGTAAGATGGTACATCATCACATGTTATGAAACATAGTAGCTTTGTGGTAAGGAATGAAATGGAACACACACACACACACACACACACACACACACACACACACACACACACACACACACACACACATACACGACCATGCACACACATCAGGGATGTATTTAGGGGGTTCCAGAAACCCCTTATAAAATTTTAATTTGTAGGCCTGCAGCAGTAACACCAGACTATCTTAGTACAGAAATATGGTAGGACAGCATAGACAGGAAACTTACAGGACACACCGATTCCTAAAACGTGGATTAAGGTTATGTGTTGAAAATTCTTTATAAAAGTCGAAATAGAGCACTCTAATAGAATGTACATAATGGAACACAATGTTAAAATGGATATAAAAATAATTTAGATGTTAGACTAACTTGTGATTAAAGAATGATTTAGCAGCTAAATCTTGAGATTTTCATTTCAATTGAAGGATCACTACAAATCCCCACCAGCCATAAAACAATAATTTTAGGACTTAAATGAAAGCAAGCAAAGAACTTAATTTATTGAAAATAGTATTTACAGTGTACTATCCACGAAATCACAAATCTAGTGAAATTTGAAAACTTTTAAGGTTCAAAATGCACCAGTGGCTAGGGACTGTGCCCCAGACTCATGCACCTATAACTCATGATCACTCCCCCTTGGAAAAATCCTGGATACACCCCCACACATTTGTGAGCACACACAGAGATACACACAAAGCAAGTAGCCATGCAAAACACAGCTACAGTATTGCTGCTCAGTGAGCCAGCACTGGCATGTCTGTGCACACTTGAATCTAGTACAGGCAAATCCTCTTGGGACAGGACTACTAATGCACAGGAGGACCATCCAGGTCTCATGGAGGAAAGTCATGGAACCATCCCTCCCCCTCACACACATACTGCTTATGCTATTATGGCATAACTAAATTGCACAATTTTATGGATGGAAATTTCATGGACAGCCAAGTAAACATGAAATGTAAGAAATGTTTCAAAGTACACATAATAACCTATATCATAATGGTAGGTTTTTGCTGATCTTGAAAAATAACCAATGGATGGATTTTCATTTGTAGTACCAAATTTTGCTTTATTTTTATTGTAAAATAATTTTCAGATGCAAAAATATACAAAAGTGGATTTTGCTGTGCAGTTATATCTTTGAGATACTGGCCAAAATTTTCAGGCATCAACTGTGAAGCTTGCTGTCTTAATACTGTAGCTATTGATTATCAGATAAAATGTATTAAGCCTCAGAGACCATGGCTATACCTGTACCTACCAGAAGATCGAGATGCCTTAGTAAGCAGTAACTTAAATTTAGTTCACTGAAAATCATACAAAAATAGTTTTTACACAAAACTAAAGCAAAACATGGGACCTGTTCCATACATTTCATTTGAATGTCTAACCTTTTGTATATGACCAATCAAAGTTTTCACCAATGGGAAGCCTTAAAATTCATTGTCTGGTACAGGAGTTTCCCAAATGTTTAATGAAGCTAAACTGGACATGTCTGCTCTTTGTCATCACTAATCATCTAGATGGCTGAAATGTCATTTCTCTGGAGAAAAATAATAACACTTTTCTTTCTTTGCTGCATATCAGCTCAATGTGAACATACTATAGAACACAATGATGGAAGTGCTCTGAAAATTGAGCTATATAGATTTTGTTGCTTATTGAATGAAGCATTGTATATGAAACTAATTAAACCCCACCAGCACTCACTAGCTATCCAATTATCAATGCTTCAGCTTAATATCCTATTCATGCACGGTGAAGTGTAATTTCCATAACCAACTACAGAATAATTCTTACTGTAATATTTGCAGGTATACAATAATTTTATGTATTTGAATAACTGCAATTATTAGTTGACAGTTACTAGTATCACACAAAGTCCTTATATGACACATAGCGTGCACTACACATGTCTGTATAACAAATTATCCAATAATTTTATATACAGCAATATCATGCTAACATCACTGGTACTGCTACACAAGGAACAGTTACTGGACTAACTCCACACACCACATACACTTGTACAATATATGCTGTTAGTGGATCTGATGGACCAGTGAGTGATCCCATCACTGTAACAACTGATTATAAAGGTACAATGTGTACTTGATCTACTGCAAAATTCTAAATGCTGACAATTCCTCACATCTCCCAATCCTCCAGTGTTATTATCAGTCACTACAATTGATAGTTATTCAGTTCATGTAACCTGGGAGCACTAACACAACCTAATGGAGTATTGATCAGTTACACTCTCACATATAACATTGATCATGGCAGTAATGTAATAACTGATGTTCAATATAATGGTAGAACGGTAAGTTTCTAATGAGTCTATTTGTTACGATCATGTTAAAACCTTTTACATGTGTTATAGGTACAATCTTATGATATTACTGGACTGGCTCCATATCAGTTAGTCACAGTGACCATCACTGCTACTAATGATGGAGGAGGAACAAGTGGGAACAGTAATGCGATGATGAACAGAACAAGAGAAGCAGGTATTGTATGGTAAAGCTTGTTTGTAGGCAGCTTGATGGTTGCTTGTGGTTGACAGGCCATGAAAGTATTGGTGCAAGTTTACATCCCTGAAAGATTTTGCACAGTTGTCCTCAAGCATATGTGCCTACCAATCATACCAGCATAATTTCGAGCATAATAGGCTAGCAAAAGCATCAAGCATTATGCCAGCATAATAGAACGATTTTCAAAATTTTACTTAAAATGTCCAAAGTGTGCCAAGAATACAGCAAAACATGAATGCACCATCACACTTTGCCAGAAAATGAGATACTCTAATAGAGCAGTCAGGAAGGCTGATATATATATATACAGTAAGTCTACAAAAAACAGTAACTCTACAAAACAGCCACCTCTAGAGCATAATCTTGATTTTGAAAGCATACTATTTAGGCTGGATTTTTGAGAACAAAATATGCTATTTTCAAAGCATAATTGGTTCAAGCCTACATGTATCATAATTTGGCTAGTTATCAGGAAGGGACGACCAGTGATAAGTAGGAGTGAAAATTACAGCATAAGAAATATGTACTCAAGGATTGGAATGGGCAATATTCTAAAATTTCTTTCATCAGACTATTTGTTAGCCAACATTTTACACCACTTAAAAAAGCTAACTTTGCAATTGTAAAGCTCTGCAGCTAAATTAATATGCAGGGGTGGAGGAAGCATCTATAAGGTGGATAGGCAACTGTAAGATCATAGTCATATACTTTTATGACCAGCACCAGCATCATAGTTGTGCAACATTTGGCACATGCTTAGCAAAAAATTTTTCAAAAGATTGTTTTCTGAGTTGAATCTGGAGACAATTTCACATTTATAAAAATAATATGACTATTAACTGCTAAAAATATACTCTAATGGAATAAATACTGGTAGTAACTGACTGCTCTATTGGGGTATCACTGACTGTTCTATTAGAGTATCTTGAGTGACAATATTCAAAAGTGATCCTGGAAAACCAGAGCGACCAGACTGCTTTCTTGGAACATGGCTCAATAGCTACCACTAAAATTTGGGTAGTTGCCTACCCTGCCTACACGGTTCCGCTGCCCCTGATATGTGGTACCTTTCTGATGGTGTCATCTCAGTTATATGCATAGTTGATAGAACCACTAGTATAGGTAGAGTGTACACTGTGTGTACTGTGTATAATAATGTACACATTTCTTCATATTATGTAGCTCCTGGAATAGTACAGTTTCACATACAGACTACATTAAACAGTTTCACATACAGACTACATTAAACAACACTGAGGTGATAGTTATGTGGAGACCATCCCTACAACCTAATGGAGTTATCACATCATATGAAGTGATGTATCAAATATATGAACGTGATTACTCTACTGCAGTACACACTAGGCTGGAGAGTATTGATAGGAGTTATACCATTAAGAATTTAGGTAAGTGTATGAAAATGTACAGTAATATGACTGTATGGGTTTAATGCAACTTTCACAGAATGTATACATAGTCAGCATTATTTATTGTCTCCTTCCAGACCCAGGTACTCCTTATCAAGTGAGAATAGTGGCATTCACAAGTGTTGGTATGGGAGTTTTGGGTGAGTATGTGGTATTCTTCAGTGGCGAACTAGCACCAACTAAAGCACCAGAGAATTTACAAGCTACCCAGTTGAGCTCAACAAGAGTTAACATCACTTGGACTCCATTGAGTCTTATAGAAGCTCGAGGGTTTCCACAGTATAAAGTAGTACTCTCTCAATTGTCTCAGCAGAGGAGACAGCTTGATACTAACACTGTGATAACTAATAATAGTTTTTCTGTCTTCACTAACTTGGTCAGTCACACTTGTACTCTGTAGCAGTTGGAGTGAAAACTGGTGGATCATCTTCTTTCATGGATAGTCATCCCTTAAATGGTAAGGTGTATACACATGCTTATAAACCTGCAGGTCTTTAATAAGTGTTATACAAGTGTTACAGTATATATACCTGTAAAAGAAAAGACTGTTAAACACCAGAGGTAGTAGTGGAGACTGAGTGAAGGGAGGTGCAGAGGGGCCATGAGTCCCCACTTGAAAATAAGGACACCTGCATAATGTAGACACTTGGTAATGGTCCCAAAGTATCCTTTTGATCTGGAAAATCAGGACACTTTTTGTTGGTATTGAGTGTCCTTAATACAGAGTGCTTTATAGAGCAGCCAACTACTTTAATAGAATGGTTATTTTGATATCTGTTAAATACTGTAGTTATTTATTACTATCTCAGAACTTGATTGATTTTCTGGGTGCATGCCCCAAGACATTCCAGAATGATATTTATGCCATACACAGTATAACTTTTGTTGCCCAAAGTTACCCATGGCCAACTCTCTTTTTTGGGTCTGCTCCATTACAATAATGTTATGTTGCATCATAACTTGCTCTTCACAGTTTCACTGATCACTAATGATGATGGGGACACTAGGACACTACTAATATTATTGTTCTGGTTGGTGGAGGTGTTGGTGGACTAGTAGTTATAGTAATTCTGATAACTGTTGTAATCCTGGTGGTGTGTTACTGTAGGTGAGTTGTACATGTACTCTACACATGGCAATGAGTGTCATTACTTATTATTGAGAACAAAATAATAGCAAAATTAACCCTGAACAGGATGCATAAATTAGTCAGTTTTTATATAATGTTAAATGCATTTCTTTTTTCCAGTAATAATATTAGTTATACAATAAATTTTTGAGATTGAATTTTAGCAGCTATTACTTTTATTGTTTTGTACATACACACAAGGTCACAGAGAAAAAGGTCACAATCATCTAATGGATATGGGACCACCCCTCCAATGACTGATGATGATGATAATGATAGTGATGATGATGAAGGACAAGACCAACAGGTCAACATAAAGGATGTGTGTGTGTGTGTGTGTGTGTGTGTGTGTGTGTGTGTGTGTGTGTGTGTGTGTGTGTGTGTGTGTGTGTGTGTGTGTGTGTGTGTGTGTGTGTGTGTGTGTGTGTGTGTGTGTGTGTGTGTGTGTGTGTGTGTGTGTGTGTGTGTGTGTGTGTGTGTGTGTGTGTGTGTGTGTGTGTGTGTGTGTGTGTGTGTGTGTGTGTGTGTGTGTGTGTGTGTGTGTGTGTGTGTGTGTGTGTGTGTGTGTGTGTGTGTGTGTGTGTGTGTGTGTGTGTGTGTGTGTGTGTGTGTGTGTGTGTGTGTGTGTGTGTGTGTGTGTGTGTGTGTGTGTGTGTGTGTGTGTGTGTGTGTGTGTGTGTGTGTGTGTGTGTGTGTGTGTGTGTGTGTGTGTGTGTGTGTGTGTGTGTGTGTGTGTGTGTGTGTGTGTGTGTGTGTGTGTGTGTGTGTGTGTGTGTGTGTGTGTGTGTGTGTGTGTGTGTGTGTGTGTGTGTGTGTGTGTGTGTGTGTGTGTGTGTGTGTGTGTGTGTGTGTGTGTGTGTGTGTGTGTGTGTGTGTGTGTGTGTGTGTGTGTGTGTGTGTGTGTGTGTGTGTGTGTGTGTGTGTGTGTGTGTGTGTGTGTGTGTGTGTGTGTGTGTGTGTGTGATATTAGTACACCTTCTTCACAGGCTGTAGCTACCAGCCATGGTGAAATAACTTCTATGGTGGAACTAGAGACATAAACAAAATAGGATAGCATGTTTGACTGACTTTAGGTGATATTTTGTAAGGGCTATTTTAGCAAAGACAACAGTAGTAGTAGTAGTAGTAGTAGTTAGATTTTTGTTAGCTACTGTATGTAAATTTCAGGGCTGCCCACGGGGGGATTGGGAAATTTTTCCCTGGGATCCAGCCTGACCCACGAAGGGCCCCTTGAATACCTGTTTAAAAGATCGATATAATCTAATAGAGCAGTCAGATCTAAATACTCTAATAGAGCAGTCACAGTATTCTTCAGAGGAGCAGTGTAGCAAGCTTATGAATAAGGAGATATGGTCAGTGAGGAGTGGTTATTGTCATTGTCAGCATGCGATGACCTTTTTTTTTTCGTCTTCAACCTACAGCTTGGGTGAAGTTGTGATTCAGAATGGAAACCTCCTTGCTCCTGGGGCCCCACTTTAACTCTGCTCTGGGCCCCTTAATTTCTCTGGGTGGCCTTGTATGTAAGTTTTTTCTTACATTAGACCACATCTTAATTATTACTTTCCCATCATCCATACTTAAAATAGCAATGCTGGCAAGCGGGTTTTATTTTGTATTAGCTAGATTGCAGAATTCATAACTTTGAATACAATTTTCATAGCTAGTTACCAACTTTAAAAGGCAGCATTCAGCCACCAATGGTACATAGTAATTATAATAATAATAATTTTAAAAAAACAACAACTAATAATTAAGTTTATGTGACCTTAGCTAGTTGTAGGCTGCAAATGCAAATTGGATGCACAGTAGTTTAGTTTCCTTTAATTGGGGAGACAATTGACATAATGGAGAAGGATGAAAGGGAGGTGTGGCTACTGATAACTATAAGCGTATAGTTTTAGTAACCACCAGCAGAATGAAATGAAAAGAATTAAATTGTTCACATAATTGTTCAGAAGTTCTGTGACTCTTTTCCAACAAAAGACCCTGTAACAAAGTAATAATTGATTTTGTAGAATCCCTTATATGTGACCACTGATTATAACCATCATTTAAAACACTGCAGTATTTTGCGTTTGTTAGTGAGTGATTGAGTAGTAATATATTGTACAGTACACAAACATCCAATTAGTCAAGTTGGAAAAAATACATGCAGGAAAGGAGAGAGTCAAAATGTCCACTAAATCACTTGATGTCCACTCAACTTTTACGTTGTCCTGACAGTGTGTCAGCACATGTCTGAAAAGTTATTTCATACACTGGGTGTGCTCACCTACTACAATCAATTATGGTATTAATAAGTGATGACATTTCTCCAGAAAATTTTGAAACTCTGAGATTGCATTTAGGCTACTTTTAGTAATTACAATAAATCCAATGTGAATACTATAGCTAACTATAGGGCAAAGATGGTGATTGCAAGCTGTAGCTTTGATCACTCTATTAGAGTAGTTACTTGACTGCTCTAGTAGAGTATCTTGATCACTGTTAATGCAGTGGGAGATGAAAAGTGAAGCACTGCTGAGGATTTAATAGTTATAAATGGGGTCAATTAAGTGCAGCTGCATGCATGCTACTGAAATACAGTGGTATATAGTTGTTTGATATGACAAATTGTCAGTACAACAGTGTTTATGTATTTAGACTTCCACTGAGCTAAATTTAAAAAGGGGGGTTTGACAGAAACCCATCTAGATCCGCCACTGTGGTATGTAGGCTACTAATAATTCATAGCAAAATTGATTGGTTTCATAAAGCAGCACAGAGCTACGTATGTGTGAAATTAAAATTGCTTTACTGTTCTTCCTGTCAATAACACATTATTGTGATGTATAGTACCAGCTTCTTGGCCACACAACACTAACGTGTGTCTTGATTATAGCCAATTACACTGTTAAAAGTGAAATTTTATTTATTACTGTGAACAGACAAATATGAGGTATATACAGGTATATAGACTAAACAGACTATACAGGTATATATGTTAACCTTTTTAAGTATAGGTAATGGAGTAATTACAACATAGCTAAAAGTTTTATATTTTTTTGCTTGTTTGCTTAATGTATTTCAATGCATTTTACTGCAAAATAATTAGGCAAACAAGTAAGATTTTGCTGAGTGGTTCACATTCATAATAATTATTATACATAACACATTACTGATAATATATAGCTGTGCCTGTATTTCTAGGTTAAAATGTATTCCTTTAATGTCTTCACAAGAAATTATGGTCTAGCAAATTCCAATAACCATGACATGCATATGTAACATTTACTAGTGCTACTAAAAACAGTGCATTGCACATACCCTAATTGGTGGCAACAATATTGTGTAACTTTGTCGAACTTTTGGACACCAACATAATAGGACAGTTAATCATTCTCAGTTCTATATACACAATATACTTTACATAATTAATGAGGTAGCTTAGCAAAATTATTGTTACAGGATGGATAAAAGCACCATTTTTGGTATACAAGTTCTTTATGGTGTACTTATCAATATTAGAAGGGGTGCCCACCAAACCTAATTATGTGTGGGCTGAAAACAATGGCCATCAAGTATCCCCAATATAGTACATTCACGATATATCATGCACATGAATATGGAGTGAAATACCCTTACGTATATTGTTTTCCTGAATTATATTTTGCATTCAATACGTCATATACAGACATGTCAAATGAATTATTAAATGGTACTTTTAGGCACCGGTCGATTATGCTGGCATAATTTAAAACATAATAGGTGACCAAAAGCATCAAGCATAATGCCAGCATAATAGGGACAATATTTGAAAAATTAATTAAAATGTGCAATACACATGCCTGAAAGGAAGCAAATAGTCACTGCCAATAGTATTATTAGTGTATGTCATATTTAAAAACATGTAATATAATGTATTAAACTGTTTCTTTGTTGGTTATTCACACTTTGCAGAAATAAGATCAAGATACTCTTAGACTAATAGAGCAGTCACTTACTCTAATACAGCAGTCAGAAAAGGCTGATATACTCTAATAAAACAGTCAGTTATAGAGCATAAACTTGATTGAAAGCATAATTTTAAGCATAATAGGCTTAATTTTTGAGCAAATTGCATACATGCATAAGTACTAGGCTCCGGCCTATTATGCCCAAAATTTTACCCATTATGCTTTTGAGCATTGAGTCATCTTCTTAGACCAGTTACTACCAATGTTTAAGATGCGTGTTCATAACCGCACTTTGGTTAATGCATCAACAGGCATTTGGACTAGTTAATAATACACAATTTTTGCTCAAGCTATAGCTCATAATACACACCATGCAGTTTTGTAATGACTGTTAATGTTAGATCCATACAGAAGACTACTGAAATTGCATACATGAAAAAGTTAACTTACAGCACACTGATGCACTTGACAAGTATGTACATATTGGGCATTTCACTGCATATTCAAGTGTATGATATACTGTAAGTGTACTATATGGGATTACTTGATGTCATTGTGTTTTCACCCCACACATAATTAGGTTTTATACATCTTTCTCAGCACCTTTAAAGTTTCCACCAATATGAAAGATTTAGTATTGTCTTTATGACAAACTAGTTCAAAATGCATTCAGCACCAGCGCCTAAACAAACTAATAATATATTATATCAATGTTTGAGCCATAGCTCATTTGATACACTATACTATGATAAGATGACTATGGTATTACAAGCATTGGCTTTGCATTGGGTTTGCAAACTTTCCTGGTATAGATTAGGGATGCGGCGATTATGCCGGCATAATTTCGGGAATAATAGGTATGTGTGGGAATCAGGAATTATTTGAGGTGAATATAAAGCCTTAACAGTAGGAAAATCTGCAGATTGCACAATTCCGTTAAAAAGATCGAGATACTCTAATAGAGCAGTCAGAAACTCTAATAGAACAGTCACAGACTATTATTTACTCTAATAAAGCAGTCACATTGAAATGAAATACTCTAATACAGCAACCAGCTAAAGAATTCAAGACTATTTGAAGCTTAAATATCAATGAAAATGGTAAGATACAGCAATAAACTGGCATTATCAACCAATAATGGTGGCATAATTTGGGAATAATGGGCAATTCTCAAAAGCACAATAGGTGATTTTTTGAGCACTGCTTAAAAGCATAATGCTCAATTTTTGGAGCATAATAGCCTCATGCCTAGTATAGATATCTGCATGCTGTGTGGCATATTAAGCCACCACAGAGCTACCATCACCTTAGAATAGATCGCCTTGATACAATGTCTAGTAGTAAACTAGTTTGCAAGGAGGATCATAAGCTCTGAATTAATCACATGGACAATCCAGTCCGTTTTCTGCTTTGTATTTCAGGTACCTCCATTACAACCAGGTGTGTAGATTTCTTTGCTGAGATATATTGTATTTTTCTAAGTGTGTTGTCTATTCATGTGACAGTCTATTGTTTCGTCTAAAATTGCATGGTGGTAAAATTGCATTCTGTGTAGTCATAACAGAGTGGACCAACTCCAGGAGGTTGTAACTAATTTCAACACTATCCATGATATGGAGTAGCTGAATGTACTTTTACAAACTCAAACAAACTAGACTCCCCAGCATGATGGGTTTCTAGATCATCAACTTAATTATGTCACATATTAATGTTAGTTGGAAGTACAGTGGAACCTGTGTTACGGTCGCCTGGATTAAGCGGTCACCTCTGCATAACGACCATGGACAGGAGGTCCCAAATATTTTCCCATACAAATGTATGCATTGTTGTCTGCATTAAGCGGTCACCTGTCTAACGTGTATACCGGCCAACCAAGAATTCGCCTATGAATCACTGCATACATAACTTTCTCCTTCATATAGCGGTCGCTACCTTTTATGGTGGCTTGTTAAGCCAACTGTCTGGCACCACGGCACCGCTTCAATTAATGCACAATTATCGCCTTTCAATGAATACTATATAATCTATCAGGCTTCATTGCTTAAACGTATTCAATAGCTATAACCAACATGCATAACAAGCTCACTTTGTCCTTTCTGCACTAAAAATATTACTGCATTGCGGTTGGCGCGAGCCTCTTAATAATAATCACTCATTTATAACGGCCATAGCCACTCAAATGCGGCTGACCACCTTATACAGGTTTTCTCTATAACAGCCACCTGTATATAAAGGCCAGATATATTTGGTGCCAAGGTGACCATTATAGACAGGTTCCACTGTAATAAGTCACTCTCTAGAGTTCCTATGGATATAATAATATATAATATTATACTTGAAAAGGAGAAAACATCCTGACCGCCTGGCAGACTCCTGTAGGCGTTCAAGCGTTGATCGGATGGCTGCAGGTTCAAGGCTGCCCAGGTCTAGTCATGGATTTTTTCTCCTTTCTCCACCTTTTCAAACACACTTTATGTAACAACTTTAAACAGGCTGTAGGACCAGGTGTCCTACAGACCTTCAGCACTTATACTGTAAAGCCTTAATGAAAATAAAATGAAATAAAAGTATTGATTTCTTCAAAATTTGATGCTAAGCTACCCTACTAGAATGGATACTGTTGACAAAAAATATATTTCTTTAGCTATCTACTGAACAACAGCTGTCTAGACACAAATGGATCTGTACAATATTATTATTTCTGAGAGACTGTTTTGGTGGTTAAAATTCATATCAGAAGTGGAGACATCAATCCTTAGTGTGATAGTGGGAGTTTACCAGATAACCAGGTGTGCACATTGTGAATATACAAATTGGTCAGAGTTATGAAAAGGACACCACAAGTAGTCATTCAAGGTATATACACTTTTCTTGGAAACACTCAATAGGATTCATGATAATTATTTCACTAATCTGATCATGACAACCAACAGAATTTGCACAGTGGCATATGACACACATGACTAAAGAACTACAACAATATTATGTCGATGTAGCTAGTGCTTTACAACTAGACATCCAAACCATTGCATTATATCATAAGCACTTTGATGTAATAAAATATATATTAGATAATGGTCTGAACAGTATAGAATACCCTTTGATCAGGGACTGATCTTACTAAAGGAAAAAGTGATTCATGTCTTTTCAATATTGACCATATAGCCACAATGACAATACGCCCATAGCACAAATATTTACCACAGAAAATAATGAATATGACAAGGGAACATCTGTTACATATGCCTTCAAAGCACAGTAATTGCCATACTTACATGATCTTGTTTATTTGACTGATTATTCATTGCATAGAATGACTGAGCCTGGAATGTGTTTTTGCACATAGCCTTAAAATAACCTAGTATAAATAGAACCATGAGTGTGGGAGTACCATTAGGGCCAGATAAAAATGATATAAAGTTATTGTAGCTACATGTAAACATACACTATACCTACAGCACTCTAAAGGTGCTCTATCAGGTGTTTTGTAGCACTTAAGATTTCTTTATTCTTTAGGATGTTGTTAAGGTGTACCTGCAGCACTCTAACCAGTGTTTCATAGCACTTAAATTTTCCCTTAGGGTGTTATAAAGGTGTATCTGCAGCACTCCATCAAGTGTTCCATAACACTTGAAATCCCTCTTGGGTGTTCATACAACACTATTTAGGTGTTGAGTTCAATGTTTAAGAGCACTGGTACATTTACATATGATATTCAGTTCTATTCACAATGTACAACACATTCCAGAAAAACTGTAAAATAACAGTAATGATAACTTAATTGTGACTGTCACTTTCTATATGTGTCCACGTATTTCATCCATGAGAAAGGAAATTAACAAAAGCAATCTGCAAAAAAACAACAAAGATGATGATACATACACTAAATTTGTATGCTGTGAAGTGAAGTTTTGATTACGTAGTTACTATTACAAATGGTATTCATTCGACATATTTATAATTTTATGCTTTTTGATAATATGCAGCTTTTAGATAACTGATCACGAGAATCCAATGAACTGATTTATATAGATATGGCTTCTAAAGCATAACTAAGATTTTCAAGGGAAAATTATACACATAGGTATGTAGTTCCAACAAGTGTTAAAAAAAACATTCTCAAGTTCATGACAATTATATTACTGACCTGAAGAAGTCTTTGCAATGATATAGCTACTTGTGGTTTACATCAACAGCTGGTGAACCTGTAAACACTTTGCATGAACTGCACTTGAGTTCAGCAATAATAACCCTCCTTACCTGTGATCGTTGTTATAATCTATATATACACTGAGCTAGCTAGCTGGCAGGGCTTCGGACAAATTTGTTGGTAGCTAGTTAGCTATCTAGTTAGCTAGCCGGCCATATCGTTAGCTTGGTTTGCTATAGTACAGCACGGTACAATTTTATGGCAAACAAGTGCTGACGGAAAAGCAGTATACTTGTATCACGACTTTTAGATATACGTAGCTATGTGTAGCTAGCAGTGGTGGAGGAAGTAGTTGATATGAGGGGGGCTGACAAGGGGTGGATCCAGATTTATGGTCAAATGAACTGAGGTACTACATTGTCTTTAAGGTGAGACCAAAAAAAAAAAAAGGTCACAGCCAGCTGACAATAGCTGCCCACCTCACCAGCTAAGCATTTATAGCTGATAACTACATAAAAATCCTTACACAGCTTGCTACAAGCTGCTCTAATACTGTGACTGATTTATTAGAGTGACTGCTCTATTAGAGTATTTCGATCTTTATCATGGTTTTCAGCCACCCTACTCCAAGAAGGATAATTTCAGCATATCATTCTGAGGAGGGACTTCAGCCCCCTAGCCCCCTCCCCCCTTTCCGCTGCCTTTTGTAATTAGTCCTCTTGACGTCCTGCGGTTCCTTATCTCTCAACTCTGCCTGGCAGTGATTAACTCATTATTGCAGCTACGACACAAACTCATCGTGTACAGCCCTCAACTTGAGTGCTCTTTTTCATCAAATTGCTTCACTACCATACTGTTACTCTTCTTCTCCGGCTCTCACCAATTTAAATATCAATTAGCGCCAAAATCTCATGTGTAATATCATGTGTGTTGCTATATAGTTTGTGGGGGTTGATAAGCATAACCATAGCCAGTCTTGAGTGTATAATCACAATTACATGACAAGCACAAACACATGGAGGGGCAAATGGTGCTATATACATAGTTAAAATCGTAGGTGGTGGGGCTTTGGTAGTCTTTTAACGGCTCCACACAAGCACTGAAGTTGAAGAGAACAGATCAGTTATATAATCAGTATGTGCATGGCATTCTGAGGATCAAAGATCACATTCAAGCGGTCCACAGTATTTAGCAGAACACCAGTGAAAACTGAAAAGCAGTCTGGCTCCAGTCCAATTCCAGTGACTGGACTTCTGTGTACATCTACCAGTATTATGAAAACTATACTGTTATCAAATATCAAACTTTCTAAGCACACATACTTGACAAATTAATTACTGAGTCCTATTGACATGGAATAAAATAACAACTGAATATGTCTTCAAGCAGTTCTACTAACATTTACAGTATGTTACAAATAGAAACATAAGTTATCTTCTTTAGTTGTACACAAGAAATTTGGCAGATGTCTGTTTACTGGTTTCAGGCTTTCTATTATTCATTTCAGGTCAATTAGATTCATTGCATATCCTGCGCCATGTAACAAAGTAAAAATTCCCTTTTGCTAGTGACTTTACAAGTTTGAAGACTAATCAAAACTTTGTGTACTTATTATACAGTATGCTGTTAAAATACAATGATGCATATTTTTAGATTAGTGACAGTGGAAACCAGCTGACGAGGCCAGCCACTACAAAGATCATGGTCGAAAAGTCCTATCAGCAATTACGTTTTGTTGATAAGGCTTCCTGGTTGTGTACAGTATTTCATGGTATATGTTGACTCATAGTATACAGTACTCTGGGTATGATAAAAGTATTGGTACATAGCGAACACAATTTTAGTCTAGCTACAGGTTAGTAAAGTAATAGTGAGTTTACCTGTATTCCTTTATTGGTGACCATAAAATATATTATACCAAGGTTCACTATAGCAATTGCAAGATCTTCTGTGAGATTTGCATAGTATCAGCATTGTTGTGGTGCATAGGTGCATATGGGCCATTTTATAGTATAATTATAGTAATTTTATCACCCATTACTCACATTTTGGATGCTGTAAATAGCAGAGTGCTGTATTGACCCTTTTGAAGTGTTGATAAGAAACCAGTGTTGCAGCCCATAAGTGCATAGCACTCTGAAGTAGAGTGCTTTAGTGACCCTTTTGAGGAGTTGATAAGAAAGCAGTGTTGCAGCAGCAACTGAAAGTTAATTATATGTTTCTGGTTCCCTTCCTGGTCATTTTTTGCTGAATGCATTGCACAATTACACGTACAATAATTTGTAACATTAAATCTGTTGAAAGGTTTTCATGTTTTGTAAACACTCTTATGTACTAACTTTATACATTAATTTTGTTTTTCCCTGTTCAGTGGAACCTCTCTTACCCAGGCAGTCTGGTACATGCTTATGGTGTGCTGTTTGTTTCAAATTTATGCCTATTTTGATGGGTCGATTTTCTGCAAAAACTGACTCATTTGCTTGGTGTGCAGTTTGTTTCAAAATTATGCCTATTTTTTAATGGGCTAATTTTCTGCAAAAACCCAACTCATACGTTTGGTGTGCCGTTTGTTTCAAAATTATGTCTCTTGATGGGTAGATTTGAAAAAATTGACTCGGTTTTTTTATAAAATGCATAAAAATCGACTCGGGTTTTTTGAGACATGCAAAAAAATGCTTCGGCATCAGAAAATGTACGCAAAAATATCGACTCGGTATTTGTAGCTGATACACAAAAATACAATAGACTAGCTAGTTACCTGTTTATCCGTGTGACTGCAGGAAAGCCATACTTTGGCTTCAGTTTACTTCAACCGAGTGTCTTGTTGGTAGCTAGCTACAGTAAGTGCCTAAGCATGTACCTGTTATCAAAAAAGAAACGTACAATGGCATGCATGCAGCTGCACACTAGCCCTTGCAGAATAAATAATTATGTATAGCTATTAAAGCCATTCATACATGTCTATATATCCTCTCCCTTTCCACATGCCATCTCTGATGCGTAGTTGAGAGCATCCAGTACTATTTGATTATTGTTGTGCAGACCTCAAAAAGAGCCAGTATGATGCACAAAATGGGGTACAATTACTACTGTCAATTACAAAACAAAGAAAAAAACATCTTATGGTAATTATACAATATTTACTATAAAAAAACTATACACTTTGATAAATTAATAAACAGTTACTAGTCCAGCTAGCTAGGCTGTGCTTGAATTGGTAAATCTCTGTAAAATCAATCACATGTTGGGGTACGAAATTCCAAATGATAATTGCAAAGGAAATCAGGTTAAAAATCTTTTGTCATGGCCTCTGGTGTGATGAATGTAATAGCATTATAGCAAGAGTAAATAATTATTTACTCTTGTTTATAAGAATAAGGAAATCATCTGCATTAATATCAATTTGGTGAGATGTAATATTAATGACACTGTTCATTCATGCACCTGGCTAAGGTAGCACTTCAGTGATGTTGATATTTAGAATAGTTGTTAGATACAAACTGTGCGTGAACATTTTTGATGGCATCAATGTCTCTTTATGTGTGGAATAACCACACTGTTCATGGCTGAGTATTCTAAAATCAGAGCTTTGTAACAGTTACTTTTGATTTGGAGAGGACACTTGCTCAAGTTACATTGCAAGAAGCATTTGGTATTGTTGGCCTTTTAGTAATTCGTTTACTGTCTCTAACCAGATAAGTTTTAAGTTACACCTAAATACTTAACATGTAACCTCCTTTATAGTTTTACTTTGCAGTGTATATTGAGCTTAATTGGGTGGTGATTCTAAGACATTCACATTTTTGTTATTAGTTGAACGACAGTTTCCAGTCAGCTGCCCATTACTCCAAAGTATTTAAGGTGCTGTGTAATCTGTGACAGTCATCTTGTGAGCAGATAATATCACATTATCTGCATACAGTTTTATCTTGGATGTAACTCTGTTAGGCAGGTCAGTAAGGAAGCAAAGGAACAGTAGAGGAGAAAGGACTGTCCCTAAGGAACACCAGATGATACCCCAGTCCAATCACTTTGTTGACCATCAACTATTATATATGCACTGAGGTAATATCCATGCAATTTAATATGTGACTGGATTTTGGAAAAACGATCCAAATCGCACATTAGAAGTTTCGAGATAAACGGTTTTAAAGAATTGAAGCCAGCATAACTCTCCAAGGATAGCAAGCACGCATATGAAATTTACACAAAAGATGCATCAATCTGTTACCTTTCAAGCCACTTCCAGTACTTGTAGCTGCTTGTACAGTTTCCCGCCAAATAAGATAGAAAATCTGAGCAGTTGGACGAGCGAAGTAGTATCACGAGTGCTCACAAAGGGGTGGAGGCTGGGGGGTGGCAGGGAGGGCAAGAGATAGACCTCAAAATGGAGGCAGACCATGATTGGAGTCCAGACACGAGATTACAGGGCTGTGCTGGCTCCTTAGTGGCTGATATGTAGCAAAATGAACGGAGAACACGTCTGGCCAACATTATAAGGCTGTCCACCAGTAAACCACTGATTCTTGCCAAGCCAGGTCCTTCACAAGGCCTGAAACCGCCATTTGAGCACTCCACACCACCCAGACAAGACATGTGTAAAAACCAGCCTTGTGTAGTTTGAGTAGTGCTGAGGGTCAAAACTTGTAGTACGATAGTGTAGCTATCCACTAGTGGTGTTAGTTTGATTTTGCCTGATGTGCGATTTAGATCGGTTCTGTAAAATCTGGTCACATATAATCTCCACAAACGCCATAATGATGATGGAGCTTGTGAAATAAATGGTGATGGGACACTTTGTCAAATGCTTTTGAAAAATTATCAAACTGCTCTATATTTTTCAAGTGTTCAGCAAATTTGTTAACAGTTAATATACATATTGGGACTTTAGCAACACAAAAGCCATGTCGTTGGTCACATAGATGTTATGGTGAACAAAATAATACATGTGAATAAACTAATGCATGTTTTCCAGAATTTTTGAACAAATGCAAGTCAAGGAAATGGGTCTGTGACTGTTAGGGATAGCATGGTTGCCCTTCTTAGAAATGGGTACAATTTACATCCTTTATGGTAAGGA
Organism: Dysidea avara; assembly: GCF_963678975.1. Lineage (NCBI taxonomy): Eukaryota > Metazoa > Porifera > Demospongiae > Dictyoceratida > Dysideidae > Dysidea > Dysidea avara. The sequence continues at coordinate 40,877,431 of NC_089272.1, forward strand.
GCAATGGTCTAACAATTTTTTTGGAAAATAAGAGTAAGTGAGAGGAAAAGAAGTTCACTGGATTTCTTTAAAAATAGTGCTGGGATTTTGTCAGGTCCAGGTAACCATAATTGTGAGTTTCTAAGGATTTTAATAGTTCAACAACACCATTAGTGCCAATCTGAATAGGTCTGGTATCAGTGGCTCACTTATCGGTAGGGGTGTTTCTGTTGAGAATGGTGTAACACTGAAGTGTAATAATTTTTAAGGATCTCTAGACTGTCGTCGTAGACAACTCCATCTACTTTCAAAGGTGTTATACCACAATGATCCTTTCTTTGGCTCTTTACAGTTTCATTGTAACGGAACTTTTCTCATCAATTCAGTAGTCCTCCTGAATGTAGTATGGCTTTCCGGCATTCAGCTCCTTGAACTAAGCTATCTGCAACAGACACAAAAATCTTTAATAGCTAACCAGTAAAAACTAGAACATATTTGTAGGCCCATAGCTAGCTACAAGCACATTGAACCGTTGAGGGGTGAAGCTAGCAAGCTACCTCACATTGTTGTACATCTTTTCAGTTCTGTTACTTCGTCTTCTTCTCTTCAGACTTGCCATCTCTGGCTTGGCCTTTAACATTTTATCACAAGACACTTGCTTGAATCCGACTGAAGCCAGAGTATGGGTTTCCGAAAAGCACTGTAGTTGTGCAGCCTGATACTTGCGTGTCAGCTACAAATACCGAGTCGATATTTTGGTGTGCTTTTTCTGATACCGAATCATTTTTTTTTTGCATATCTCAAAAAAAACAAAAAACAGAAGTTGATTTTATGCATGTTATAAAAAACCCGAGTAGATTTTTTTCGAATCAACCCATCAAGAGGTATAATTTTGAAACAAACGGCACACTAAGCGAATGGGTTGGTTTTTGCAGAAAATCGACCTATCAAAATAGAGATAATTTTGAAACAAATGGCACACCATACATGCTACTGTCCGTATCTCAGAAATGTCCGTAACTAAGAATAACATGTTAGTATGCTACTTAAATACAAGTAATGTTGTTATTGCTATTGCTATCAGTTAGTGGTATGCAGTTTAATGGGCAGAGGGGGAAGGCACTACAGAGCATTCATGGTCACTACCCTGGGCTGTAAAAATCCATTATCACCTAGCAACCAAGTGGTAGTTATTATTAGTATAAACAAGCCACCAAACAGGTAAACAGTAACCTTTAGGCTCCCTCCTTGTGCTTTCATCTAAACCAAACTTCATTATGGTCAATAAACTACAAGCCACATGACTAATTTGGCTGTCTGGACAATAATGAATGACTTTTCTAGATATTCACTGGTCACAAGTATGATAAAACAACTAGGGTTGCCAATGCTCAAACAACGAAGAAATGAAGCAAGTGATAATGATGTACAAGATACTGAACAATTCTGTACTTATAGACCATAACCTAGAATACAACACTAACCATGCTTGGGGGCACCCGTTACATTGCCAACCAGAATTAATGCTTACCATGATTCCTGTTTTCTTTCAACTCTCATGTTATGGAACAATCTGCTGGCGGAGGTTGTTACTTGTAGTAACTTAGAACATTTTAGAAAGAGTTGTAACTGTTATTTTTATAACTGACTATATTATTTTTTTATCAAATATGTACATTTTTCCTCTTATAGAGGTTGTACATTAATCAAATATAATATATAATAATGGAGGCGCCCGGACAATGGAGGTGCCCGGATAATAGAGGTCCAGATAAGAGAGGTTCCACTGTACTGCTGTGTCAAATGTAGGTGTATCATATCAAAAAGTTGCAAAAAAATCCTGGTCACCTGGTCAATTTTGGGAAATTGGTAGGACCAGAAACATTTGCACGGCCTTAAAGGTGCATTCATAGCACCCTGAAATAGGGTGCTGTAGTAATTACTCCTTTTGAGGTATATTAAAAAAAAACAAAAAAAAAACTGTGTTACAGTGGTAATTTATCATGAGAGGTGTATTCACAACACTAGGACACAAGGTGCTAAAAAACTAAAAGGGATGTTGTAACACATACTTTTAGGGAGTTACAGAATATGAAACACCCTTTAGGTGTAGCTGTAACACATTTCGTTATCAAGGAGTACAGTCACAACGCCCATTTGTTTTTCTGGTTGACTAGGGGTGTTGCAAGTGCTCCCAAATTTCAAGTGTTGACAAAATTAGTGTTATTCACGTAGGTTCCTCTGAAAAAAAAAACATATTTTGTTACTATCTATAGAGGAATCATAATGAAACATATTACTAGGGCCATCTTCAAGACAAAATGTTAATGATGAAGTGATGAGGGCATGAAGTACACCTTAGCTATGTTTGGGACCCACTTGACATGGTCACTATAAAGAAGTGGTCTTATTAATGAGGTCATGAAGTACGCCTTAGGCCACTTCAACTAAATCTGATGTCTCTCGGGCCAAACTCAGCAAAGTACAGGGTCAGTAGATCAATAACTTCGTATAGCTAAGCTACATTATAATTGCTGTTCCACTTATCAGTAACCAGCTATATGGAGAATATTGACTTTGTGATGAGATTAAAATGTAACTTGCTACCCTCTTGTGGTGTTATCTCTACTTGCAAGGTAATCACATGTTGAATGTATTTTGTACTAAAAGATACAGTATGCAGAGTCGGTTAGGCCTGTGAAAAAATTGTTGAAGTGGCCTTAGCTATGATATGGACCTACCCAACATAGTCACTATAATGAGGTAATCTTACTAATGAGGTCATGAAATATAGTACACCTTAGCTATGTTTGGAACAAGGTAACATGGTCACTATACAATGATGGTAGCAAGTATTATCACATAGAACAAGGTAACTAGTGAGCAGTGACCATCCATTATCAAAGTACAATTCAAAGCACAAATACTATACTGCTTTGCACACATTCCTGAAAAAAAGAAAAAGAAAAGCAAACCAATTTATTCATGGGTAAAAACTTACTAAGTATTGGTACACGAAATAAGGACTGGACTACGTTAATCGAATGAATTAATCGAACACCATTTGCTAGCCTCTAGAGTTCTATGTCCCAGTATTAAAGGCACTTATTACTTTAAATAATCATTTACAAATACAGTGACTATTAATTTATTAGACTACAAAGAGTGCTAGGATATAGTCAACACTATAGGAAGGAACTAGACAACTGCTAGTTGTGAAGTTTAATACTTAATACAGGGGCACACCTGACATGGGGTTCCACCATTGGGCTCTGCAAAAGCACTTGGTATAATTGGTATGATAAGCACATGCTCAGCAAGTGGTTATTATCTGATGTCAGTAAAAGCTAGTACTTGTGGCATAAAACTACTTCCCACATCAGACCAGCACCACTGGCCTCCACCTTTCTGAGTGCTAGTTCTCAAGCTGAGTGTGTGCATTTATTGAAAGACTAGCAAAATGATCAGGTATGTAACATGACTACTTGCTATGTGGGACAGCTACATTACTTTATTTACTTATGCACCTATCAATGTCAAGCCCCACCTACCCCAGGTCAGGCAGAGGTGGGGATTGTCGGGGATTTGCAAATGCGAGAATGCAAATTCCCCACCCCTGGGGACAACTTTGAGTTACGAATCCCCTACTAATTATCCCAGGAATCACAACAGTATGGAAAAGTATGGATATTCGTGCCCCTACCCTGGGGACGAGCTTGGGTGACAAGTCCCACCTGTTGCCCAACCTGGTAGGTCGGGTGTGACATTGATAGGTGCATATTACAAAACTGTAATTTATATTTTAACTAATAGTGCCATACCGTCAAACAGTTGCAGGTCATCATCATCAGGTATACAGTGGCCAGCACTGAAGGTCTGACTACAACATGTGCTGCAGCGGAGCCTTTGGAATGGATTATAAACAGGAACTACGTAGATACACTCGTCATTGTAAACACTTCGCCCATACTCTGCATTCACAGTACTGTTAACCAAGCAGACTAAAATCGGTAGAATTTCATACCACCCGTGTGTCAGAATTCTGGTCAATACGCTACATCACGTGGCACAACCCCAATCCTATGTCGCATACCATCTCCGCTTATTTCTGCTTTTTGTATTTTTTTCTACGCAAGTCAAAAGTCCAAAAATAATCATATATAGCTATTCGCTCGCGACGAGTGTTGCAGTGTCTGGCTACGCGAATGGCGGGGTAGCCCCGCCACTCTGCATCCGCCAATTCTAGCAGGTGAGTAGTAATTGAGGTAGAAATAAGAAAGTCGACACACTCTTGAGAAGCTGTGAAAGGAAGACTTACATGTACAGGTGTCCATTATGGAGAAGAGTTGTAGTAAGAAATCTGATGGGGTCACTTTACCTCAGTCTGGACTGGTCCAATCTTTCAACGACCAGAATAGTCCAGTACAACAGACACCATCAGGTTAGTGGAGTGACTTGTAACATACACTAGCTACACACCAATATCATCACAGGTGAACTGGTAGAGGGAGAAGTGTCAACTAGTAAGGTGTTCCAACTCTTCTATGCTAAACTGGTGAAAACTTTACCAATGGATGATGCTGTATTTATTGCAGAATTGTTCTCAGCCAACCTTCTTCCTGGTGATGTTAAAGATTTTGTGGAGTCAAAGCCATCACGAGCAATTAAAGCATCATATTTCTTGGATCACATGATCAAGCTATCAGTGATGACTGGTGCTGGTAGAAGTTTTGATGATCTCATTAAAGTGATGGAGAATAGTGAGTATGATAGTGTGAAGGAGTTGGCCGAACTGATTAGATGTAGACTGAGGAAACGACCAGCAAATAGTCAGACTGGTTAGTTGATGTAATAGTGTTGTAGTTAGGTGTGTACATATGAAGTTATGACCTTTAGGTATTCATACAACTACTAACAAGCATCCTACTATGGAGTACAGCTTAGCAAGTATTAGCAGGTTACAAGCTAGTTATGAGGCACTATTGCGCAGTGACTGGCCACACTATTATGTTCGACTGGCTCTGGTGAAAGGAGAAAGGGTGACAAGAGCAGATAAGAACTTGGAAGAGATAACAAGACTTACTTTACGTGGACAAGTTGATGAAATATTGTTGAAGAAGGAGCGACTTGGTGGGCTGAAGGACATCTTCCACTACCAGAACAAACCTTGTCCTCGACTGATACTAATAATGGGAGGCCCAGGTGAGTACTACAAAGTATTAGTAGTGATGTGATATGAGTTGTGCAGGTATAGGCAAAACAACCCTTGCCAATGAGATCTGTGTGAAGTGGGCTAAGAGGGATGGGTTTTTAGCTGATGACTTCGATATTGTGATCCTGATACCATTAAGGTCAGTCCAGCAAAGGTCAATTGAAGAAATGATGATAGAGCACATTGGAGAGGAGATGTACAAGCAAGTGAATAAGTCAGCAGGTAGCAGATGTCTAGTGATTCTGGAGGGATTGGATGAGATGGCAATTGAACGTCGAGAGAGTGATCCATTTTTAGTACGTGTAATGAAGAAGCCATGTACATTGATGGAAAAAGCCACAATAATGATCACATCAAGACCACATGCTTGTGGGAAGCTTAACGCAGACAGGAGAGTTGAAGTGGTAGGATTTGGTGAAAAGGAAATCCAAGCATTTGTAGAGGAGAAATTGTCTAACGATTTGAAAATTACTAAAGTGTTTTTACAGCATTTGAAGGAGTACCCCCATATAGAGAGTTTGTCATATGTGCCTATGAATTTAGTGATGATAGTTGATATATTTGAGTGCAGTGAAAAGAAGCTTCCATCCACCATTACACAGCTGTACCGACTGTTCATTGTGATGACACTAGAGAGACAAATTACGAAGGAGAATGAGAGGAAGCAAGTGTGTTCAACTGAAGCAGTAGCTAATAGTGCTGAGGAGAAATTGTGTAAAGTGTTAAAAGGTCTCCCTAAAAAAGCAGTGACAACATTATTGTTATTGTGTAGGTTAGCTTTTCGTGGCTTCTTGGACTGCTACTCAGATAAGAAAGACTGGAGGAAGTTGAAGGATCCAAAGATCATCTTTACTGTAGAAGACCTGAAGGAGTGTGGTATAAAGGTGACAGCTGAGTGGGACGGGTATGGCCTTTTGAAAGTTACACATACTCACCAGTTGCCCAAGGACACGATCACATACAATTTTTTGCACTTAACCATCCAGGAGTTTTTGTGTGCTGTTTATATTTCAATATTAACACAAGAAGAACAGCAACATCTACTGAGTAAATACTTCAGGTACTATCCTAATGTTTTCATATTTTTGTGTGGACTAACAGGATTAGTGTCCAGTGAAATGTTCCAGTTTGTGTTCTCCAAGTTGTCAGGACTAGATAGTGATGTTGTAACAGCGGTGAAGTGTTTATATGAGAGTCAACGAAGTAGTCCACCTCAACCAGTTACACCCATCATGTTGGTGATAAGAGACAGTTTACTTCCTTATGATATTTTCTGTATTTCTCATGTGATGTCATGTTATCCAGTTTCAAAGTTGGACATGTTGGGATGTCATATTGGAGATGAAGGAGCTGAATTGTTAGTAAAGCATTACCCCAACAAGAATATTACGGGTGAGCTACTGGAAGTGTTAAACCTTGGGGACAACGATCTCACTATTGATGGGCTGGTACACATAACAAAGATTGTGAAGACAAGTAAGCCCCACTATTAGCTGTTGATACACTGAGTGACCATTGTGTGTTAATGAGTTGACCACACCTCACTGAGTTGTATGAGTTTGTCATGTTTGCTGTAATCATTGCAGGTAGTGCCTCATTAAGAGAGTTAGATATTAGTTATAATTGTATCGGTGATGATGGGATGTCATTGATATCAAGTGAATTGTGTTACAATAACGTCTTGACTGAACTGTGGGTAGGAAAGTGTGGACTAACAGCAAAAGGTAATGTAGACTTGCAGTACTTGTATGGTTTCCTATCATAATTGCAGAGTACCTTAGTGCGAGATAAGGAATCTGGTTCTATTCGATCCCATATATAAACTAGACACATCAAAAAATTGAAATATTTAAGGTTAGGAATAGGGGTCATTACAAAAACCCAGGAAACAAGAGAGTAAGGATGGTGGTTATACCAAGTAAACCCACAAATCCCTATTTAGACTCTACTGGCTTTGACACTAGCGAACAAGTTAAAATTTGACCAGATTTTACAAAACCGATTCAAATCGCACATGAGGCAAAATCAAACTAACACCTCCAGTGGATAGCTACACTATTGTACTAGTAGTTTTGATACTCAGCACCACTCAAACTACTCAAGGCTGGTTTCAACAGACGTCTTTTCTGGGGGTGTGTAGAGCTCGAATGGCGGTTTTAGGCCTTGTGAAGGACCTGGCTTGGCAAGAATCAGTGGTATACTGGTGGACAGCCTGACAATGTTGGCCAGGCGTTTTTCTATAGATTTTGCTACATATCAGCCACTAAGGAGCCAGCACAGCCCTGTAATCTTGTCTCTGGACTCCAGTCATGGTCTGTCTCCATTTTGAGGTCTAACCCCTACCCACCCTGCCACCCCCGTCCCCCACCCCTTTGTGAGCACTCGTGATACTACTTCACTCGTCCAACAGCTCAGATTTTCTATCTTATTTGGCGGGAAACTCTACAAGCAGCTACAAGTACTGGAAATAGTCTGAAAAGTAACAGATTGATGCATCTTTAATGTAAATTTCATACACGTGCTTGCTATCCCTGGAGAGTTATGCTGGCTTGAATTCTTTAAAACCATTTATCTCGAAACTTCTAATGTGCAATTTGGATCGTTTTTCCAAAATCCAGTCACAAATAGAGATTTGTGGGTTTACCACCATGCTTATACCAGCAATCCCTTCTTGTTTCATGAGTTTTTTCAGCAATCCCTAGCTATTCCTAATCTAATCTTACGAATCTCAATTTTTAATATGTCTAGTTTATCTACTTAAAAAAATCAATTTATGGATTAACTTGTTAGGTGCCTAACTTATATAGCAGTTTTCTATAGTATTGAAAACATACACAAGCTTGATCCTACGTATATGATTTGATATGAATGTTTTATGGACTAGCTATTAACTGTGCCAGAATCAGTGTCACTGCAAGTAATAAACTAGTGGAACTAGTATTTTCTTAGAGGCTTTCTTCTCACACAAGCATGATGCGTTTTCAGTAGCCTTGGTAGCTAATATAATGTATGCACACAAGTCAGATAGCTGCAAGTTGTTTATTGTTGCTCTAAGAGGAAGAAGCTACACGGAAACCATGGGATATCAGTAAGTTTTGTAAATGTGGGTAAACAATTATTTGGTAGCCACAAATTGATTTAATTTTATTGCTGCAATAAACACTCCACCAAACTTTGTGTGAAAAGGAAATGGCTTAGCTATAGAATCAAATTCATAGCAATGAATAAACAGGGGTGTAGCCAGCCAATATTTGATGGTTGGGCATGACATCAACTTAACTACACACACAAGAAACACGCTCACTTTCACGTGAGACATTATCAAAGAAAAACATGGAAAGTGTATGCACACAAGGCCTACAGCTACCTGTGCTATAGTGTAAACAAACGCTGCTTGCATGCATGCAAACATTTATGCTATTCTATTAAACTTGTAGGGCAGGCATTAACGATTGTCGTAGCCGAGCATCATGTGACATCAAACTGCTGAACCTACAAGAACAAACAATGTAAACAGTTCATCACATATTTACTACTGCAGTATAGCTTACAGCCCAACCACCACAGCGATATGTAATGCTTTTTCAAGTAAACGCCACATGGCCCCAAATGAGGGCCGGGGCACTAATTTATGAACTATAATGAGTCTTATCACAAATATTAGCATGCCAAGAATGCTTCGTCCCAGACGTATAGCAGCCAATGTATGGCATTTTGTATGATTTTAGTGTAAACCACAACTCAGTTAATCAGTACAAATTGTGTACATGACACTTTGTAATGACTTGACCTTTTCTCCATTTACATATGCCATTGTTGTTATCTAGAAGAGTATGTTTTCCCATTTTCTTTCATCAGCAATAAGTTAGGCTATATGGTACTTTCCTTATCAAAAAAATACACTTGACAAGTCCACTGAAACGGAATATTTTGCTGCCAGCACGATCCACACTGAATCCTACTGACGATCATCACTCACTGTGACTTAAAGATACAGTACCGTGACTATAGTGCACCACCACGCTTCGACTCCATTTTAAATTTCGAATTTAAACTGCGCCAAGGATCGTAGCACGTGTGTCTACATGAAGTGTAATTATAGGGACTTCCCAAGGGATTTTCCACGTAATGGATCACGTGATACACCATCTATCTCGATCCCTTCTCTGTTCGAAGTCATGGTTCAACAAATGAGGTACACGTTTACGCTTTACAGTATTAAACTTTAAAGTAGGGTTGTTTTGTGTGCTGCTGTGAATCCTCGTGTGAATCTTAAGCTACTTGTGATGGTTGGGCAAAAGTTTGTGGTGGTTGAGCAAGAAACTGTGATGGTTGGGCAAATGCCCTCCCATGCCCACCCTTCGCTACGCCCCTGTGAATAAGCTTGTAGATATCAATGCTATCATTTATCTGCACCCCATACTCAGTGTGTTGGGTGCCTAAACGGTGTGTACTTAGATGGCTTCCCATATAGCCTGGTTAACAATCTATGACTGGTTAGTGATCTGTGGAATACAGGTTTATTAATAGGTTGTGGACATTTGGAAGGACTCAGTGAGTATGGCTATATAGTTTTAATGTGAAAAAGTAGATAATTTTGCTGTAGACCTGTGAAACAAGATTATGAATATGAAGATTAACAAAACAGCAAATTCCAGTTTTGTCACCAATACACGTACTGATTTCATTCATTTGATACTCACAAGTGGACCTATAGTCCACCAGAGGGTCGAAGGATGCTTTCCAAGGTAGATTTTTGGTGTGCATTCTATTAGAGTTTTTGTAAAAAACACCTGGGCGATCCCTATTATGGACCCACAATTGTGGTTCATGGTAAATGTATGCCTGCAACAGAAGTGGAAACCTGTACATAAATGATGTCAGCTCTAATTAATGCTAGCTCTTATTTTAATAAAATATTTGGCCGGCATTATTGACATAGATTGTCAGTGGCAATAAGTTAGCCACAAATTTTTATTGACACTGACCAGTGGTAAAAAGAGGCCACGGATTTCTGTTGACATCAACTAGTGGCAATAAGAATTCACAAATTTCTTTGACTCCATAAGAAGCCACACCGATATTATCAGGAGGACATGTGAGTTTGTTATGTACATTGTGTTCATCTTCTAGTGTACTGAAATGTCTTTATTGCAAGAAAGTGAGGATGGTGAAGTGGAAGAAGCAGAACACTACAATGTAATACAGCAAGTGGTGTTAACACTGGCAATAACATGATGGACCAGGTTCAGTTACAAATTGGAAAGAAATTTAATCTGTTTGATGAACTAGACACACTGAAGGCAGCCAATCATCCTATGCATGTATTTGACAGTCAGAGTATGACGACTAGATCAGAAAGCAGTTACAAGGTAAAAAACCCCTGGAGCCAATTGATTAAAAAATGGCAATATGCTTACTAAGCTTACAATATCCTGACAGAAAATTACAATGTCTTATTGCCAGGCGGTGTGAACCGCAACATAACCAACGAGGAAAAGAAAACCAGTCACAGAACACAGGATTATCAGTTCCTGAACCAAGAGAAAATGCCTCAAAACATATTTTCCTGGAACTGCTGCTAGTTGGCTAAGCTAAAGGAAAATTAGAATGAAGTGGCTAAGCCATTTGATAGCTGAGAGGTACGTTACATTGAGTTCTGATGAAGATAAAATGATATCTCAAAGAAGACCACAAGATGCCAGTTGACTATGACATCCTGAAAGTTCATCGGACTTGTTGAATGACAGGTCAATAAATGCAGGACTTGCACTATTCAAAGTGATGTTTCATGCTGTTTTGGGGTTACAGGATGTAGTCAGAGCCCAGACATGTAGCTTTTTCAAAGATGAGGATTATAGTGCAATGGTAAACTTGTGCAAATCTTGAGGACCACTGGGTTTGTGTGACTAAATATCTGCGCAAATCACATGAAAATATGAAGTATGCGTACAGGCAATGTTTGCCACAATTCAAAAGAAGTTATTGCTGTGTTAGCAAAGTCAACATTTTCCTCACCAGTGTAGCCAAGGGTGGTCCTGGGTAGGCACATGCCCACCCAAATTTCCCTTAAAAGAGTGGCACCCACTCGCTATTGCTATCACAAACAAGAACAGAGTAATGCATACCTTGGCAGCACCATATTTGCGTTGTAAATCAGTAGCTTATATTGAGAAATAAGTTCAATAATTATGTCACATAAGCTGATTAGTTTTGATGGTTTCTAATTAATGCACATCATCGTGTGATCCAAATTTAGGCGGGGAAAAGGAAACACGAGGAAGGAGAGGATCTGGTTTATTTTTTCACATCCAGAATACTTACAGCACAGTTTTTGGCTGTTGATGAGGTCATGTACAGGGCCGGAGGAGGGAAAATTGAGTTGGTCAGGCCATTGTATATGTTGAAGTTGCTACTATATACATGGTGCTGCCAATGAGAGGAGTTGCTGCACACTCTGTGAAGTGCGAAGCACGAGCCTTCTAGGGGTCTTGGGGGCATGCCCCCACAGGAAATTTTTTAAATTAGACACTCAGATATGCTATTTTAGTGATATTTCACTGTTAGCTAGCAATATAAATCTCAAGCCTGTAGCTATCTGTTCTTCAGACTTTCTATACTACATTATATGTATAGGTAATTGTAGACCTGACACAGCATGAAACTTGCTAGGCTCATGCAGTGTACAGTTAGTTATAGTGATTAGAAGTTCAAGGGAGGTGCACCCCCAGGAGCTACAGAATTTTTGCAATTAAAGGCTTGAAAATGCCTTAATATTAATGCTAAATTTTAAAGTATAATTAGCAACTTGCAACTTTCCACCAAATTTCACAGGGAACCAATGCATGCAACCGCTTTATAGAACATCCTATAAATAATGTATTTACGAGTAGACAGCTAGCTGGATACAGTGAATAGTTACACAGCTACAAAAATGCAGTATACTATACTGGTTTGTATGCAATATAAGTGAACGGATCATCACGTAAATATACTGGTGGACAGTCACGAGATCAATCACTATTTGAAAATGGTGTGATGTGGAGCGAGATTGAGTTTGCTCAGTCTTTTGACAGGATGAGTGGGTTGTTGAAGAGGAGTGATTTCTACTCAAGATCTCATCCAGATGGCTGCCATGTAGTGTATGGGTGTATAGCTTTTTACTGCGGAATGAGGCGCCTAGTTTGTGACTGCCAGCTCTAGTCTCGTGTAGCCAGACCTTTCTTTTTGTGTGGGCATTTAAATTTTTCCAAATGCCCACACAAAAAAAAGTAGCGGTCTGGCTACGTGAGACTATGCCAGCCTTTTGCCAAGTAAAAGAAGCCAAGCCAAGAAATTCTAATATTGTTTATGACGATTGATGAATGTGATATAAGTGTGCTAGTTTAGAATCAAAGAAGGCACCTGCCGTACACGTGATAAATTAATGCAACTGTCAGCACACGTGATACGTAGAATCCACAATCATTTCTGTACAAAATGATACGAATGCTATGCTGTACTGTGAGGTAATTGGAAGTACTGTATGTGTAGTTTTGTGCTTTAGTTAGGCTGAGAAACTATAGGTAACTGCTTGTGCCATTCATTTTCAATAACATCTGAAATGTGTGTGTAAATATGATCGTCCAGAGATTGCATGAAAGTAATATAGTTCGAGCTGGTCAGCTAGTTGGTCCAGCTCCAGATTATTGGTCCGGCTCAGGCCTGACCAACCGGACCGTCTCCTCCGGCCTTGATGTAACCTAAAGTCACGGTGATAAATGAAATTATATTCTGTAGTGTTAGACAAGTCGGTTGAATATCAGAGGAGGGTGGAAGCAGTTAAAGTGCCATTAAAATGAACTATGTAAAACCTATTGGTTTCTGGATGAAGTAAAATGTGTGGACGATGTAGCAAAGTGTGGCATCATTGCTTGGTTTAGACCATAAATACCTTGCTAGTGCTAGTATTGCTATGCACGAAATATTGTTCCATCAGTTGTGCCTAGAAAACTAAGCGCTTTTACAGTACAAAATACATCATTAATCCTAACATGAAGCACAACCAAATTGTCTAGCAATCATCAGTGATCGCCACCAGTCGCTAGTTTTGTATTGGAGGTTCATGTGATTAAACTATGCAATTGAGGTAATATTTTCAAGTAGCACCTAGAGCACGTCTGCCCTCCTCTGGTTGGATATTGAGTGGTGACTGAATCAAGCCATACGACTATATCTCAGGAGTCAGGCTGGAGCATAACAGTTGTGTACAATACAGTTGAGCTAAAAGAAAAAGACAAGGAGGTGTAATAAGTAGTTTTCAGTTTTAGCTTCTATATCATCCATACAGTAGCAAAAGATCAGTGAAATTAGCTACAGGAACAGCAGCGTAGTGTATTATTAGCTAGCTGCATACGTTTATGCAATTTTGAAACAAATTTTAAACCAAGAGTCCACTTTGTATTTTGTGCTAATTAGTAGAGGTGGACCGATACCACTTTTTACTGATAATTCCAATACAAACATTTGTACTGAAATTATCTGCTGATGCCGATTCTGATACCAATATTAAGCATTGAAAGCCTAGACAAGTTTATTATAGAAATTTCACTGTTGTGATACATAGCTAGCTATTAAAATATGAAGTGTATATTTAGCTGGTCACCGGTCACGGTACAAATATTTATTTAGCTGGTCATTTGTTGTATAAACATTAGGAAGTGTCACCTATAACTTGAGTATCAAACACACTAGTTATATGAAGGTAAGTTTTTTGGGTGAGTAAGAGGCAAGCTAGGGTTGGAGCAAGCGAAGCGAGCATTCCGGGGAAGCCGGGCCAATCCTAGCTCGCCTCAAAATCACCCAAAAACTTACCTTCATACAGACAGTGAAAGTCATCATTATGTTTAACAGGCAAATGTCAGGTTAGCGTTAGGATTAGGGTTGGGTTCAGCTTTGGTTTCTTCTTCACTGGTATGGGTTAGATCATATAGTATTTATATTTGTAACATTTAAATAGTACAAAAACAAGAGGAGTAGCCAGCAAGCACTGGTGGTACAGTGGTAGAATGTGGGTACAGTGGTAGAATGTGGGTACAGTGGTAGAATGTGGGTACTGCAAACCTGGCCGTGTGGGTTTGAGCCTTGGTCACATCACACTTTTTTCTTTGTTTCTTATATATACATTTTTGTGTCACGATTTTTTTCTAAGTTTTTTTTAAATAGTGCCAATGACTGGCTAAATATCAACAGCAATTAAAATATCACAGTAATTGTGGAGAAGTGATGATCTCATCAAGTTTCAAAATATTCATTGTATAAACAGCTAAACATGATAAATATCATTGTGGATTACTATTTTCTTGATTTGAGGTAGTTTTCTTTCAAGCTTATTAATTAGGTAATTAATTGTGTGGGCGGCTGATAATTCTACAAAGTTTTTTACAGCCTTGCAGCCAAACCTTTTCATGAAAAAGCAAGCCAGGTAGTCATAAACTTATTTCTTTGAGGAACAACTGCACTGTCAAAGATTGACGTGCTCTAATATATTAGAATACACATGGAGCAATTGTAGCAATACTTGGAAAGAATAAAAAAGCTTTGTTTTCACTACTTTGTTAGCCCAACTAAGTTATTTGCTACTGGAAACTTAGCTAGAGATGGTTTAATAAAAGTTGTGAGTGTTTACTGGTGGTATCTGTACCTTTGTACGTATTACCAATACCAGATACCACTGGCATCAACATCAAAACCAATACTGGTATCGATATCGGTCCACCTTTACTAATTAGTTGCTTGGGAAACATTGTGTGGCTAGGAGTATAATGGTTTTGATAAGCCACATAAGTTGTGGATTGCCTCGTAAAAAAATCTCATAAAAATGCTAGCTACCTAGCTAGCTATACTGAACCAGCCCAGTGTGGCACCCCTTCATCCACACCTATTTTTACCCTTGTTAGAATATAACTTATGCACAAAGTTCTGGGACTGCTTCTAGCAAATTAAATCCATTTTTAGCCGGACAGCCTCTTTTACACTGTTAGCTTTCCTGTTAATCATCAGCACTACCGTACGACCACAACCACAAACCATCACTGCTGGCTTGGCTACTGGTACTTGGATCTCAGCCAGCCAGCTATGGCCCTGGCATCTTTGTTCCCCAACTAGTAATGATATAACTTTTACCATCCAGTTTACTGCCGGATGACGAAGCTTCTAGACCTGTTCTAGCTCCATGAGAGTCAACCATGGTGAAATCACGGAAATCACGAAATCAAAGTTGAAATCACAATTGAAATCATGAAATCACTAACGAAATCATTGATTTCAGAGAAATCACTGTGATTTTGAAATCTTGTACACCCTTCGAGAAGTAGCGGACCCCCACAAAATATTTTATTCTTGCTGTCTGCTGAACACTGGGGATGCTATGATGCAGTGTTTCAGGTGTGTAGGGTTTCATTGCAGGACAGCATATCAACTGAAGATTGGTACTGTGCATCATGTAGTCAGTCCAGTGTCAACAAAAATTTGTGGCTTCTTATTACAACACTTGGTGTCAATAGAAATTCATGGCTTCTTATTGCCACTGATAGTTGGTGTCAATAGCCATTGCAAAAAAAAACTTCTATACTGAACAAGAAAACAAGCAATGATGCTACACAACGCGTGTCCAGGTATCATGTCATACCCAGGTTGGTTAAGTTGTGTAGCAGTACTGAATCATACATGCATGCACAACACACAGCTAACTATTCTTTATATAGATATCAACACATTATGGTAATAATAGTCGTAAATATATCATGTCTTCTTGACCTTGTTGTTGAGAGTTCTTTTGGCGACATTGTAAACTGCTGTGTGTGTTTTTGTGTTGCTGTTAATATTGATCATATTCTTTGCAATAATTGTTTCCAGTCTCCAGTAGTGAACCTGCTACAACTGGTGGGATACTTAACCAGAGGTGGTACAGTGGTAGAGATTTCTTTCAGATAACGGTACCAGAAAAAGTTAGCCAGCTGGAGGGTGTATCCATTTGTTCTCCTGACGCTGCTAGAGACACCAAAACTCCCAGGCCAGGTCCTGCCCTACAGATGATTACAATTGGTACAAATTGGTGATCACGTGGTCTACCTGTTAACAGAAATGTCTTTACAATACTTAGGATCTGGAAACAACCATGAAGGTACTCATAGTGTTACAATTAATCACCCTATTATAACGTCAGACCCTTACAATAGAGAAACAAGTAGTAAATGGGACCAGTGGATTGCGCACTTTGATAGTGTTGCCCAGATCAATGGATAGGATGACCCAACCTGTCTCTTATGGCTACAAGTTAAGATTGATGTGTAAGGCACAGACAGCTTGGGGATGCCTCAGTCAAGAGGCCAAGTCAACATATGCGAACATCAGAAGTGCATTATGTCAACGTTTTGAGCCAAGTAGCAAGAGGGATTTGTACGAGGTGGAATTCCAGGCTAGAAAACGACAAGAGAAGGAGTCTTGGGGTGGATCTAGCTGATGATCTCTGAACAATGGCCAACTGTGCATTTCCTGATCTGGAAGGAAAGGCTGGAGAACAGCTATCCCTAGACTGCTTCCTGGGACTGATAGAGACACCCGCAATTGCGTGGGCTGTCCATCAAAGGCATCCCAAGAATTCGGATGAGGCTGTGATGTACACACGGGATACAGAAACACATTTTATCACTGATGTCAGGAACAATTAACTCAATAGCAGCAGCCATGACTACAAAAAGTGACCACCATGTAGCAGGGGGAAAGTCTTACTACTGTAGCTGCAGCCCAGGCAAAACAAGAAAGTATGGTGGAGATGATGAAGTCCCTCACAATACAAATGGACCAGATGGAAAACACTCTTTCTCAACTGAGATCTTCTCTACCTAAGCAGGATCAGCCAGTTGGGAACCACAATCAAGGACCAATCATTTGCAGGAAGTGTGGCAAGGAAGGTCATTTTGCAAATGGTTGTGCTGCCACCTATGGTCAACGTAAGTAGGGAAACTAGAAGCCCCCAGTGCCAAGGGTCAGGCACATGGGGGCGACCACTACCAACAGACCCAACTACCGAAAAATGAACTCCCATGTTAATAGCTATGACTAAGAGTGTAATAGTGGGGGGAGCCCTCCCCCATTATTATGACTCAAATAATCAAGTTGCAAACAATATGTCACATAATTGTAATAATGATACTATTGATTTGTTGGCAGTAAATCCTGCCAAAGCATATCATGTGATTGGGACTGTCAGGGGTAACCGTGAAGTTCATGTTAGATACTGGGGCATCAGGAAGTCTACTTAGTGGGGACACATGGGAACAGGTATCTAAGGGTACTAATATAAAGGCTAAAGCCCTTGAAACATGGACATGCCTGTAGTTGACTGGTGTTGAAGGTAGCCCTATTGTAATTCATGGTGTTGCTTCAATAGACATTACACTAGCAGGTGAGATATTCAGCGCAGATAATTTAGTGGCCAGTGGGTTGAGTACTTAAGCCATCCTGGGATTAGACTTTTTACAGAGAATCAAGTGCATGATCAATACAGAGCAGAGAGTTCTACACAAAGCAGGAAAAGCCTTACCACTGCTTGAGGGCACTAATCAGCAACATCGTCCACTTGTGTCTACTGTAAGAACCCAAGAGACCGTTACGATTCCACCATTTAGTGAACTAGAAATACAGGTAGCCACCCCTGATACTATCAATAACTCTATTGATTGGTTACTAGAGGCTCTACCTTACAAGGACACTATCACAGTTGTTACAGCTGTAGTAACACCTCATAATGGTGGCCACAGTACTATAGTCCCAATGAGAATAGCCAATATATCAGGGGAGGCTGTCACTATAATAAGGTTTCCAAAATAGGTCAGGTTACTCACAAAGACGATTCCATTAGGATTGTGAATGTGTCACAGAGTTTAGATGCCCCAACTTTAGTTTCAATACCAGAAACTTCCCCCATACAAGCAAGAACTCTTGTGGAAGATGGTAACTGACAGTGGAGACATGCTTACCAACGTACAAAAGCAAAAATTGTACAGCACTCTACTGGCATTTGCAGATGTGCTCACAGCAGGAGATGATGACTTGGGCCGCTGTGATGTGCTCCTCCATACAATCCCCACAGGGACAGCTCAGCCAGTTCGCCAACCACCAAGAAGGGAACCACTTTGTCATAGAGATACAGTGCGCAAATTGCTTGATGAAATGCTATCCAAGGATGAATTCACCCATCCAAGAGTCTATGGGCTTCACCAGTAGTGTTTGTCTAAAAGAAAGTTGGATCTGTGCGGTTCTGCATAGACTACCGCAAGTTAAACACAATCACACAATGAAATCCCTATCCTTTACCTTGCATAGATGACACGCTGGATACTAGGGCTGAGCGATACTGCCATTTTAGTATCACGGTTGATACTGAAGCCACTATTCACGATACTGAATAGTTCACGATACTTATGAATAAGTCAATCATAGCTGCTGCTACATACTGTTGCTCAGCATTCCTGCTGGAAGCCCTTATGGGTGATAGCAAACTAGCCACTATCATTCTTGTTTACAGTAACAGTTATTGTAACACATGCTTTGAGGTTATCTTGTGGTGTTCACACCTCTCTGCAGGGGAAACCAGGTTGGTGGACTTTATCACTTACAAGGATTCTTAGCCTAGTACTGCATAACAAATGGATTTTTAACGACGGTAATGTGCAGGCATGGTATCAGGATAGTTAATAACAAAATATCACGATATTGATACTTTCAAAATATCGCGATATATTGCTAAAACGGTAGTATCGCTCAGCCCTACTGGATACTCTGAGTGGCTTAAAGTGGTTTAGCAGACTAGACTTTCTCTTTCTGCATACTGGCAAGTTGAGATTTTTTTTATTTTATTTATTAATACTTTACAGCACAAGTGCTGAAGGTCTGTAGGACACCTGGTCCTACAGCCTGCTCAAAGACTTTAGCTACATAAGGTGTGTTTGAAAAGTTGGAGAAGGAGAAAAAAATCCATGACTGGACCTAGGTAGCCTCGAACCTGCAGCCATCCGATTTACGCTCAAACGCTTACAGGAGTCTACCAGGTGGTCAGGATGTTTTCTCCTTGTTATTTTCATGTAATTATATCAATAGGAAAGATGGATCCAAGACACAGAGAAAAAACTGCCATTTCCACTTATGAAGGATTTTTCGAATGTAAGGTAATGCTCTTCCGCCTTTGCAATGCACCAGCCACATTCCAACAACTGATGGACCTAGTCCTTGCAGGTATTCAGTGGTCAAAGTGCCTGGTTTATTTGGACAATATCATAATACTAGGTAGATCATTTGAAGATCACCTCCAACATCTTGTACTGGTCTCGCAGCAACTGCGGGAAGCCAATTTGCATTTTAACCAGCAAAATATGTGATGAAGTTTGTATTTAGGACATGTGATGTCCAGACAAGGTATTGCCACAGATCCAGTTAAAACCAACAAAGTCTCTGGGTGACCAACACCCACCAGAGTAAAGGAAGTGCAGCAGTTCTTAGGATTGGCTTCTTATTACTGCCGTTTTGTTTGTAATTTTGCCACATTAGCCTAACCACTGTATAAGGTAACAGAATGAGGACGAGCATTCCAATGGACCAAAGAATGCGTAGAAGCTTTTACAGTGTTAAAACATCGTCTAACAACTGCTCCTATCCTTTCCTATCGTGACTAAAATAAACAATTTATTTTGGATGCAGATGCCAATCAAGAGAGCATTGGGGCTGTGCTATCTCAGAGACATGAGGACCATGAAGTAGTTATTATTTATGCTGGTTGCTCCCTGTCTAAGAGCAAGCGAACTATTGTGTCACGAGAAAGGAACTACTTTCAGCTGTGACCTTCATACATCACTTTCAACCCTATTTGCTAGGCAACCAGTTTCTACTCCGCACTGACCATGGTCCCATTGATGTGGCTGCAAAATTTTAAGAAACCTGAAGGCCAGCTAGCCAGGTGGGTAGACAATATTATTGTAGGAGTGAAATAGTACATCATCCAGGCAAGTGACATACCAATGCATATGCTATGTCAAACCACCCTTGTGTTCAATGCCAATGGCCAGAGTCACAGTTTACCACTTGTGAGCCTGATATGCAGGTAGCAACAACAGTTCTAGTACCTAAAAGAGAATAGTCCTCTACTGAATTAGGCACAGTACAGCTACAAGATGAAATCATTGGTCCTGCATTACAAGTGAAGGAAAGTGGAGTTAAATTATCTGCTGTTGAACTAAAACAATACCCCACAAAAGTCACATTGCTTGCACAGCAATGGGAGCAGCTTGTTGTCTAACATGGAGTGCTCTATGGAAAATTTTAGAATCCACAGGGGAGCCAGTTACACTTACAGTTGGTAGTTCCTACCAAGCAGTAGAGTTTAACTCTGCATAAGATACATGAAGGAAGGATGGCAGGACACTTGAGTAAGAATAACACTTTTAAGAAACTTCAGGAGCAGTTCTGCTGGCCAAAAAAAAAAGAATGCAAAAATTGTCAAAGAATGGTACCAAAATTGTCAAAGAATGGTACCAAAATTGTCCACACTGTGCAGCTAGGAAAGAACTAAACCAGAGACTAAGAGCTCCACTACAGAATGTAGAGAGAGGTTATCCAATGCAGATGATTGCTGCAGACATTGTCGATTCCCTGCTAAGAAGTAATGTTGGAAACAAATATATTCTAGTTGTGTCTGACTATTTCGCACAATGAGTAGATGCTCATGGAATTCCAAATCAGGAAGCCAAAGTTGTTGTGAACAAACTCATTGGTGATACTTTATGTCACTTTGCAGTACCTGAACAACTGCATACTGATATAGGGTCACAATTTGAGTCTGCATGCTTAGTGAAACTCATATAGGGTCACAATTTGAGTCTGCATGCTTAGTGAAAGAAGTCGGTAAACTGCTAGACATCAAGAAAACCCATACAGCAGCCTATCATCCACAGGGTGTTGCCCTGGTGGAGAGACATCACAGAACCATAATTGCTATGCTGGCTACAATGACTGATGAATACGGAGAAGACTGGGAAACCTATCTTGCAAAGATATGCTTTATGTATAACCCTCTCACCGCCACAATCGCCACATGGCAGTTTCCAATTATAAATGCCTGTAGCATCACATTCTAAACGCTCTGTAACTTCAGTCGAGCGTTTTAGTAGACCCTGTGCTTATTCTGTAGTGGGCATGCCCTTACGTGACGGGAACAGGGATAACCGGTCTCTCATGCACTATTGTGTGGTTAGATGATGCAATCGCGTACTTTCAGAACGTTGATAACAAGCATTGTAGACGATTCTTCGACGTGATAATGGCACTACTAATAAAGAGAAACAGTAAGGAGAGGGATTATATAGGTTGGAGTGGCGCATTGCTACTTTTGTACGCCTTGAAACAGTGACCTCGTGCTTGTATGCGCATGCACACTTGCTCAAATGTTGGAAAACAGACTTAGAGATAATCGCTTCAACTGTAAACTGGTTAGTGATGTTTATTGTGTTATTATAAACAAAGCTAGCCTGTAAAGTAGTGAAATTTCACGTTTGGTTTTGCTTAGATCGATTTTCGTACTTTAAAGGTATATAATGGATTTGTGGTTGCTCTTGTGTAAACAACAACTTCATAATTGAATTCCTTGTTGTATAGCAAGTAAATTGATATATAGTTTATATGGTATGGTGTGCAAGTTATAGTAATCTAATCAAAAACAGCCAAGCTGTAAAAAAAGGTGCGGCCCCTAAAAAGGCCATGGTGAAAAAAGATGTGAAATCCAAGGTAGCGGCCAAGAAATGGCTGTGATGGTAGGTTAATGGTAAAAATTTTAATTACGACGATTCAGGTGAATTTGCGTTGCCTCCTCCACTAGGATTTGGCACCAAATTCACCTGAATTGTCGTAATTAAAATTTTTGCCATTAACCTACCATCACAGCCATTTCTTGGCCGCTACCTTGGATTTCACATCTTTTTTCACCATGGCCTTTTTAGGGGCCGCACCTTTTTTTACAGCTTGGCTGTTTTTGATTAGATATCACTTCTTTTTGTATTTTTATATTGCAAAGCCGGCCTATAGCTGGCTTTGGGGCTTTTTTAACCCATCTGTTTTTTTTTATTTACCACAGGACGAAGAAAAGAACTTAAAGACGATTTTTAATACTTCAACTATTTTTGATCTATTTTATAGTAATTATACAAATTATATACATATATTTATTAAATGTCAATTATTCCCCACAGGATAATTTCTTTGCACCTGATCTCTCTACTGGGTGACTTGAAATGTAGCTGAACTACAGGATGATTTCTTTGTAGCTGACCTCTCTACAAGGTGACTTGTTTCTAGTTCATCTCTCTATAAAGTGGTTTGCTTGTAACTGAACTCTCTGCAAGGTAATTTGATTGTAGCCGAGCTTTCTACAGGCTTCTTTCTAGCTAATCTCTATATAGGGTAACTTGTTTGTACCATGAACTTTCTACAAAGTGGGTTCTTTGGAGCTGAACTCTCTACAAGGTGACTTGTTTTAGCTTATCTCTCTACAAGATGACTTCCTCTAGCTGATCTCTCTACTATGTGACTTGTATCTAGCTGAACTATCTACAGGATGATCTGTTTGTAACTGAAATCTCTACAGGGTGACTTGTTTCTAGCTGAACTCTCTACAGAGTGTGTTCTTTGTAGCTGAACTCTCTACAAGGTGACTTCTTCTAGCTGATCTCTCTATAGGGTGACCTGATCTCTCTGTGTACAGTGACTTTTATCTAGCTGAACACTCTACAGGGTGATTTGTTTGTAGCTGAACTCTCTACAGAATGGTTTCTTTGTAGCTGAACTCTCTACAAGGTGACTTGCTTCTAGCTGATCTCTCTAGACGGTGACTTCTTCTAGCTGATCTCTCTAAAGGGTGACTTGTATAGCTGAACTATCTACAGGTGATCTATTCATAGATGAACTCTCTACAGGGTGATTTGTTTGTAGCTGAACTCTCTACAGGATGGTTTCTTTGTAGCTGGTCTCTACAAGGTGACTTCTGCTACTACAGGGTGACTTGTATCTATAGCTGAACTATCTACAGGATGATCTGTTTGTAGCTGAAATCTCTACAGGATGATTTGTTTGTAGCTGAATTCTCTACAGGATGACTTGTTTCTAGCTGATCTGTCTATAGGGTCACTTGTTTCTAGCTGAACTCTCTGTTTTTTGTAGCTGAACTCTCTACAAGGTGACTTCTTCTAGCTGACCTCTCTATAGGGTGACCTGATCTCTCTGCAGGGTGACTTTTATCTTTCTGAACTCTACAGGGTGATTTGTTTGTATCAAAACTATCTAGAGGGAGACTTTTTTATACCTGAACTTTCAACAGGGTGATTTGTTTGTAGCTGAACTCTCTACAGGGTAATCTGATCTCCCTACAGTGGGTGATTTGTTTGTAACTGATATCTCTACAGGTAGATTTGTTTGTAAGTGAACTCTTTGCAAGGTGATTTGTTTGTAGCTGATTTCTCTACAGGATAATTTGTTTGTATAGCTTAACTTTCTACAAGGTGATTTATTGTAGCTGAACTCTCTACAGGGTGATGCGTTTTTAGCTGATCTCTCTACAGGGTGATTTGTTTGTAGCTGATCTCTCTACAGGGTGATTTGGTTGTAGCCGATCTGGTAATTTGTTTGTAACTGAAATCTCTACAGGTTGATTTGTTTGCAGCTGAAGTCTCTACAAGGTGTTTTGTTTATAGCTGATCTCTCTACAGGATGGTTTCTTTGTCACTGAACTCTCTACAAGGTGACTTCTTCTAGCTGACCTCTCTATAGGGTGACCTGATCTCTCTGCAGGGTGACTTTTATCTTGCTGAACTCTCTACAGGGTGATTTGTTAGTATCAAAACTATCTACAGGGAGACTTTTTTATACCTGAACTTTCAACAGGGTGATTTGTTTGTAGCTGAACTCTCTACAGGGTAATCTGATCTCCCTACAGTGGGTGATTTGTTTGTAACTGATATCTCTACAGGTAGATTTGTTTGTAAGTGAACTCTTTGCAAGGTGATTTCATTGATTTGTTTGTAGCTGATTTCTCTACAGGGTAATTTGTTTGTATAGCTTAACTTTCTACAAGGTGATTTATTGTAGCTGAACTCTCTACAGGATGGTTTCTTTGTAGCTGATCTCTCCACAGGGTGACTTGTTTCTAGCTGATCTCTCTACAGGGTGACTTGTTTCTAGCTGATCTCTCTACAGGATGACTTGTTTCTAGCTGATCTCTCTACACGGTGACTTGATTCTAGCTGAACTCTCTATAGGGTTTTCTATTTGCAATTGAACTCTCTACAGGATGGTTTCTTTGTAGCTGATCTCTCTATAGGGTGACTTGTTTCTAGCTAATCTCTCTACAGGGTGACTTGTTTCTAGCTGATCTCTGGATGACTTGTTTCTAGCTGATCTCTCTACACGGTGACTTGTTTCTAGCTGAACTCTCTGTAGAGTTATCTGTTTGTAATTGAACTCTCTACAGGATGGTTTCTTTGTAGCTGCTCTCTCTACAGGATGACTTGTTTCTAGCTGATCTCTCTACAGGGTGAACTTGTTTCTGGCTGAACTCTCTACAGATGATTTGTTTGCAGCTGAACTCTCTACATGGTGGTTTCTTTGTAACTGAACTCTCTACAAGGTGATTTCTTCTAGCTGATC
Organism: Dysidea avara; assembly: GCF_963678975.1. Classification (NCBI taxonomy): domain Eukaryota; kingdom Metazoa; phylum Porifera; class Demospongiae; order Dictyoceratida; family Dysideidae; genus Dysidea; species Dysidea avara. Next base: position 40,902,350 of record NC_089272.1, read on the forward strand.
TCTCTACAGGGTGATCTGTAGCTGAACTTTCTACAGGGTGATTTGTTTGCAGCTGAACTCTTTATATGATGGTTTCTTTGTATGTACAAGGTAACTTCTTCTAGCTGATCTCTCTATAGGGTGACTTGTTTGTAGCTGAACTATCTGCAGGGTGATTTGTTTGTAGTTGAATTCTCTACAAGGTGATCCTTCTAGCTGATCTCTCTACAGGATGACTTTTTCTAGCTGAACTCTCTACAGGGTGATCTGTTCATAGCTGCACTCTCTACAGGGTGATATGTTTGCAGCTGAACTCTCTACATGGTGGTTTCTTTGTAACTAAACTCTCTATAAGGTGATGTCTTGTAGCTGATCTCTCTACTGGATGACTAATTGTTTCTAGCTGATCTCAATATAGAGTTAAAACTTTCTCTATAGAGTTATAACATGTTTGTATAGCTGAACTCTTTACAGAGTGGTTTTTTGATTGGTTGCTGAACTCTCCAGCTACACGGTGACTTGTTTGTACTACAGAATGACTTGTTTGTAGCTGAACTCTCTACAGAGTGAGTTACTTGTAGCTGAACATTGCTTAAAGTGACTTGTTTGTAGCTGATCTAGATGAACTCTCTACTGGGTAGCTTTTTTTGTAGCTGAACCCTTTACGCAGTGATTTGTCTGTAGCTGAATTCTCTACAGAGTGACTTGTTGTAGCTGAACTCTCTACAAGGTGACTTGTTTATCGCTGAATTCTCTTCAGTGTGACTTATAATGTTCTGAATCTCTACAGCAACATATTTGTAGCTGAATTCTCTACAGGGTGACTTGCTTGTAGCTGAATTGTCTATAAGATTAACTGTATGTAGCTGAACTCCCTACAGAATAACTTGCAATGTAATATAATTCTATAATGGAGTAAGTTATAAACGTAGCTGAATGCTTTATTAGGGTGACTGTTCTATTAGAGTATCTCGATCTCGCATATGCTACACGTAGTTGGCTTTGGAATCATAACTCAGTGGTTTGTAATCCGATTCTTCTGTACTACTGCAAGGAGTTTCTATGATAATTATTCCAGCCACACACCGATTTTCAGCTCACTACTCTAAGCGGTTTGCCTGGTAGGCGTGAAAACTATTAGTTTTTTATTCATAAAAATCGATCGCGTAATTGTGACACAGGTTGGGTTTTGTGTTATATCTCGATGGCCTTTAACTGGATTCCTTTCAAACCACAAAAAGGCACTCCTACGATAGTTACTCCATCTACATAGCAATTTTCAGCTCATTCCCTCAAGCGGTTTACCCTGTGGGCTTGACAGACCTTCGACCTTATTTTACGCAAATAATCGGTCATAACTCCGTGAATGTTCATCGGATTCCTACCAAACTTGGTACTGAGATTCGCCTTAATGAGCCCTTTAAGTGTGCCAAATTTCAGCCCGATTGGAACACGCATTCGTGCTTTATTTCGGATTTTGCAAAGTGTGCGAAAAGAAGAAGTAGAAGAAGAAGAAAAAAACGAAGAAAAAAAACCCAAACTTTGGCCGCTCGTATCTCGGAAATGGCTGGAGCGATTTTCTTCAAATTTGGAATGTGGACTCCCCTACCTAGCCGGCACTTCTGTAGCAACTTTGGTGTCAATTGGATGAGGAATCACGGAGCTACAAAGGTGTGAATATCGCGTTTACTTTCTTCCTGTAAATATACTCACGGTGTGGCGCGCCGGCTTCTTGGGCCGCACGACACACTACCGTGTGTCTTGATTTAGAAACAGTAGACTGGAGCCTCTGCAAATGTGACGGTGAAGGGGATAATGCATCTTAGCATGCTTCCACTGGCTGTTCTCCATTTTACTTAATGTTTGGGTGAAAAGCAAAAATATTATTGGACACCATTTATGGCAACCCTACTACATTAGCCACAACACCTCCAGAATATGTACAGAATCTATGTTCTTCATTGGAACATAGCTACAGAAATGCCCAAAAACATTTACTGGGGGCTGCTTGCTGACAAAAAGAATGTTGGCTGGCCCTTTCAAAGTTGTTTAAAAAAATTATCAGAGCTTGTGTACAGAATACAGCACACACAGACCAGGAAATGACAGGTAGTGCACTTTGAGCAAACAACAGTAACAGTGCTCAAGAGGATGATAGCCCATCAGAGGTCACAGCAGGGGAGGAAGTTACTCTGGCACCACCAGAAACTGTACTACTTATTAGTGGATGATCAAGATGAAGATGTACTAGGTCAAAATAATGCTCCTATTGTCTTAAACAACCAGACTGATATTTCACTTCAACAACCAAATGAAGTCAGGCACAGATATCCACAGAGGGAAAACAAACAAAGACCACTCTGGTATTGAGATAATTGACATGAGACATGTCTTTATAAAGAAGGGGCATGTATAGCAGTATTGAGTCATACATGCATGCACAACACACAGCTAACTATTCCTTGTACAGATATCAACACATTATGGTGATGGTAGTTGTAAATATATGTTTTCTTGACCTTTTTGAAGAGAGTTCTTTGGGTGGCATTGTTAACTGTTGTGTGTGCTTTTGTGTTGCCATCAAGTTTGATCATAATCTGTACAATAACCATTGTGAGTCATCAGTAGTAAACCTGCTACAGTTGTAATGCTGATGCACCACAATCACTTAGAAAAAAGTTGTAGTGAACTGACAAGCAGCTGAGGAGCAAATAACATGCTTTTGTGTTCATACCCAGGTGGGTAGTAATGGTACAGCATGCATATGCATGAGTCGCTTCTAGATCAGTAGATACCTTTCGCAGTAAGTACAATTAAATTTTAAGGGTTACTTATGTGTGTTACTTTTGTCAAGATGTCAGACAGTGAAAAAGTGTACTAAACTATCTCTCCTTGCTTGCAATAATTGTTGTCTGGCAAGGATTTACAGAAAGATGAATATTTGTGACCGGATGTGTGAAAAGGGGTCTTGTAGCCTTTCTAAATTTCCAAGTTTGACTTTTTATTACTTCTCAGGTGTACTGTGTTACAATTATACATGTACTGAGTAATAGTGCTATTTTAGTGGTGTACCATGATGAAATATCAGGCTGGTACCTTATTCACAAGTCAAGTTATGGGTTGTCAGGTATATGCAATTGGAAGGCTATAAGACCCCTTTTTGCAGATCCGGTCATGTTTTTGATGACCATCCACCTGTTCACTTTGCGTTATGTAGTCTATGTGAGTGCTGTGGTATATATGACTACATTATTTACAATGTAAACAATCAGGTTGTTGTTGATGTACTGTTTAATGAACTGTTTTATACTGAGGTGTAATGATAATAGTTTGCATGGTATATAGCTACAGTATACAGCAATAAGGACTATCATTAACATGGCTCTACTTATTTGTAGAGCTGTACCGATAATTGGATCGGCCAAAATATCGGCCACCAATATGGCAATTTTTACCAATATCGGCATCGGTACAGAACAGTATGAGGAACGAATCGCTACCGATATTTATACAGCAATAGTTTGTACATAAACAGATTATAATATTGGTTTTCTACGTTATCCATGTGGCTGTTCAGTAGCAGTGGCTTATTGTTCACTGGACAGCAAGCGCTACGCTACAAGAAGCCATACAAATACATACGATTCTAGTGTTTGTTGCTGGAAAGCTTATCAGTCTTAAATAAATGAGGTAGTTATATATAGTACCTTTGTATTAAAAGAACAGTCACAAGAAAACCTACTGTACCAGCCTTCACACGAGCCAATAAAATGCTGAGTAATGCAGAAATATCCATTTAAGGCTCCATAGGAGTATGCATAAAAATGTTTGTGGGTGCCTAATTGTCTGGATTGCACAATAGAAACCCAAGCTGTATACCACAGGCATAGAGTGAGCAATGAATATATCCACATGTTGTTGTAATATAAAAGTAGGTACAGTAACTGTACACTTTTGCATAGATTAACTATGACTTTTGTTTGTAATGCAAATATTGGATCGACTATCGGTTATCGGCTTCTTTTGGTGGTATCCATATCGAATATCGGTACATGCCAAAATCCCATATCGGTACAGCTCTAATTATTTGTTGAAAACATTTATTTTACTCTGAACACATCCTTATTAAATCCTTCTTTTAATTCACCAGGCTTAATTATGCATAAGTGTATCACCTAGTTAACTATTACTGTTATGGTCACTACAGGTGCCATTTGTATCAGTAAAGTGTTTATGGGGAAGCGTTCACTACAAGTCCTTAACATGTCACAGAATGGGATCGATGATGATGGCATCACTGCCATTGCAGGAGCACTTAGTAACAGTCAGATTACTGAATTGGATCTTAGTGCTTGTGGCATTACTGTTACTAAAGCAAGATCACTTGCTGCAGGATTACTAGTGAACAACAGTGTTAGGATGTTAGATGTGTCAGGTAATCCAATTACTGTGGAGGGAGCTCGTCTGATACTACAGTCAGCTGTGGAAAATGGAATCTGTCAAAAAGTGTTGAATGTTTCATATGGTGACCACGAAGTGGAGATGATGATGTCCACATTGAAAAAGAGGAAGGAACAAGTGGTAGGAAGATAATAACTTTGTCATAGTAACATCAGTGTTGTTATGGTTACAGGAGTTACAAGTTGAGTTACAGAACGGAAGCAGATCTACTACAACATCCTAACAAATGACATCATTTTTTTGTCATGGTAGCTATCAACTGATTTGACCACACCCATAAAGGTGGCCTAATAACATATTCTGCTAACTTATATTGCATTTGTAGTCTTTAGTTTAGTGTTTTTTTTTATTAGAATGGTATTATTAACAACAATTTAAACACACAAAACCACTACAATTTTTTTAACATAGAACTATGTGTTCTAAATGATGAGCAGTACCCCCTATAGTATCAGTAGTTCTCAGGTGATCACTTCTTACTGATAGATTGAGCCACGAGACAGGAAAACATGGACATTGCCATATCTTATGCTTGCCTTTCATCAGGTCCTCTGATAGAGTATAAACTCTAGCTTCAATCTTTCATTTTTAGTGCTTATGGTACCAGAGACATAATTTCTACCCAGTAAAAAATGTCTTGCAAAGTTTATGCAAGTTTTACAATATCATAATTCAGTTTTATTTTCGTGCAAAAAAACTTTGTGATGAAAATTTTGGTGTAAAAATATTTTTGTATGATTTACGTGAATGACTGCTCTATTGGAGTCGTTTAATCTTCTGTAAAAATTGTTTTTGTGTAAAAATTTTGTACAAGCTTTGTATATGAAAATTATTTTACAACGAAAAAAAGCTAATTACGGTAACTTCTTGATAGCCAACAGTAAACCTTAACAAAAAGGGAGAGAAAAAAACAAAAAAAAAAACCAAAAACGCAGCTGGGGCTCGAACCCTGGACTACTAAAGCTTTCAGCAAGTGTGCTAACCACTGTGTTACTGCTGCTAGCTATACCCACATCCCTACTTTTCTATCTTATAAGTGTTACTCAAGTGGTAGTCTCAGTATATAGTAAGAAGAGTGTAACCTAAGGTGAAGAAGAAACCAAAGCTGAACCCGACCCTAACCCTAATGCTAATACTACTTTTTGTGGCCCTTACAGTTGAATCCTTGGGGCAACTACTAGACACGTCCCCTAAAGTCAAATGATAACTACTAGACGTGAAAATAAAAACTTTTCAGTTCAGTAACCACTTCCAATTTTTAAAGATGTGCAAGTCTGGCAATAACAATGGTTCTTTTCAGGTACGTACTTATAAAATCTTGCACACTTCTTACAAGACAAATCTTGCAAAAAATTATTTCTCTCGCATGACGATAATCTATTTTCAAGATCTTGCATGCAAGATTTGCTTCTTGCAGAGTTCTTGCAAAATTTCAGATAAAATTCTTGCAAGCAATGTATGCATCTTGCAAGATATAAAATTGAAAGATTTGGATGCAAGATGTTTGGTTAATTAAGAGTGATATGCAATTAATTAAACCTTAATTAATTCTAATTTAGTCTTATAGCTATACATACATCTTGCAAGATTTGACAGACTTCTCTAGTAATATAAGTGTTAATGAATTTCATGCACGTTAGTAAACTGAGGTGGCCAGCACTGCGGTAATACATTTTTATAACTTCCAGATGACATCTCAAGAAAATGTAATGTAAATTCAGTGGCAGATTAGTATTCATTTAACAACCATGCATGTTGTATGTATTAATTAAATTTTGTGTGAAAATTTACCAAATTGCCATATTATCCGCATCTACTTTTTAAAAATCAGCCATAAATGAAAGCAAGATCTAACCCAGATGCTTTTCTAGAAGGATATAATTATATGCTATACATAAACCTTACATAGTGCAATTAAATCAAAATAATTCATGGAGTTATCCAGCCCTATAATAAAGTGACTGTGTAATACTTTTACACAGTTACTGTTCTCTCAGATCTCTTCTGTGGTTGTACAGATCTGTACACTTCTGTGTCATTTTCTGCCATACTAGATGATGTGATCCAGCTGTTTTCTCTCAGTAAGTTAATTATTCTAGAACAAAATATACAAGCAAGTATAAATTTAGATATACAATCATATGTATAGGTTGTAAAAAAGAGGGAAATTAAATAATTATATATATATATATATATATAACTTATATTAATAACAACTCTATTGCATTGGGAAATTATTATTATAGCTAATGAACAAGATTCTTTATTTTTGGATAGCTAGTCCACAGATCCTGCCACATAAATTTCTAAGTACTTGCACAGTTTATAGTAAGTTCATGTTGAGCTAAATCCTGAAAAACAGCTAAAAATTAAAAGTGGATTTTTTTTCTCAACAGAGTTAACATTTCAGTCAACCAGATGATTATTGGTAACAGCAAAGGTTTCAACAAAGGTTTCAACAACACACACGTATGGTTTGACTCCATTACAAGTTTGGGAAAGGGCCGTAAAGGACACTGGCTTCTCCATAGGAAATGTATTGTGAAAATTTTGATTGGTTGTAAATAATTTTTATGTCAAACATTTGGACAACAAGATTTTAAAATATTTTTAGCGGGTCAAGCAGTTACTGTACTACAAATGAGCCAAATTTCAAGATCGTGTGTAATTGCATCCATGAGTTATTAAATGTTTTTGAGGATTCAGCTCAATGTGAACATACTATGGTAGAGGAAAGATTCTTGATAAAGCCATCAAAAAGTTGATAATGTTAAACTACAATGTAAAACTGCACTGGCACACTTTTGAAACCCTACCTATTATTCAAACTGAAAATGAATAGGTTATGAGTATAAGTGATTGGAGTTGTGCTTCTGATTTAGCAAAAGTTTTAAGTTGTCCATATACAAAGATGGTTTATATAGTGACCCCATTCTTAAATCTGTATCCAAGTTGGTCACAATCCAGTAGATAACTTGGTGGAGCTAATGCCACACAAAATAAGAGTAAAGATAGCATCTCCCTGGAAGATCCCACTCTGAATTTGTTTACCACTGCATGAAAAGTTAAATTCCTGCTTGCGTCAGCATGTAGGAAATTTTTCTGATGACTAGTGAAAATGTAGCAGTCAACTAACTGGATACTGCAGGTTTCATACGTACGTGTAATAGCTAAGTGTAATACTGAGCCAACACTTGGTTCTCAACATATATATAGGTTTTCAACATATCATATTTCAGATAAAAATTTTTGGCACTGCCAACCAAGGGTGTCTTTACAACAATATGTAAGACTGTAACCTGTATTATGCTTTTGATTTATACATTGCAATGACTTTTTAGCGGTGTAACATGAATTGTTATAATAAGGAAGCTCCATTTTACTTTTAAAAGTAACTTTACATGATACCAGAATTGTGTTTAAACCAACTACACTGTATCTCTCAGTTGCTGTATACTATGCTACAGAAAAAAAAAGCTATGGCACATAGTAATGATACTAGCTTTCAACTACGTATATAAAAGTCAACACACATATATAGATAGTTACATCCTGCATGGGTACGTAGATCAAAATATTGCAAGCATTATGGTACTGTATACTAGAAGGGCATACCTGGATTTGTTGTAATGATTAAAAACATATCAGTGCAATAATTTTTGTGAATTTTACAATGATTACCATGTAAAGATCAATGGTACTGATTACTGACAATAAAATAACCTGCACTTGGTTGCCAGGAGATAAGAATTAAACACAAAGCAATAATGCAGAAAGTGTAAGTGACTATGAATAGATGTACACCATAAGAATTTCCCCTAGTGTATATAGATATAGGACCATGAAATAAATATATTCCATTAGTTATATAACAGGATTAAAACATACAGTGCAGTGACTAAAGTTGATGTCATCCTAGCATTCCATGGTTATCGCTCAGGTGACATATTGGTTGTAATGTTGGTTTACATTTATTTGAAGCAAGCGACTAAGCAAGCAAACTAAATATAGCTATGATGATATCACATCATTTTAGGCTGTAAAAGCCTCAACTGAGACTAGGGGAGGTCACAATTACAGTATATATGTGTACTTCATCCGTGACTAACCAAAGAGTGGAGATTATTTTCTGGATGTTTGGAGTTTAGGCATGAGGCTATTATGCTCCAAAAATTGAGCATTATGCTTTTGAGTAGTGCTCAAAAAATCACCTTTTATGCTTTTGAGAATTGCTCATTATTCCCAAAATTATGCCACCATAATTGGCTAATAATGCCAGTTCATTGCTGTATCAGACCATTTTCATTGATGTTTAAGCTTCAGATAGTCTTGAATTCTTTAGTATTACAGTATTTCATTTCAATGTGACTGCTTTATTAGAGTAAATAATATTCAGTGACTGTTCTATTAGAGTTACCGACTGCTCTATTAGAGTATCTTGATCTTTTTAACGGGATTGTGCAATCTGCAGATTTTTCTACTGTTAAAACTTTATAATCACCTCAAAATGCTAGCATAATTCTGATTCCCACACATACCTATTATGCCTGAAATTATGCCGGCATAATCGCCACATCCCCATTGGAGTTGCCATAATGTACGTAGACTTGCATATGGAGTTACGTTTTGCATGTGGAGTGAAGCTCCACTGCCATTAAAATATAAGAAAATCACAGGTCCCTAGTGGGATAGCATTCATTCACAGAAAGAATCATTTGCCAATAAAATGCAAAAGCAATGACATCATAGTCATATTCATAGTCTTGAAGAATTGCACATAACTATATTCAAATGCTTTGAAATGCTTTTGGCCAATTATAATAATAATTTCTTTGAAGAATCCAGCTGCTCTGCCTATAATATTGTTCGAACTTTATAGAAATACTGATAACAGTGACTATCAGTCTTTTATACACAGTTGGATTTGAGCAATAAGGCTAATTTTGCTATAAGGTTTCTTATACTGTACCCCTCAAGGTTTGATTGAGTCCTTGAATACTGGCTATATGTACAATTTGAGTAAAACTATTCAAGTTGCAACTTAATGCACTGCATGCATGTATCAGGCAATGTAGACAGTATGATGCAGCTATTGCACACAGAATTACTAGCTAAATGTATAACCCACTGAGGTCCTCCATTTTTGTCTAGGGTATTCATCACCAAATGTATGGTGTCTCTCCCACAATCAGTGGCTAGTGGCTAAAACCAACAGGTGTTAGTCTTTGTGTCACTGCCAATGGGAACTTCCTGACAAGTATACAGGCGTATGTAATGTATATGACAGTAAGATTTCATGTATATAACGGACTCTTGATTGTATGAATAAAAATTTAAGCTATGTATGTATGTGTACTATGTACCAAGAGGTTATGATAGACTACTGTAGAGGTAAAGACAGCCAACACTAGCACTTAGGTGGTTTATTGATTGTAATGTTGTTTTACAGTTAAATGGCTTCCATCCAAGCATATGACAGAGATGTGGAGACCTGTAGGCCTAAATAACATTATGGGACCAACTGTAGACCTAGATGTGACATGTAGCTAGAAGCTGGCAATGTGCATGGACTTGCATGTGGAGTAAAGTTTTTCTGAAGCTAGCTATTTGTTAATAAACTGCGTGAGTAATGACATCAGAGAAGGTTGGTGGTTATGGATTACACATAACTATATTCAAATGTTTTGTAGACCTACTTTTAAATGTTGTTAGTTGAATACTGTACATAAACTACAGCTACCTGCTGTATTTCTTTGTTCTGCCAGGTTGTGTGGTAACAGTGCTAAGTTCAAAATTACCTTATATGGAACACCACTAATAGTGTTGAAACCTCACCAGCCACACAGGCCACCCTACTTGCATGCTTAGTGGGCTTCTCTCATTATTACACTTGTTAATAGTAGCAGAGCAGTGTGAGATGAGCAATACCAATCACAGATCAACAGTTTTAGCCCATTTGCTAGGAGTTGGTTAGCAACACTTCTCCTCTTGTTGCTGTCTCACACACTATGTGCACACCAAACCTCTACTAGTATCTACATGTCAAGAATATGTGTTAAACATGTAGCAAGTTAAGAGTTATTTTTTAATCTCAGAGGCTCCTAAGACAGAATGCAATCTATCTATGCATGCACATGTGTCCTGCTTAATTGTGTTACCTAATCCTGGTGGTAGCTGCAGCTTTAAATGTGTTAACTGTGTTACCTCATCCTGGTGGTAGCTGCAGCTTTATACCCTAATGTGTGCGTTTAAAAAGTGCCAAGTGTTCACAATTGGCACAGTGATGTGTGAAGCATATTGAGTAAAAGCTCTTCAAAGCAAGCACTGATGGTGTTGCAAAGTAACTTACTCTATGAATTTGCATACTGGGTATCCACCACAGCACATTATTTCATTAGTGTTAATGGTTATATCCATTTGGTGGCTTGAAGCAACAGCTGTTAGTCTTTGTGTCGCCATTGCTTGGAAGGACTTTTTTACTTTGCTATTGCTTTTGATCCATGCATGGAAGCATGGCCTATAGATGTTTTGAATCACAAAATACTACTATAGCTACTAACAGTCTGTCAATATCAAATCCATTACCTTTAGTAGGCACAATCAGCACTACATACAGGGAAGAATTTACATAGGCACATTCTAAACTTAGTATCAGATATGGTTTATTTAATGTTGTGTAGAGTGTGTGTGTGTGTGCGTTTGTGTGTGTGTGTGTATGTGTGTGTGTGTGTGTGTGTGTGTGTGTGTGTGTGTGTGTGTGTGTGTGTGTGTGTGTGTGTGCGTGTGTGTGTGTAAGTGTATGAGGCAGCACTGGGCAGACGGCTCTGGTATAGCATAAATATCCATAGCTCTGGTATAGCATAGGTAGTGGGTGAAGGTATAGGTGGGACTTGGGCTGCCCACACCAGTGGTGGATGCAGGGGGGTTGCAATGGTTTCAGCTGAAACCCCTTCTAAAATTAGCGCATGCTCCAAATTTATTGACGAGTCGTCGCGTGGGTGATAAAATCACCACGAGTTATATGGAAGGACTCTCTACTGGCGAAAAAACTTCATACTTTAGTTTTTGAAATCACAATTACGGCGTTCTACAGCAGGTTGTGAACTTTTTTTTTTTTTTGGTCTTCGACTTACAGCTAGGCTGAAGTTGAGTGGAATCTGAAACCCCCTCTGAAAATTTCTAGATCCGCCACTGCACACATTCACATGAGATACTGTAATTATGGTAGCTACACCTTTCTGTGGGTTATACTAGCTAGTCCTGCCCCAGGAGGATTATGCCTGCGATGACTCCTAGCACCTACATGAGGAGCACACTGATGTCCAAGGTCTGGTTCACCAGGTAGAAATGTGGTAGCTGAACGCATTGTCTTTTGTGTGTTTAAAAGGCTGACTAAGAAGTTGATAGGAATGCATTCAAGTACATGAATATTTTACTGATTTGGACAATCTAATTAGCCACGGTGTACCCACTGCTTTCATTGACTATATGGCTGCCGATAGCTAAGATCATTTTATCACGAGGTCATCGCTCTAAAAAATATGCTTTCATGCTCATATATATACCAACTGCATGCATGCACAAGATTGCCCACAATCACATTCGCTGCATATTTCTTTCGATTCTTCGCAGCTAACAACGAGGAATATCAATGGAAGCTGGCTTGCTGTAGCTACGTCATTCAGAACTAGAACAGTGCTTGTGCTCCATGGGAGACTTACCTGCAGGTATAACTATAATAAGACTGTCACAGCATTGTTGTTACTGTCATCTTGATATCGTTCATAGATATTGTCTCTCTCATCGTTTTCAGTTGCCAGTGACGCCATGCCATATTATAGTAGCTACGCTATTTAACCTTTGCTACACTAGTACATAGCTAGCTACAGTGCTACACCTAGCTACAGTGCTATACTCATTTGGCAGCTACAAAATGATAACATGGATCAAGGTCGTTTGCTGGAGAAAGGGATATAGAGCAGTGGCGGATCTAAGAATTTATAAAGGGGATTTCCAGTTTAGAAGGTGGACATATGCACTGCACGCATAGGATGCTAGTCGGGGGTGCCCAAACTTTATGTTGGTAGTACTAGTGGGTGTGCAAAGCATGCTAATTCTAGGGGGTCTGTGAGTATGCCCCCCCAGGAAATTTTTGAAAATTAGGTGTCAGGAAATTGAATTTGGAGGCATTTTATGTGGTTTTAACTGTTACTCAAATACTAGTCTATTAATTTTATTTTAATACATGCTTTAGTTGTATTAGGGTGACTGCTCTATTGGGGTGACTGCTCTATTAGAGTATTTTGATCATGACTGACAAGTTTCTGGAAGTTTAAGTGACAACTATTGCACAATACAACTATGAGTTGGGGTGCTCAGCACCCCATTAAATAGTTGCAGCACCCTCTCTTCGCCGCCTATGCATGAGAAGCATACTCATGGACACCTGTGCTAGGGGGTCTGGGGCATGGTCCCCCCCCCCCCCCCCAAGGAAATTTTAGAAATTGTGATGCTCTGAGACTGCATTTGGCAACCAATTTTAGTGTGAAAAATAAATATTTACTAAATCTATATTTATGGAGTGCTGAGCATGTACATCGCGTTGTCACTTTTTATACGCGCATGCTGCAATAATTAATTAAAGTACTCAACTGTTGCATAATCATTTTTCAAAGGGGGTTCCATGGAAACCTTGAACCCCCCCCCCCCCCCCCCCCCCCCTAAATCCACCACTGTAGAGGATATTACACCCCTGATTGAGAGTCAGCTGGGTGCATACCAAAAGCATTCATCGCCTCTAGTACATTACCTCACAGTGAATTGGTAAAGTCTACTTGATGACTGCAAGTGTGTAAGCTAGCCTAACGTAGGGAACTTTGTAGAAAGACTTAGGAAGAGCTGCATTTGTAGCAACTGTGAGGCAAGCAGATGTGGCTAATTAGTCATGATTCGCTATATTATTATCTATCATGGCATGGCAGTGAGATTCCATTAACACCACTAGTAAAAATTGTCAAAGGAAGTGACAAAAGTAACTACTGATTCTTTAAAAACTTGGACCATTGATGACGTCTTGTGGTAGCAGATGAAATGCTGATTAAATTCTGGTATTGTTCTTGGAAAAATGAGCATTTTGTAGATGTCTATTGAAGTTTGGTAGTGGAAAAACGTGTGATCATGGCTGGATCTTGTGAAAGTTATGAGTGACTAAGGTTTGCTACACTTGCCTTACTTAGCAATATTTTATTGTAATGAAATTTTTACAGATGCTAGCTATAACACACTGTCAAGAACTATGAAGCAGATTATGAGAAGAAAGCTTCACTCAACTGACTCACTGGTAGAACAGCTGTGTTGAGAATGTAACATCTTCAGAATCCTGATGCATGTTTACTGGTCAATTTTGATCAATGAACTGAAACATAGCCAATCATCCTGTTTTATATTTGTTGTACAGATGACGTGCTTTTATTGGTTATTAATGAAGTATGGTATAGCTATACTGTATTATGGGTAGTAAATAAAACACAGAAGCGAGGAATTGCTAGCTATATACAGTAGTGCGCTATAAAGCAGATGCACAATGTAGAAAATGTTGATTTCAGCTACAGGATCTTTTACATGCTGCATGCATTTCACAGTGTTGAAATGTACAATTCTTCACTGCCTCATTTCCAGCACCATTCTAGATGCAGTAAATCTTTCTCTATCCTCTGCAGGAAACTCCACTGAAATCCATGAATTTTCTAAATATGAAATGCTATTGAAATGACACATTTCATACACATTTTATACTCATGTACTACAAGCTTACATGGAAATTTCGCCCAGTGCAAATCACACTTACATTCAATCAAAAGTTTTATATTTTCACTTTGTAGAGCGATTCATCTACTTTCTAAATATCCCCAGTTTATTTAATCAAATTCTTCCACACATGGTGCCTGCCGGCTGGCAAACTCTGCAGAGTCAGCTAAGATCAGGAAGCATTCTTCTTTGACTCCATCTTTTTACTTCTCCCCTCTATGTGTTGAGACCTTGGGTGCTTGGGGATCATGTGCACGTTCATTATTAAGGCAGATAGGTTTCCAGGTAATGGAACAGTCTGGTGATAATAATTTTTGATTCAGAAGATTGCTATTGATGTTCAACATGGTAATTCTGCATCTGTAATGGCAACGATTCCATCAATGCAAGATTGGGCAGAGTTTGCCTCTCTGCCCACAGTTTGATGTGAAGACTTTCTTTTCTTTTATTTATTGTCTATTATTTACAAGTATTGAAAAAAATCAATTTTTTTTAAAATCACGAATTACGAATCAAATAAAATGAGACATCACTAGAGTAATAATCGCACCATAAATTTATGTATAAGGAAACTTGATTAAGTATACATTGTTTTAGATAAGTTTACGGGAAATGTGTACCGTATACTTTACAAACATAGTATACATCCGTACACTTAAAATCATGATGCAATAATTACTCTGATTTTATTTGATTTGTAATTAATGATTTAAAGAATTTGTTAAATACAATGGGGTAGCTATTACGAAAGTAGAAAAGTTGGTCTACAAAGTGAAAGATATAAAACTGTTGATTGGATGTAAGTGTGATTTGTGAACTGTGGGTGTCCCTGAATCGACTTTTTTTCGGGATTAGCTATAGCTACTTATTAATGCATTTATCATTGTAATCCCCGACTACCACTAATACAGGCTGAAGTGGGGGAAGGTAGGGATTTGCATCACTGAAAATTACAATTCCCCACCTACTTGGGAAATACTGGTGAAGCAAACCCCGACCAAGTCCCCTAGGAATACTGGGGCTAGGAGGGGATTGTACAGTCGTGCGCCCTTGATTGTGTGGCATTGGTCTAGTGATGAGTTAGTTCGAGTGGATTCTAGTATGAACGTAATAGCTAGCACCCGAGGCACTCCTTCCTAAACCTGTAAACTGAAAGCACACACTTTTGCTATCTGAGTGAATTTCTTTGGTGAAGACAAATCCCCACTATGTTGGGGAAATGTAGCGATCAATTCCCCCACCATCCCCGACCTTTCCCCACCCTCATCCCATATTAGTGATAGACAGGCTTACATTGATAGGTGCATAATTGGAATAGACTTCACAGGGCTGCTGCCACCTGACAAAGAAGCCAAGAATGCTGATAGCTATTAGTCTTGTGTGGCCAGACCCACCCTTCGCGCGGCGCTTATTGATTGATAATGATGGCTGGCATCCTCACTTTTTCAAGGAAGCAGCTTTGAGTTAACCAAACCTTTGTCGATATTGTTCCAAAAGGCTTTGGACACTAGCTCACTTCCAAGTATGCCAGAAGATAGCAGAAGTGGTACCAGTGCTTAAAAAAGGTGACTGAAAACTTCCATCCAACTATAGACCAATCAGGTTAGCACCTATGGTTTGTAAAATTCTGGAATCAGTGATAAGAGATAAATTGTTTGAGTACTTATTTAGAAAAAATCTGTTAACCAACCAACCAACAAGTGAACATGGTTTTGTGCCAAAACGTTCATGTGTAACACAACTTCTCACAGCTCTGCAATACTGGACAGATTCCTTAGAGAAGGGTATCCCTGTGGATATACGTAGTCCATTTATACTTCAGTAAAGCTTTCGACTCAGTGCCACATGAAAAAAAAAGACTACCTCTAAAACTAAAGAGTTGAGTAGGAACCATCGAGTTGTACACATTGGTATCTATTATAGAGATATGATTTGAATCACCACCACAGGTTGCCAGTAATAATACTATTCCAAGCATTTATTGATCTTATAGAGAAGAAATTACTTGGAACAAATCTTTGTGCATGTGGCTTGAACAATTTGAGATTCAGGGGCTGATCCAGAAATAAATCTAAGGGGGTGGCTGGCTTAGTTTCATACTTTAATTTGCTACGTAGTTTTTTATACAAAGAACACTGCCAAAATGGGGATTATCAGAGTAGCAGCATGCGAATTATGTTCTTACTAGGGGGTCTGGGGACATGTCCCCAGAAAATTTTTGAAAATTGCCCTCCTGAGATTGAATCTGGAAGTGATTTTGATTGAAAATTGTAAATGTAAATTTTGTTCTGCCACTTGTACTGAACCTAACGAAACACTGGTAAGTGACATGCTAGTAGCTATTATGAGTGATGAAAGACTGGGTAACCTCAAAATGTTGGCAATGCAAGGATTTAGTTTCCCACTGAATGTTGAACAAATATGCAAAGAGTTTGTGACTAAACATAACAGAAAAATGTGTACAAGTGATTCATATGATTAGTATGAGTACACAATACATCTTGACATCATCTGCAAACAACTATGCTGTAGATGTTTATCATACTTGGGAAGCCATTAATATAAATTAAAAACAAGAGCGGGTCCATCACTGATCCCGGGGGTATTCCACTAAGAACATTGTTAGTAACTGACTTAACACCATTAACTACTACAGCTTGTTTTCTTTCAGAGAGAAACAATCTTATCCATTCTAGGATATTGCCCTGTATACTTCCAGTTTTATCAGGTGTGCCCCAGGGGAGCATCCTTGGCCCACTTTTGTTTTTAGTTTATATTTATGATTTGTATCTATCCAAGGGTGGCCCCAGGAATTTTGGTGACTGGTTTCCAAACTTTTGCTATATGCAAATTTAAATCTAGGGGGTATGGGGCAAGATTTTTCAGAAAATTGTGTAATTTGAAATTGAATCTGGTAGCAATATTGATCATTTAAAAATATAATTATGTTAGGTATAATGTAGGCTGCTTAATTGTGCTTGCTTCTGGTACAGTATCAGGTGCAGATTAAAGAATTAAGGGACAGAGCAAATTTGACATTAAAGCATGCAACAGACATGGATGTTGTCCTGGGGGCATGCCCCCAGGAAGATTTTCAGATTTTAACACGATTTAAGACTATTTATTACTGTGTTAGTACAGGTAAAGCTACTTAAAGTTCTTAAGAGAAATACAAAATGTGGCTGTTCTATTAGAGTATTTCGATCTGAACTTTTGTACCATTGTAAATCACTGTAAAATATAATTTCAATTACCTGAATACACTTAACTAGTTTCTGTAAACTTCAGAAACCCCCCCCCTAGATCCGCCCCTACTATCCATTCATCACTCCAATGCTTTATCTCCTGCAGATGACACTACTGGACTCTTATCAAATTCCAGGATGACCTCAACTCCTTATTTGACTGGTCGAAATTTATTCACCTCTTCTTTAATACAAAGTTCTATACTTCTTACAACATTGACGATTCCTTGATAATATCTAGCAACACCTATCGTGACCTTGGTATCATTCTATCCACCGACCTGTCCTGGAGAAACCACTATCACCACATTTCATCCAAAGATTATCAAACCCGTGTATTGTTTAAACGTACATTCAGCCATTCTATTAACACTACAACTAAAAGAACTCTGTAAGTAAGGTCCCAGCTACTGTATTGTTCCCCATTATGGCATCCCTACCTCATCCAAGATATCTCTGCTCTTTAAAGAATACAGCACCGAGCTAGCAAATACATCCTCAATGATTATGTTTCTGATTATAAAACTCGCCTTATCAAACTCAACCTACTACTATTAATGTATATTTATGACCAGTGTGACATTCTGTTCTTCATAAAATCAATTCAAAATCCATCCGATCATTTCGACATCTGGACCTTCATCAAATTCTGTCATCATTCTACTAGGTCTTCTTCCAGTAACAAACTTGAACATGTTTTTATGTCATCCAATCAACAAAGAAACTTCTACTTCAACAGACTTCCTTGAACTTCAAAAGCTTACCAGCAATTGACTTAACTCACTGATCCTTTGTTACCATTAAATTTCAACTAACTAAAATCCTATGGCAGCATTTTATGAAAAACTTCGATCCAGACAACCAGCATAGTTTACATTTTGCATGACCTTGTAGCATCTGCTCCAAATATCCCAAGCCACCCAACTTTGATATATACACTTAGCAGCTAATTGTAATTATATAAGTAATGATAAGTACTTTAAATAATTTAAGTTATGGGGTATGGTACTTACCAGATTACCTTAGTGCAACTGTACATGAACTCACTTTTATTGTTGTGCAACCATGTACACCTGTAACATTGCACTATAAAGCTAATAATTAAATTGAATTGAAAAAAAATACCTGTTGTAGCTCAAGTAATCGCGTCTGATTTTGGAGCCCGTCCGATAGCTGTTTGGTGAGTTACAGTCTCACGATCTACAGGAAAAAGAGCAGGCTAACACCAACACCAACATCACAACACACCTCACTCGGTAGACTCACAATCAAGGGTCTGTAACAAAATATTTGGTCCGGGTACATAAACGGTCTGGCCAGACTGCATATGTTCGACATATCAGCTATGACAGCAAAAATGGTCCTACCTGAGCAAAACTGGTCCGGGTTATAAATGTCAATGCTAAAGCTAATTAAGCCACTTGTCACTACTTGCTGTGACTATAACTTTACTAAGTGACAAAAATAATACCTATTATACCTAACTATATACTACCAACTTAACCAGAGTCAAAGTCTGGAGACAGATCATCCTCAGCAGTTAGCGAATATACTGGCGGAGTAGCTACCATCTTTGCATTGTACTTCCACAAAGTTACAGATAGCCGGTTGCTGAAGAAGTTGGCGTCTATACAAACTATAATTGCTATAGCCACGTATAGCTATATATAGCTATTACTGTACATGGTTTCAGTCACATCTCTTTGACGTGCAGAGGCGTAGCCAGAACTGGGTCCCAGGCCCGGTGGCATCAATTATTGCATTATATATATTAAAATCAAGAAAGTAGAGTATCTTGATCTTGGTATACTAAAACCCCTTTGACCCCCTGTATGCCGGCATGCATTTTCAAGAACTACGTCGTGAGCAAGAATTTAATATTTACGTTGTAGTATCAACCATATGTGACCGGATTTCATATAACCAGGCTTCCACACACACAAAATCAAACTTACGTTTTTACCAGAAATGGATTGCTGGTCTAACACACTATCATATTCCACACTGTACTTCCTTCAGGAATGGCAAGTCTGGTTTCTGTAACAGCTTTCTGTCAAAGCCATGAGTGGGAGATTGGCACCATTAAATGGCCATGGCTTTGTGATAATGGTGTGTAGTGAGCTGGGACTTCACAGAGAGCTCGCAAATAGTGTTCTCAGTCAATTTGGAGTGATTTGAGGGCCATGGAGGGCCCAAACTGGGCCTCTGGATTTCATTCGTCTTCTTACTTCATTTTATACCCCTATATTAAGCCCACCCACCCCCCCTCTCTATTACCACCACCTGTGATATTATTACCCGCTCGAAAAAAGCTGCCCAAACAGGGCAAATTTTGGGTATCAGAAATTTATACACCCACTCAGTGATAGCTAGTAAACAGATGAATAATTGGTGCAAATTTTGTTTGCACAGCTGTAGGCACTGGGAAGTTATTACACAATGGTTACTTAAAATTGCCATATCTCCTGACGAAGTTTTGTGCGTCGAAGCCTTGTTTTGTCAAATTCAGTCACATATATTGCTTCTAATATCCGCAACTTATGCTGCAAAATTCACGCCAGCATAATTACCGGGTGCATGCACGGCAGACTGGAGGCGGACCGTTTATGTTCAGCCCGGACCATTTATGCACTGGCATAGGTGGTCCGGGGGGCATATCAAAACTTGTGTAAGATATTCCAGATTTCCGAATGGGTTACGCCCGTTTCGTATAAAATAACACAGTCCTCTAAACAAGGCGCCATAACTTCCGCGTACTTTGGTTGACGGCCACGAAGTTTGGTTTATCAGATTCCTTGATGAAAGGCGATTTGATTCATGTGTAAGTTCTTTGTGTAGTAACGAAGGGGGAGCTAGAAAGGAGCCTTGTACCGCAAAATTTACGGGTCATACATACATTGGCGTATAATGACAAATATTGTCTTTATGCTTAAAGACAAGATTTTACGCCAATCATTTCTTTAACCCTAAAGAAAAGATTTTACGCCAAGCTTGCCATTAAGTACTTAATGACAAGCTTTTACGCCACTGTCACTGGCATAAAATGCATTGTGAAAGTAACTTTACAGGGAAGTGCACTATAAAGGGAAGATTTTACGCCAAGCAATTAAAAACAAAGAATTCATGTGACTATCCTTACTAATCACGTGATGCCTACCTAATATTACATAACTGTACCTGTAAGTATCCGTATTCTACCGTTTCATCATGCTTTCACTGCTCACTACAAATGTGCTGCCCGGGGCGGGCGCCGCCATACATCAATGAATAATGATTTGTATTAGTAGCCTTTCTTTAACTGCTTCCTCCAGATAGCACTTTCGTTCTATTGTAATAAAATGAGTTTAGCAGCTGAGGCGATCTTTAAATAGAACAAATAATTGTGCGCATGCGTCATTTTTGGCGCAATGCTTCACGCTGTGTGCGAAGAAGCTGGAGTCAAAAAAACCCGATATACAAGGTGCTTTTTAGTGATTACACAGTTGTCTAAAGCTAATTTGTATTATAAACTTTGTAGACCTGGATAAAGAAACATTAGCTGTAGCAGAGACAGTGAATTGGTGTACTCCAGTGACTGCTGTGAGACCAGATGCAACCAGTGTAATGTTCTGTGGCATAAACACCCAAAGCGAGTTTCACACAGTTTCAATTTCCAGTTAAGTATTTAGCTCCTTGCTGGTGTGGTGCATCCTTTGGTAATGAACTCCAATAGAAGGCTAATCTTTGCAACGATGAAACATTAGACACCTTTGCAGATTCTAGTGTTTTAATGGTAAGCTACTACTATTACTGTAGCAACTGTTCTTTGCTAGGTCTACGGTTGTAATGATACCACATTTTATGGCCAATTTGATGTGTGATATTTATTGCCGATACTACTGAGCTGTAACTGAAATTTTAACAGCTTGTAAACAATTACGCAGCCACCTTTGGCAGCTGTTGTTTACAAAATATTGTTGGTCTAGACTTCGTGATATTGATACCGACACAGGTTTAGTATGGGTATAGCTCAATTTTTTGGCAAAATATATAAATATATTGCTAGTAAAAAGCTATCACTGTTTACCTACTTGTAACAGGATTGATTTGAGTTATTAGACAAAGGCATGCATAGAATGCTTTGATAATTGCAAAGTATGCAGGGCTTTTATTTAGGTTCTTACTGAATGAACACCTATAGCCACAAACATGACAAACAAATTGCATTCTTTCAGCTATAAACACAGGCCATTGTCTAGTTTACTAAGACATGCATTGTTAAGATTCTTAAGTGGATAGACACCCCTCAGGAATGATGTAATAATTACCTCAGCTCCACCTTGGTGATTATTACATTATTCCTTCAGGTTGTTTATCCACTGAAGAATCCTACAACACATGGCAGGTACAAGTACAAATTCATTTCATTGTCAGTTAGTTATAATCTTATGTAGAAAACTATAGGTTGTTTGTAGATTGTGGTATGTTAAGTATCTACATGGATCAGTCCCATTGTGGTAATGATATACTGCTAATATGGACTGTAGTTGTTTACTGTTACCATCCATAGTGTGGACCATAGAGCAGCATTCAAAAAAACAATATGATGCTTAGTGATGCACTGATAAGAGATTTTGTCAATTAGCCGATATTGAAATTCACATATATAGTGGCCGATACTGATGATCGATCCGATATTTATGTTTACTAAAATTCCATTTATATTAGGTAAAATTGTGATTTTAAAACACATATTGTTAAGAAAACAGTATTATCTGGGTCTGTAAAATTAATTGGCGAAATAGTCAGCTAAAAGTATAATGCAGAAATGTGGCCGATACATGGATGTCTGAGTATTCACCGATTAATCAGTGCATCACTAATGATGCTTCATTCTTTTGCCTGATGCAAAACTCTGCACATGTACCAGCATGTGATAGGACAGGTATGAGACTACATACAATTTGCACCTGTGTGGTAAATTGTCATAGGGATATGTACATTACATGGCTTAGCTATATAGCTACATAGAGTTCTACTGTTCAGTTTACTTAAGTACAGTGAAATCTTGTTAATAGGGCCAGCTTTGGGACCCACAATAAGTGGCCCTATTCATGAGGTGGACTTATTAATGAAAACCTCATTAATCCAGCCATAAACAAGTGGCCTTATTATCAAGGTTTTCAACAAATCAACACCTGGCTATAGTTGCTGTAACAGCTATATACATATACTACAAGTTTCATCATTAGGATTATTCATTACTTGAGGTACAATGGTGGCTAAAAGCATGAAGCACATTTCTAAACTATTGTCATTGATTTGGCAGATACTCAGGAGCAGCAACTTTTGCAGTGAAACGTTGATTGTCTGTTCAGCTGGCCCCTTTATTAAGGGAATATTGTGTTAGCTTTATCAGTTTGATCCTGCAGTACGTATGTGGCCACTGGCCTTATTGATGAGGTGGCCCTCTTAACAAAAATTAAATCAATGGATTTTCTGGACCTGGCCACTATAACAAGTTGGCCTTATAGAGGACAATCCATACTTGACTTCTCGCCAGTTACAATGTGGTCAAGGATTAGGTTATCGTCCTGGTTCAGTTGATATTTCTGGCAGTAGTTATGATCACATTGATCACCAGAGGAAGAAAATTTTATGAGACACATGTGTCTTATCAACTGTTGTTGGTAAAATGGGAAAGATTGCTGACAAAGTGGATCGTAAAGATGCTGCTAGTGAAGGGTCAAGTGCATTGTCAGAGGCATATAAGAAGCTTGGAAGGCCTTATATGAGGGGTTGTGCACCTACCAGTTTATAATGAGCCCATTGATGTGCAAACCATTGGCAGAAGCTGACTTCCTTGAAACTGACACAACGTATAATAAAAACACAGAGCTTACTTCCACTGTGTTTGACTATACAACAATAAAATGGGCAGTTGTGGCCTGCATGAGAGGTAACAAGGAATCATCTGAATTTTATTGTTTAGCTTTCAAGTTAATGTTTGATACATGTCATCAGGAGCATTCCCATTTTAAGGTTGGTGGAACTCTTAAAGGAATCATAGTTGACTGTAGTGATACCGAATCCAAAGGATTGTGGGAAGTGATTGGTGAAGAAACTGCTGAACTGGTACTGAAAGGCTGTAGTGTTCATTGGACAAGATATTACCAGAAAGTAGCAGAAAGGGTGTACTGCAGTGTTTCAAAGGGAAACAGAAGAGCAGCAGTTGAGGCCTTCTGCTTAATTGCAAAGAATATAATGATTGTAGCAGAAAAGCAGCATGTACTACAATTGCTTGATGTGTTGCATGACACAGGAATCATCAAGTGAACAGCTTCGCATACCACTCTCTGAAGAGCAAATCACAATGTTTCTGGCTGTGATTGGTCAGGTGCCAAGCATTGGGTGGAATGGTGGACAAGAGAAAGCCATTTACAAATGTTGAGCAAACCATTTACGAAGATGGCTCCAGGTGTATGGAATAAAGCACCAAGAAGCACCAATGGTGTAGAAAGAGCCAATTCCTTAGCTAAGGATGGTGACAGCAGAAAAAATTGTTTTGTGCAATGCAGTCTTTGTATGAAGAAGATAAGATTTTTTCTCAGTAGTATATTGCAGCTGACGGTGGATCGAAAATAACCTATCGATCAGAAGCATCTGAGGAACAGCGAATGAAGGCTGCAGTCAAAGAAAGGCACAACAATGTGGCAGTAAGGATAGTGCAGCAAGTTTGGGACCACCAGATAAGAAACAGCATTTTGACAACAGCCAGCAGCAGAAAAGAACTAAGAAGGGTCAAAGTAAACCAGGTAGAAAATTTGGTAATTGATAATGGAAGGAGGCATGAAGAGGAAGTTCGATACCATGATGGTGTATGGTACAGAGGATGGCTGTCAACTGTTAACCTTATCACAGGAAAATGGGTAGTCCGATTTTATGATGATGACGAGATGACAGGAGTTAATTTCCCTGACAAAGATGTGTGACTTGTCAATCAGAAGTAACTTGTGATTTTTGAACAGGGCGGTTTACTTCCATCACTTTGTTAATGATTGATTAGTAGTTTATCACCAAAGCAGTATGCTAACATTTGTATGCATTGTTAACCAAAAGTTGCCTCTTTTACTCGAGATACTCTAATAGAGCAGTCAAATCGAGATAGTCTAGTAGAGCAGTCACAGTAGTCTTTTGAGGAGTGGTATAGCAAGCTATGTATCTAGTTATAAATAAGGAAATATAGTTGGTTAGGGCATCTATTGTCAGTAGGTGATGACTTTTTTTTTTGGTATTCAACTTACAGCTAGGCTGAAGTTGCAATTCCAAAGTGGAACCCCCCTTTTTAAAAGTCTGGATCCACCCCTGGTGCATAAAAAATTGTTAGGAAATAGCATTCACTGACTCTTTATTATTGTAAACGTTTCAGCAGATATACATAAATCCATTGTTTCAGCTTGATGTGTCTTATATGTTTTCCACACTATTTATATATCTTTGGCATCATTTTGAAATTATGTAAAAGCAGTTATTATGTTTACTTGTTTTTTATTTGTTTTGTTTGTGTACTATTTCCCTGTTAAACAATTAGCTATGTTTCTGACTTCCTTTTATTTACAGGCCTGCATAATAGCCTTATCACATGTCCCTAGTAGGATAGCACCTACTATGTAATTTACTGTGTTTATATGGCTTTTCAAAATGACAGGATGGAACCAAAAGGCATAGCCTGTACAAGGATGCTTTCCTACATGCGAGTAAAACACAAGGTAGTGTAAGCACTTCTGCAAACACTACCTTTGCTTTAAACATTCCTCAGACACAAATTTTGGCAAACATATTCCACTTGATATTGTACAGGTTTTGCTGTACCCTAAGTTTGATGTCAATAGCTCCCTCCCTTGACCAGTAACAGCTGAAAAGGTGAGGAGGCAAAATAATCAGTTACCATCACCATGACTCAATTGTGACCGGGCCTGCGAAAGCAGGGCATGTGGGTACAAACTACATCCGATCACTGTACCAGTTGACTACTGGAAAGGAATATTCGTATTCTGTAACTTGCATCATAAAACTTATTAAATGCTTACTAAGCGCTAAAAATTGCATTGTCATAGCACAATGGTACAAAGTTATGAGTGATCAAAGTTTGAAAAAGTAGGCAAAAATCATGTGCTCACATGCCCTATTTTCGCAGGCCCAGTAACAATTATCGGAGCTCACATATATTTGTGTTTCACATATCAGAAGATTATCTGACCACTGGCTAAAATTCTGAAGCCATCAAAAATTTGATAAAATTCCCATGTAACTATGAGTTCCTTTAATTTTCAGCTTGTAAACTTGTGTAACACAAGAGTTATGAACTATTTTTGTAAAAATGCACGCAAATTGTTTGATAGTTCAATACACAATGGTCATTTAATAGTTTTACAGCAACTAACAGTGAAACCAGTTCCCTGCCAATGCTAAATCCTCTGCTTTATTCTTGATATCCTGGATGCTTTTATAGATAATGCTACATAGTGTGATGAAAGGCTTGCTCAAAGTCCAATGTAGCACACTATTCATCTTATCAATTTACTAAGTAGTAGTACATTATTCTGGTCTATATTCTCACTTACCTCTGCTTTCAGTACAACTGCTATATCCACTTAAATCACAAGTTAGTCTCAACAGTTCAACCATCATGTTCGACAGTAGCTGTGCTGTGTTTTATTTTGGTATTTTCAGTGAATGCTGGAGTTAATGTTTGCCTAATTGGCTTGTTTCCTTTATTGTGTGGTGATCAACATTGAAGCAGAAACAGATATTAGACTGCCACAGACTTTAAAGTGACAGGCACCAAGTACCATTGAAGGTGCAAGGTTCCAAATCCATAATAACGAAAATACATTAACTGTCAATTTTCTTTATCATGAAACGTAAGTAGTATAAGGGTCATTCCATACCAAATCAACAAAAAAAAATCCGGACCCCTTTCGATTTTCATGAAATTTGGCACAAACATGGACCCTATCAAGAAACTTTCTCACACCAAAATTTGGCTCATTGCATTGGTCTCCCTTTAAGTTATGACCACTCAGAGTTTCTGTTGAAAATTTCATTTTACTTACATGTCTTCAATAAAATGACCATAACTTTGCTTGTGATTGATGTAGACACTTCTGGTTTAGATTTTTGAAATGCTTATTAAATGCTCTTTCAGGTGATATATAAAGTTTTATAATTGCTCAAAAGAAAAGGTCAAATCACAAAAATGTAGTTTTTTCCTTTGATCTTAATTTTCAAAAATATATATTCTTTAATTAAATTTATTTTTGGTTTACATGTTACTCTAATACCCATCATTCACCACTGTGAGTTTAAAGTTGGGATCAATAGTAGATCATGAGTTATAACTGTTAATGTGTAGCCTTGTAATCATTGCTGTTTGTATGGTTCAAGTATGCAAAGATGCAATACCAATTGCAAGTAACTTTATATAATACTATGTCACAATCATTTTATACATTGTTGGTTTGTAAGTAAAGTTAATTTGTTTATGCTTTGTAAGAAAACCCAGACTTAAATATGTAATTTACCCCTAATCAAGCTTGTATATACGGTTTCTGATTATGACGCCAAGTCTATTATATAGTAGCCTTGATGACATTTTCACTAGTTACAGCAACTGCTACTACTACTAATAGCGTTTAATGCTGATTATTGATATGCAAGCACGTATTTTGATACACAAATGTAGCTATAGTGGAATCTGTCTAAGCCAGTCAGGACCAAACTTTTTGGCCTTAATATGCAGGTGGCTATTTATATAGTTCGATGTGTATAGATGCCTTACTAGAACAATGTAAAGTTGGCCCTTAACAGATATTGTAATCTACTAGAGCTTTTCTTAACAAGTAGTAATGAATGACTGATGCAGTAGAATGGCTTTAAAGTCTTTTCAACTTGCACCTTCAAAGATTCAATTGTGTACTGATATCAATGCATCAGATTTCGTTGCATGTCAAAGTAACATGTGAATAATTGTAGAGACCAACATGCAATATGCACCACTTTCAGTCTCAACTTTAACTACGATACTCTTCTATATTACATGATTTAGTGTGCAATTGCTGTAGTGAATCTTTTGTACAATGTAACACATAGCAATTTCTATGGAACATTTCTATGATATTATGATTCTCAATTATAGAATCAAATTATGAGCTACATTGCTATAATAAATAGTTTCATCATGATACAGTTGATGTATGGAGTTACCTTAGGGCCAAAATTATTGGGCCTTAATATGCAGGTAGCTGCTTAATACAGTTGCATAAGTGTACCGTATAGCCTAAATATTTTGAGGGGCAAATTTTTCAAGGTTGAGCAATGTTGCTAAAAATAAAAATTTCGCGGATTTGCAAACACTCCTAAAATATATGGAGGTTTAAATATTTCAAGCATAAAATTTTTACTGGTAACACCCAAAACTGCAAAATCAGCAAAAAAATTTCTCTTCGAAATATTTAAGCTGTACGGTATATATAGGTAACTGCAATTTAAAATTGGTCCTTATGGAGTGGTGGCCTTTCTATACAGGTGGCCACTAAGACAGGTCATGGGTTCCACTCTATTCCATCAAATTTTTGATGAGTAGGACAATGCGTAGTGGTTTTAGAAGTGTACATTTTTCCAGCAAAGACATTGTCTATAGGTACAAACATATAAAGATGGCCTTTAAGTGGTCAGTAGTATGCATGCTCATTCAAAGTCTGCATGATTCAAAGTGATATATAGTAGAACATATCTTAGTGGCCACTTCTTAATAATTATATATACAAGGGCCAACTTTAAATAGGATATTTCTGAAATTGTTTAATCAAAATGCCATGTCTTAATGGTATCCAAAACTTCTTGGTTTTAATGCCTAGGTGGTTGCTTCATATAGTTGCATTAGAGTAACACATTACATGTATATACATACAAATGTATAAACAACTGTATCGTTTGCATCCTGCAGTTACTATAACTTATACACAATTATAAGTTGGAAACTATCATCATAATCTGTGGTGGCATAATACAGTAAGATTGAAAGAATAGATAGGAATATCATTAGTTGTACAGTAAGTCCCCTATAAATGTAGCTACCTCTATAATAAGACCACCTTCTTATAGTGGCCACCTCTTATATAGGACACTGAATTTACAGCAAAAATATAATTATTGACTCCTTTATTTATAGGCAGCCTTATTACTGCACAAACTTTCTTAGATTTAAAAGTGGCTTTGTTAGTATAGTTTCACTGTAGTGAGCCTTTGACAATACAAACCCTAACTAATTCGTTGCATAAAATGATTTTTGACATACTTTACTTGCAATTGGTATTGGAAATTACTATACACATAATTATTTATACCATACAAACAGCAATGATTACAAGGCTACACATTAACAGTTATAACTCATGATCTACTATTGGTCCCAACTTTAAACTCACAGTGGTGAATGATGGGTATTAGAGTAACATGCAAACCAAAAATAAATTTAATTAAAGAATATATATTTTTGAAAATTAAGATCAAAGGAAAAAGCTACATTTTTGTGATTTGACCTTTTCCTTTGAGCAATTATAAAACTTTATAAATCACCTGAAAGAGAATTTAACACGCATTTCAAAAATCTAAACCAGAAGTGTCTACGTCAATCACAAGCAAAGTTATGGTCATTTTATTGAAGACATGTAAATAAAATGACATTTTCAACAGAAACTTTGAGTGGTCATAACTTCAAGGGAGACCAATGAAATGAGCCAAATTTTGGTGTGAGAAAGTTTCTTGATAGGGTCCATGTTTGTGCCAAATTTCATGAAAATCAAAAGGGGTCCGGATTTTTTTTGTTGATTTGGTATGGAATGACCCATAATAGCCTTTAACACACTCTAATTTCTAATTGGGTCAGTTATAGCAAAGATATTCATTTAGAAATGTAAACATGGATCAAAACTCTGTGTGGTAACCATCACTTTTGGAGGGGGGGGGGGAGGTTGATACAAATTGCTAAAATGTGACGGATTTGCGAAAGGGAGTCTTCCATACACATCCAATTTACGAACTTTGGCAATTCATAACTACAGATTGGCACTTGGACAGCAGTGAGCACCAACATAGGTTGATGGATGAAAAAAAATTCAGGTTTGTATTTGTCTTGAACACTAAGCTAAGATCATATAATCAGATGTGTGTGAAAGACCCCTTTTTGCAAATCTGGTCATAAATATTGTCAATCATGCCACTATTTTATACCATGGAATTTTGCCATTTCCCATTCAATAATTGAAATGTGCATTCCAGTAATTGAGTCAATCCAATAATTGACTACTTATCCTACAAGGATGAAAGATACAGAAAAGAATCCTAGACCCAGTGGTGACTTGCTAAGCAACATGCAACTCTAGGCATGTGCCAAGGGAGCCACAAAAGCTGGGATCCGAGATCTTGTCTGCATTCAACCACTACTTAACTTCTCACTAATTGAATAGGAATTTCAGTGTTGGAAACTCTAATAAAAGTACACCTTTGTATTCCTAGAGCTATGGTCTTGATCACAATCATTGTAGAACTGTGTTTTCAAGACAACTATTCAGTACACACTCTTTCCATGCACTAAAATTATCTCCAATCTATGGCATGATAGTTGCAATGATCACATGATCTGCTGCAAAAATTATTCTAATAAAAGCACATGCATTCCTATTCTACACACTGTTACCATCCACTGATTTATCTCCTGTGGCATAAGAAAGCAAGGAAAGAGACATAAAGCATATAATGAAACCGCAGTGAAAGCATGATGAAACAGTAGAATACGGATACCTACAGGTACAGCTATGTAATATTAGGCAGGCATCATGTGATTAGTAAGGATAGTCATGTGAATTCTTTGTTTTAAACTGCTTGGCGTAAAATCTTCCCTTTATAGTATACTTCCCTGTAAAGGTACTTTCACAATGCATTTTATGCCAATGACAGTGGCGTAAAAGCTTGTCATTAAGTACTTAATGACAAGCTTGGCGTAAAATCCGGCCTTTAGGGTTAAAGAAATGATTGGCATAAAATCTTGTCTTTAGGCTTAAAGACAATTTTGTCATTATACGCCAACGTCTGCACAACCAAATTTACGTGTTCAGAATGCCCGTAAAAACACGTGTTTTTAAACATATTTCTATAAACTAACCCGTTTAACAATTTGTACGGTCGGAGTCTTATTAAGCATCCTTTGCTGCGTAGAATGATACCAAATTTAGCGAATTTGGTTGAGGATAACAACTTGTAAATTGGGATTTTCCCGGCAAGATAATTAAATTTTCCAATAGGTTAATGTATGGAGCGCGTATTATGTCATCATCAGCAGTAAATAACTGTCGCTATGGCAACATTTTCCCATTTGTACAGTCGGAATTGGATAGAGAAATTCAAGGGCTTTCTTTTATTGTATGGTGTGCTGTAGAAATTTTGTGAGTTAAAGGTTGTAAATTAGTGTTTTTGCGTGTAGTGTAAAATACATGTATTTTGTATTGGACAAAAAATGACAGGGAATGATGAGATTTTATGATCAGCCTGTTTTACCAAGTTGAGGTTTCAAAAGGATATTAAACAGATATTAGATTTATTTAATGCATAATTCTTAATTTTTAAAGGTTTAACCCAGACCACCTGAAAATGCTTGATTTGACAAATCCCATACATACGTTTTGATATTGACCAGTTACATGTATGTAAACACAAGTGGTCCGCCGGACCATTTGTGACAGCATAGTAAATGGTCCGCCTGGACCTTATATCAGTGCCCGGATCATTGGTGCGTTGATAGGTCCCTCATGGTTAAAATCGCGTACGAATTTAAAATCATATCAAGAAGTTTGCGGAGATTTGGTCCAACTGCACCAATTTGTTCACTATAAGTCACATAGTTTCTATTGTACTGACACTTTGTACTCACATATCTTTTCACTCAAAAGATGAATTTCAGATTTGCAAGCACCATAAGAAAGAGCAACTCTTGGTGAACAGGATGGTACCAAATGAAGCTCAGTACACAAAAACTCTGCTTGACGCGATTTTTCTTTAACCCGCAAAGAAAATTTCTGCTCTTGCTATGCTTTTGGAGAGGTCTAGGCCATAAACTCTTGCATTCAAAATTTCAGACCTGCAGCTTTCTTCGTCTGGCTGCAGGAGCTGCAAAAGTGACCTGTCCAACTGAATTACAAAGCTCCAAAGTCACCTCTGTCGAACAATCTTTAATTCGGCCACATGTGGAGCTCGTGCAAATCAAATAGTCACCTATATTGAATTCAAAGCTATTTTTATGAATATTGAGAGCATCAGCTACCATTCAATAGTAAATAGATACATGCACGATGACCGTACCTTGATTTTTGCCCGAATAGCTACATTGCATTTAGGCTTCTCTGACAGCAGCAGCCTAGCTACTGCACCCAGCACACACATACACAATCCAAATCCACTGAAATGGGGTTTTGGCTATCCCCAAGACTTAAAAATGTTAAAGCCACTGCCTACCTTACTATAGTTCGTCCTGTTGTGCCCATACCAACAAAATTACATCTTATCCCTAGAAAAGGTCCAACGTAGAGCTGCTCAGTGGGCACTGTCTGACTATAATAGACTTAGCAGTGTAACTGATATGCTAGAGATTTTGGATTGGCCGTCACTTGAATCTAGACGAAGAATTGGTCGACTACAAACATTTTATAAAGGAATCAACAACTTATCAGGATTATCCATTCCACCATATTTCTTGCCAACTCAACGATCCACCAGACACCACCACACTCACCACTTTATCCAACCCAGTACACGGTCCAGTTATTATCAACATGCTTTTTTTTTCCAAGAACAATCAAAGATTGGACAGCTTGCCAGTATCTGTCATAGAATCAGAAAACATAGATACATTTACTAATTACTTATTGTTTATCTAATTGTTTGCTGTATATCTTATGTGTATGTGTGATTTCTTTGGGGTGTTGATTGCCCCCTGGGCGCATCGGCAATTGCTGTCTGCCCAGTAACAATAAATAAAAATAAAGTCAAAAGTTTCTCTTAAAAATGTCCGGGATATAAGCCAGATCGAAATACTCTAATAGAGCAGTCACTTACTATTCTAATAATGTAATGATCAGCCAATGTATTATCACGTGTAATCAGTATTTAAGCATTGTAATCAATGAAATTCACACATTAATAGTTTTATTGAAGTGAATATGCCTCAGCGTGGCCCTCAGGTTTTCTGACTGCTCCAATTGTATAATAGGTGACTGTTCTATTAGAGTGTTTCGATTTGGCTAATGTCCTTGACATTTTGGAGAGAAACTTTTGACATTTTTAAGACAGGGGTTAGTCAAAACTCCATTTAAGTGGATTTAGATTGTGTATAATTATGTGTACTGGGTGCAGAAGCTAGTCTAGGCTACTACTGTCAGAGAAGCCTAAATGCAATATAGCTATTCAGGCAAAAATCAAGGTACGGTCATCGTGCATGTATCTATTCAGTGGCGTAGCGAGAAAACAATTTTTACCGAGGCAAAGTAAGTTATACATTGACATAATTGAGAGGGTCTGCTTGTGACTCGACTGATTCACAAACACTTTCAAGCATGGGTGGTACAGCATTGCAGGTTGATTCTCTGGTTGGATGGAAGAAACTGTTTCAGAAGACTCTAAGTATTTTTCTACATGTCATGCTCCAGTTTAGTTAATGCAACAGTATACCATGCTTCAATTATTAGGCTAGTTTAATTGTACTCAACACAAAAAAACTGACTTACTCTGGAAATATTTTGAGTGGTCAGGCCATCCATGGACTGCAACAGAGGTCATAGTCATGCACACTATACTTTTTATTGATCCAATATGATATTTAAGTCAGAGATATCTCTTTCATGAAATAATCAACTACATGTGCTAAGTATGTCAAGCTAGGGAGTCTGGAGGCATGCTCCCTCAAGGAAACTTTTGAAAATATATGCTTTGAAATGGCATGTGGAGGCTATTTTCATGATATACATGCATGATCAATGATATATTCATTGATATATTCATGATATACAATGGGCTCTATGCAATGCCATGCAGTTGATTCATTGGAACACTCTTGAAAAGTAATTTAAAGACAATTAACAATGTGAATGATTTAGACCAAGCAGTGTAAGAGTACTGGCAATAATTTACACTGAATGCTCTATTAAAGTATATTACGATGACTGCTCTATTAGAGTATCTCGATCTATTTCCGCATATAAATCCAAGTAGCTGACAAGTGGTCCAGGGCTGTGTCACCATGGGCTCCGGCCTACTTAGTACTACAGCCATAGATTCTATTGTGTGTGGTACAGTAATGCTGTATAGTAACATTTGAGTAGAATATTCAAGGTGCCAAAACTCAGGCCTGCTCAGTGCTCAGCCTGAATTGTTGAGCTTTTTTTACCGAGGCAGCTGCCTCGGTTGCCTCAATGGTAGCTACACCACTGCTATTTACTATTGAATGGTAGCTGATACTCTCAATGTTCATAAAAATAGCTTTGAATTCGATATAGATAACTATTTGATTTGTGCGAGCTTCACATGTGGCTGAATTTAAGATTGCTCGACAGAGGTAACTTTGGAGCTTTGTAATTCACAGCCAATAAGGACTAAGCCAAATATCTGCATATATTTGGAGAGTATAAGCGTTGCTCTTTCATATCAAGCACAGAAAGACTTGATCAGCTTCAAGCATTACAACTAATGCCACTCGACTGATAATACATATTTTTGTCCGAGAATTGGGAACATTCGGACAGGTCACTTTTGCAGCTCCTGCAGCCAGACAAAGAAAGATACAGGTCTGAAATTTTTGCATGCAAGAGTTTATGGCCTATAGTATAGACCTCTCCAAAGGCATAGCAAGAGTAGAAATTTTCTCCGCGGGTTTAAAGAAAAGAGTTTCGTTACTTTCACATCGTTTGATGCCCTACGTAAAATTACGTAACAACACTGCGCTATAGGCGCTTTTATAAAATAATAATTATTAAGCACACTGACACGCTTTATCAAACCTCAATTCTGGGGAGAGGTGACAGCAGCTAGTGGCCTGTGATGATGTGCTACTAAGGGGTCTGCCAGGATAACAGAAGTGAGTTATGTATGCATGAGTATGTATCACATCACCACCAAGATCATGTCACCACTGTTTGCCTGGTTGTAATGTTTTATGCTACAATGCTATGAACAGAATTCTTAACATAGACATGGTGATAATTCCTTTAGTCCAGATATATTTCAACTTGCCTTGGTCAATTATAGTAGAGGGGCAGAGGCTTAGATTGTCCCATGCAGTTGCAGTGGTGTTGATGGTTTTGCAGTGTTGGTAGTTGAACTAGACCTACAGAATCGCCCCCCCCCCCCCCTTCCCCTTAGAATTACCTGTGAGCATAACTACGTAACTAATGGATAATACTATAGTACAATTTCTGAAACAATATTAACTGTAAATTTACAAGAAAATTTTTACAAAAGTAAAATTTGACAAATTGGTTAATTTGTCCAATAAGCACCTCAAAAGTCAGTGTTTAGACCTGTTATTTTTTTGCTTTTCGTCAAATTTTATTTCGTCAAAGCTGATTAATAATATTGTGAATTCTTCAAAGTTTTCTTTCGTCAGTATTTCCTGTTGTATCTGTAAAACTTTGTTAAATATCTGCATACCTAATCATCTGTGCAGCACTGTCTGCCTTTCATTTGTGACAGTTAGCTATAGTGTGTGGGTCATGCCATTCTACAAGTGTATGTTATATATTACTCCACCATTACTGAAGCTCAAAGCAGCCACTGAAATCAATTTATTGTCATGCACAGTGCTGTATAGGTTGAGTAGCTGTATTGCTTGATTAAACACCTTAAATTAATTTTTAATATTTCATTGAATTACTTAATACAGAAATATTGGCACATTTGCAATCTTTGCTGATAGTACAGTCTCGTGCAAGGTTTTGTATCCTGCCCCATGTTATGCGTGCAGATAACCGTTGTTATTTTATACAATTAGGCATGAGTAGCTGTTACTTCATAACATAAACACAATGGACTGCTTATGTTGGGACTGGTGGGATACAGGGAATTGGGAGATTCACCCATTCACCATAGGGATCTGCAATATATTAGTACAGACTGTCCCAATATTAAGTAAACTCAAGAGGGTTATCATTTCTGCCATTTGTTATCCAGCGTGTGCAAGTTCAACTCTTGCTCGTGATTAGATATAATTGAATCAATCCAGTCTAACAGTTAAATTTCAAGTACATTTACTGCAAAATGGTGTTACACTGCACACAATCAGTAGAGTCTGAGTTAAAAGACAAACCAAGTGAATCGCCTCAATTGGTAGGCATCAAATCATCCTCCATAATCAGTAGCAAACAAATTAAGGTACAGCAACATGTGTGCGCCTTCAAAATACCAACTATACTGTTACAGTATGCACTAAATTGAAATTGTTTACAAGAACTTTGTCCTGTACACTGTCATTGTAAGGCATACCTACAGAATGTGGACCATGTCAGCGTGTCCAAGTGTGAAATAATTTATTTAGCTGGTCTGCACTATATTGAACAGTGACAATTCAGCACGTGCACTATTCTCTTTCCCTACATCAGGACCCTTTCCCCCTTCACTAAGGCTTGAAACATGCTATTACTATGTAAAGCTGCTCCTGTACAACTGTAACTACTGTATTTATTAGACTGAAATGTTGTTTAAAAATCCATTGCTTTCGTATCATGTACAGCACAACGTGTTTTGCACTGCTAGGGACATTAAGTACATATAGGCTTCAGATGAAGTGATCCAATTCATGTATGGTAACCCAGGGGTTTAAATCAAAGGTAAAGTGCAGTTGTGATTCTGTGTACAGTGAATATGTATGGGGTTTGTTGGAGAGTCAACTACGGAAAGGTTGTGAATAATACCGCTTAATGGTGAAATCGTACTTAGAACAAGTAATGTCCCCTCTGTTGGAGAAGTGACAAGTTCCTGGTGATAACAATCTGACTGAGTGTACAAATGATAATTACAAAGTTGTAGATAATGACACTCTTGAACTGTCTAAACTTTAGAGGTGTACCGATAATCGGATCGGCTACAATATCGGCCACCGATATGGCATTTTTTACCAATATCCGTATCGGTACAGAACAGCAGGAGGACCGATATCGCTACCGATATTTATACAGTAGCAATGGTTTGTACATAAACGGATTGTGCATTGGTTTTCTACATTACTCATGTGGTTCATTAGTGCCAGTGGCTTATTGTTCACTCTGCAACAAGCGCTACGCTACGAGAAGCCATATAAATGCACGCGATTCTAGTGTTCAGTCTTTACAAATGAAGCAGTTATAGAGTACCTTTGTAATAAAAGAAGGGTCACAGGATAACCAAGGAAACTTGCTGTATCAGCTTCCTCACAAGCCATTAGAATGCGGAGTAATGCAGAAATATCCGTTTTAGGCTTCATGGGAGTATACATAAAAATATTTGTGGGTGCCTAATTGTCTGGATTGCACAACAGAAACTCAAGCTGTATACCACCACAGGTACAGTATAGCAATGAATACATGCACATGTTGTACATAGGGTAGGTAATTGTACATTTTCGAGTACTTAAAATATTAATGCAAATATCGGATCGACTATCGGTTATCGGCTTCTTTGGTTGCATCAATATCGGATATCGGTACATGCCAAAAACCCATATCGGTACACCTCTACTAAACTTACATGAACATTATTGTTAGTGTCTCTACTGATTATGCATTCCCCCTCCCCCCACTGGATGCATCAATAATTACAGACTGTCCAGTATAATAAATAAAGAAATAATGGTTTGGTTCCAAATTCAGAAAAGATCAAATGGTGTGTTTCCTAGTACATATAAAACAGTGAAATTGTCAGACCACATAGGACATTTGAAATAAATGCTTCAGGGTGTTTTAGCAGGTCAAGCATTACTACGAATAAGCCACATTCCATTCATAAATTATTAGGGCTACCATCTGAATGTAATAGAGGTAACATACTGTACATGTTCTGTTACAGAAAGAAGTTACGATAATATTGGATCTACTATAAAGATGTGATAACAAAGGGTTAGTTATTTGTAAATAAAAAGATGTGATATTTAAACAACAATAATATGATCAGTTACAGCATGTACATAAAACTTGGAACAAAAAGTTATTGAGCGATGTACCACAGTCTAGCATCACACTATTGCAAATGCTGCAGCTCTTCAGCAAAAATGTCACCCTTGATGATAGAGTTCTATGTACAATATGAGGAGATACTGGCCAATTTCACCTGCTGTGCGAGTAGTCAAGACTGACCCACAATTAGACGATGACATCATTGCTACCTGCATTAACAAAAACAAACAAAACAATTACTATTGTATTTCATTTTACAGAGTATGTCTAAAAAAACTTTGCAAAATGACATTTGTATTAGGAGAACGGCAGAATTCTACATGAAAAGTCACTACTGTCATCAAAATGAAGAAGTGAACACATACATAGCTACAGAAAGAAACTCAGTCATTACTGATGTGCGTAACATGCGTATGTGGGTAAAACCCAGTGGGTTTTTCCCTGAATCATCTTGGTACTGGATGGTTCACAATTTTTACGTTTTGATTTCTTGTTGCTAGCCCTCACTCTCCATTGTTGTATTTAGTCTTTCATTATATTCTATTCACTTATGAATGTAAGTTTTCAGGTAGTCGTGCTCCTGGACTTACGTATGGTTATTGTCTTGTATCTATGGTTACTAAGTATGTTGTTGGTTGTTTGGTAACAATGATAGATAGCCTGCTACAGTTGCTAGTGGTGCAAAACCCAGATGTTATAGATTACAATGGGCAAACAGGGTGTGGGTTACTTGGAGTATGGTGGAGGGGGTTAGACTGTGACTTCAGAAGCACCTGTTTAATTGTAGTGCTAGGCTTATAAAACAAAACACTAGGGGTATCACGTATCACTTACTAAGTCAATCTCAATCTGTGATTGTGGTCAAACTCACAGTCAACAGTCAAGACTACAAAATATCACTACAGTGGGAGATGGGAAGAAGTGTTAAAACTCAGAGTTACCTATAAATAAATATTAAAACTTACGAGATACAAAAACTTAAAATGTTTCAAAGCTCTGTAACAATTTCACTGTGATTTCAATGATGTATCTTTCACAGTTGTACATGTAGATCAGAGGGGTAAGACAAGATCACGTGCACTACAAAGCACTAACAAAAATATTTTATTAAACCATAGTGACTGTCATACTACCTGTTGAAAGTAATAGATCATACAACAACGATTGTATTGTAATCACTGATGCCTACTGTTACTGTTGATGTGAAAGTCATGAGACAAAGTGGCAGTAAAGAGGGATTTCTAGGGGTCTGGGCATACTCCCCAAGAATTTTGAAACATAAGTGTGCCATGATTGAACCTGGAAATGATTTTAGAGAATGAGTGAGATCTGGAAATAATTAGCAAGCTGAAGGGACAAAATAACTATGTATATAATTATGTGCATGAAAGCATTGATTTGATGAATGTGTTGATTTTCAGTTTACAGTGAACTGTAAGAAAGAAATTAAAACTAGTAAGGTAATTTTTAATCAGAGTAGTCGACCATGAAATAGAAATTTTTTGAAAATGGCTATCTCAAGATGTATCTTTAGACTTTTAGTCAAATCCCTGTGGTAAATTGTAAAAGAGTTAAGAGGTACAATACGTAAGTATACTTTCCTGTAGTAAACCTGGCTATTTTGTCTAAATTTTAGAACTAGCCCAATCACCATTTGCAACTAGCCAAAAGTCATTCACAACTAGCTTTTTGGCCACAACTAGCCCCCCTTTTTAGCCCTTGCCATAACAGCAGCATCTTTCCAATCATGAATCACACCATTGCAAGCAACAAACTAAATAGAGCAAAATATGTATCAAGCCCCTTCCCATACTTTTTGTACAGGGTTTATTCAGTTCACATGAAATACTTTAAGTACTAGTGCAACATTATTATGCATTCACGTGGTCTTGTCCTACTCCCCTGGTTATTATATAGGTAGCATGTATTAAGAAATTTTAAAGCACAAGACTGGTGTGTTTGGTAAATGGATATAATAAACCTAAATAGCTTCAACACTTAAAGTAACAATGAAGGTGTACGGGTTTATATCTAGCTGGCTCACATGGCCCAGACAGCAGCTTTCTTGGTTTACTATAGCTAGTTATACTAACTTTTAAAAATGCTAAATGGCCACATTGGATGTGGCCAGGGATGAAAACCTAACAATTAAGCCTAAAACAGCAGACAAAATTTAAGGAAGATGCATTCAAGTCAGGTCAAAAGCTGTAAGCCAAAGGCTAAGGTAAAATTTGTCTTTGACGCAGATCATCCAATAGTGAGTGCTTGTGTGACACCCCAGTGAAACAAACGTACACTAGGTCCCTATTAAAAGATGGTCACCAGTAGGTTGAAATATCCCTGAAGTAAATTATCACCATGCTTGTGCTAAGAATTCTGTCCATGGCATTTTTAAAACAGTACACTCAAGGATAATGGAAGGTAACAGAGGTGATGTGATACATAATGCATACATACCTCTGTTATCCTGGCAGACCAATTAGTCGCACATCATCTTCAGTCATCACAAGACTGGCTGCTGTCACCTATTGAGTTTGACGTGTCTCAGTGCTTTATCAATGTGCCTATAATGTAGTGTTGTTGCATAATGGTATGTAGAGGTGCATCAAACAATGTGAAAGTAACAAAAACTGTTTCAGAAATTGTAAGATTATGTGAGTTTCAGACCCTTGGGAAAGAGGCTACAGTATTATCCATTAGCGTAACTCATCGGTTATCGACCACTACCTATTATCGACCAGGATACCACACCTATTATCGACCAGTCAGTATACGAATAAATACGCAATTATACGGGAAGGTTATCTAGAGACCAACTTTGAGACCTTTGTTACTGTCTGGTCTGGCGTAATCCAATGCCTAAACGGAAGCGAACATCTACCGCTAAGAAAGGATGGAAGACAAGAAATAAAATATCGGAAGTACAGCATCTTGGCGCTGTTAAACGCCGCAAACTGTGGGACCCTGAATCTATGACTAGAGCAATGAACGCGGTTATTTCAAAGGAGATGGGGGTGAATAAAGCTGCAGAACAATTTGACGTGCCACGAACTACACTAAAGGACAGAATTTCCGGACGAGTGAAGCATGGAGCGAAGCCTGGTCCACCAGGCTTCCTAACACCAGAGGAAGACCAAGAATTGGTTGATTTCCTAGTAGAGTGCTGCAAAATGGGGAATGGAAAAACAAAGAGGGAAGTAATAGACTGTGTGAAGAGGTTGATGGAGAAGAAAAGAGCAAAAGAGGGTTTGCAAATGATAAAATTTAATGGAGAAGGATGGTGGTATAAATTTATGAAAAGACATTCCGAATTGTCCCTACGAACCTCAGATCCACTATCACATTGCAGGTTCAATGCAGTAAGCCAGTCAGCGCTAGATAACTATTTTGTATTGCTAAGGAATACCTTGGAGGTGAATGGCTTGATGGATAAACCCAGTTACATTTATAATATGGATGAGTCGGGCATGCCACTTGACCATAAGCAGCTGAAACGTGTAGCACTTAAAGGAATCAAAAAAGTTCATGGACCATCTTCGGGGAACAAGGCACAAATAACAATCTTAGCCTGTGCTAATGCTGTAGGCACTATGATACCACCAATGGTGATTTTTAAGGGGGAACGCTTGAACTATGAATGGACTAGAGGTGAGGTACCAGATACAAAATACGCAATGTCACCCCAAGGGTGGACAGACCACGAGCTGTTTTTTGAGTGGCTGAGTAAACAGTTCACAAAAAGTATTCCACCTTCTCGACCTGTGTTGTTACTTTTAGATGGTCATTCCTCCCATTTTACTTTGGAGGCTATAAAGTTTGCAGCTGAAAATGAAATTATTCTTTTTTGCTTGCCACCCCATACCACTCATGTCCCTCAGCCTCTTGATGTGAGCTTTTTTGGCCCTTTAAAAAAGCATTGGTCTAGAGTTTGTCATGAGTACATGGCCGACAACCCTGGTAAAGTGGTCACCAGATCTCAGTTCTCATCACTTTTCAACAAGGCTTGGTTTTTGTCTATACAACCACATACAATTGTATCCGGATTTCGAAAGGTGGGTGTTTATCCATTCAATTCCACTGCCATCAAGCCATATGATAATTCTTCAATATCTAATAAGATACCAGAAGCAACGCCAGTAATGATGACACAGCCCAATGAACGTTCAAGTGTTTCACAAGATGGGTTTAGTGAACACAATCTAGAAGAAAGTGGTCCGGGACTATCACCTGTTTCATATAGTGAGGAGCAAATTGAATTGTTTCAAAGAAGGTATGATAATGGCTACAACATTTATGACGATCAAATGTATGTGTCATGGCTACAGCAACAACATCCAGATGACCTTCCAGAGAATTTGTCATCAAGCACCACCATAGAGACACAGGTAAATGGGGAGCAAGTTGAACCACTGAACTGTAATACTAGTACCGAAGATGACAGTACTGTAGACAAGGAAAATGTAGTGCCATCACCAGAACAGCCTATGGACAGTACAGTAGACAAGGAAAATGTAGTGCCATCACCAGAACAGCCTACGTACAGTCTTTCAGCTAGTCTAGCAAATACCAGAGTGTTTGTGTCAGAGCTTCGGGAAATTTTGGGTGAAAGAAGAGTAGTATCGAAAGCATCCACCAAATCTAAATCAACTGCTAGAGTGCTCACAAGTGCTGAGTCTTTAGCACTTCTAATTGAAAAGGAAAAGAAGAAACAGGAAGAAGAGGAACAGAAAGCAAAGAGAAAAGAGGAGCGAGATAGAAAACGACAAGAGAAAGAAGAAGAAAAGAAAAGTTGAATTGAGAAGAAAGAAGGATGAAGAGAGAGCAAAGCAAAGAGGACAGAAACACAAGAGGTCTGCAAACAAGACACAGAAGGCACCAGTGGTAGCTGAGCTATCTTCTGACTCAGAAGTAGAAGACGAAGATCAATATGGTGTACAAGACAAAGAAATTTCTAGTAATGAATGTGCCGTATGTTTTGGGTTATACCAGGATGATTTGTCAAGTGCTGGGAAGCTGATGAGGGAGTGGGTTGAGTGTACTAATGAACGGTGCAAGAAGTGGATGCACAGCCAGTGCTTACAAGTTAACAATGACTTGTATATGTGTGGAATCTGTAAATATAAATTTAGCTAATTTGTGTGTGCATAACTCTTGAACTATAGGTTCAAATGGATTCATTTTTTAGGTGTAGACCCTTCTCGTAATAGTGGTTAGACTGTTTGCATAGTTGTATTGCTTCATGAAATTCATAGCGATCTATTACCAGTTTCTTGGAAAAAGTCGATAATAGCTAATTGGAATATACACGTAAGTCGATAATAGATAGAGACGGTCGATAATAGATGAACGTACGCCCTTAGCTATAATCACCACTGTATTTGCGTAGTTTTAATTGTGGGAATGATATTTAGCAGATGTATTAGGCGTTACTTTATCTAGTTGTGTTGAAATTTTCACTGTTCTACGACGTTGTATGGCTGATTTATGACGCGAGAAACGTTAACTGGTCGATAACCGGTGAGTTACGCTAGCTACAGTTTTGCTATTCCTCTAGTAAAGAATACTTCAACTACGAACACTGCTGCAAAACCATCAACACCACTGCAACTGCATGGGACAATCTGAGCCTCTGGCCTTACTATAATTGACCAAGGCAGGTTGAAATATATCTGGAGTGAAGGAAATTGTTACCATGCCTGTGTTAAGAGCAACCAGGCATATTAAAGTGATCTTGGTGGTGATGTGATACATACTGCTGCATACATTACTTACCTCTGTTATTCTGGCAGACCCCTTAGTCACAGAACACTAGCTGGCAGCTGTTACCTCTCCCCATTAGATTCTACGTATCTGGTTTGATAAAGCGTGTCCTCGCGTGTCTCAGTCAGTGCTTAGTAATTATTTTATTAAAGCGCCTCTAACGCAATGTTGTTACGTAATTTTACCTGGGGCATCAAACGATGTGAAAGTAACGAAACCCTTAAAGTAAAATCGTGTCCGAACCGATGGTTGAACATTGGTGGTGGCTTACTCTATTGATAAAGTACGACTGCGCAGAATACTTCGAAAAACGTCCCCTTGCAATGATTTTCCCTCGGATTTTCCTGGTCTTTTTGCCCTACATAAATTTGTATTGCGTAATGTAAAAATGATGTGATAAGGTAAATCATAGATACTACACCCCCCGGTGGGTGTAGTATCTATGGGTAAATGAGGGTAATTCCGGATAGCTACTCTTTGATAAAATCACTCTAAAACTGCACTCACAACCAGTTAGCACAAACTCTAGGAATCCTTGTAAAGTCTATCTTATGGCCACGGTACATCTGCAGTACAAATTTTGTTTGGATAGAACCAACTGCTGAGGAGTTACAGGGTATGAGCGGAAATTTAACAGCGTGTAAAAATACAACATGCGGCTAATTTCGGACACTTCGAATAACAAAGAAGTAGCGCTTCTATACAGGTTACCAATCCTCTTAAAAGTTTAGAGACTAAACTAGTACCACTCATCTGGAGCTTATAAATCAAGTAGAAAGTTCATGTCCAGGAAGCAGCAGTGCGTATTTATGTAATTCGCGAATATTTTCTTTGTATTTTAATAGAACAGCTACTGAGCTTATAAATCAAGTAGAAAGTTCATATCCTTTGGGAGGAAGCAGCAGTGCGTATTTTAAAAAGTTTATGTGATTCGCGAATATTTTCTATGTATTTTAATAGAACAGCTGCTGAAAAATCAACTGCCACTCAGCGTGTGCTGCATGGATTCTTATGATTTTTGCTATGCCATTACCCGAGGGTATGGTCTTCTTATAAATCTTTGAAAATGGAAAGTATGAGCTCGAGCTGCCTAACATTTTCAAAGTTTTTGAACAAAAATAACCGGTGATCACGCTACAAATTCGTGTCAAACTTCGCTATGGAAAAACGGATTCGCTTCAATTTTTGGTTTGTGGATAGGCCATAGGACACTGCATTAGCATACCAAATTATAGGCCCAGGGATTCTACCATTGTTGAGAACGATATAAGTCTCCGGAATTATCTGCTGTCCGGAATTATCCACACTTACCTTATAGTGCCACGCCTTCTCGTTAAACATAATTTCAAATTTGTTTGATTCAGAACAGGAAGCAGGAAATCAATTAGGAATTGCATA
Source organism: Dysidea avara (assembly GCF_963678975.1). Taxonomy (NCBI): domain Eukaryota; kingdom Metazoa; phylum Porifera; class Demospongiae; order Dictyoceratida; family Dysideidae; genus Dysidea; species Dysidea avara. The sequence goes on from NC_089272.1 coordinate 40,947,231, forward strand.
TATATATATGTACCACTTTCACACCTCAGATCAAAGGCTCAGACTGTTGTATATAAATGATATACCACAGCAAACTGTGGTATATAACTGATATACCACACTTTGTGGTGCCCCACAGCATTCCATGTGCAGGTCTCAACAGTCAACAAACTCTCAACATTTACATTCCATAAAGTCCAGTAAACAACATTATGCAACTTGTTCAACCCAGGAGGTGATACTTATAAGAGGCCTGTTTCTATGGCAATTATAGTTGTATTAGACTTTGAAATATTTTGATTGATTATTAAGCAATAATTGTACATTTAAACTTTGTATATAATCACATAGATATAATCATATAGAGAGTCTCTCACTATCTCTATAATGTCCTTTATGGGTCAAACAGCTGATCAACTGATATGTCTTTTAAAAGCTCATCAATGTCATCTGTACTGTCTTGATATGAACCAGAAAAAGATATTGGACAGCTTGAAAAGTTGCAACTGTTAAAGATAAATGTTGGAGCAGGGGGTGGCAAGTGTTGCTTTGTAACAAACTGATCTTGGCTAATCAATGAACTTCTATGACTTACAGCTGTGGTAGAAGAACCATATGCCACCAATTCTGTGCCACTACCATTTTCACTAAATTACTGGTCATCTGTAAATCATCGCTGTGGCAGTCAAATTGAAACCTCTTGCCTGGTTGATCCTTGGGGTGATCCAAGGCAGCAAGTGCGTATCGGGGTGTATCACGCGCTTGGACTTCCTGGGCTTGCTGCTTAGCAGCCTTTGTACATTCTCCAACAGTGTCCACAGCACTAGTTGTAGCACTTGCCTTTCGCTTCAACATCAGGCGGTATGACTCATGATTCATGTCGCACAAATCGTCTTTAGCCAGCAGAGAACGCTTGGTGGTGAAAAGTCGCGGCAGTTAACACAGGGACACCAGCCAGGCACTTGTAAACAATAATGGCTTGCTAGTTCATCTTCAGGTAACAATCCAACGTTGTCTTTAACAATCAATGTTTTACTTACGACTGTATTACTACCGGGAGCAGTATACATGACAATGAAAGTAGTACATAACAGTTATAACCCGGATACTCGGGATATGACAAAAATATATGCACTCGCGCCCTGCGGGCGCTCGTGCATATATTTTTGTCATATCCCTCGTAACCGTGTTATAACTATAAAATATATTATGTGAAGTGCATATTTTATTGTTAGCTACATATGTGCGGTATACAGTGTAGTTGCAGTATAATTATAGCTAGCTACATACTTTGCTTTCGTTGGCTTAATCGCTACTCAGTCTGAATATCGATCCAATCATACTGAAAGAGCATTAGCTAGCTGCATACAGCTATCATTCAAAATGTTTTTTTTGCATTTCCTTTATATTTACTTGGCAGCAGAGGTTACAAATGGAGCTATAGTCAAAATCTCTTTATCGAAGCTACACGTAGATCTCGGTGATGAAAACCTGACAGACAACGTCACCCTCTGGGATCGGTTTGCCAGAGAAGCTATAGCTACACCTGCGTGTGAAGACAAAAGAGAACTCTCGGCATCTAGTGGATACATAACCATACCTAATAATGTCCGAGAAAAAATTCATCCCGGTGCGCGTTTCTACCGATCACCGAGTGTAGAAAGTAATATCCAAAATGTTTTGGATAGAGAAGTAGATGGGTTAGTAGGTGTAATGGTTAGATCCGTTCTCTCTCTCTTAACAGGGCAAGGTTGTTATACTTTTATTTTTGGAGGAGTCGTCCGTGATATGTTCCTTAATGCAACCCCTAAAGACGTTGATGTGGAAGTTGGTTGTAATACCAGTATGGTTTTCAATGTATGCAATGAATCCTATGGTCATTACGGAAATGATGTTTGCAGTTTAAGCAGTAGAGGAATTGCACATATTGGAAAGACGATAGCAGGCTCGGATAATAAACTAGATCTTGCTTCAGTTAAAGGAATATTTTCTTCACTTGAAGCATTGGAGTACACCGCAAATTCTTTGGCTATTGATATAAATGGGATTCCAAATGTCATACTTGATATTCCATATTATGGTGTAGAAGATGTATGCAATAAGCACATAAGGATCCCTGCACCGAATTGGTCTTTGTGGCTAATTAAAGATGGTCAGAAAAATTACAAACATTTATATAGATACTGGAAATTGCGTACAAAGGGTTTTACAGCTGTTTCTGTTGCTACAAAAATGTGGGTGGTTAACCAAACAAAAGGGGCAATTGATTCAGATAATGGAACAGGATTTCAGGACTTTTATTGTAAGCAAGTTTTTGGAGCTAAAGGAATTAAAGACAGTGCTTGTATTTATGGAGATGATTTACCATCAACATGCTTTTCTTCAAGTACCATGGAGAAAATGAGTATTTACAATAATGCATTAGTATCTGATTTTGGAAACAAATACTGGAGTGACACTTTAAGTCTAATTATACCTGAATGTGAAGGTTAGTAATATCATAAACAGTGTGTATCATACAGTACAGTAATGCTACAGATGCGCTTTTCCAGAAAATATAGACTAAGAAACTGGTGCATTGGCAGTATTGGTTAGGTATCCAGTACGATAGTACGGTATATTAGAAATCATAGAAGTTTGCACTTTTTCAAAAAATATTCACCAATAGCCAATCTCAATACTTTCATGGTGTCTTTGTAAACCATTGCTTAGGTATAATCAAGCCTAAAAGTACCTTTAGTGTAACCCGAAATGCTTCCTATAGGTTGCTAGATATAACCAAGCCCAAAGATCACAACTTGCAACCTGAAGCACTTCCAATAGGTTGCTAAAATTTAATTTACTTTAATCCAAGGAACGAAATGAACCAGTCAAACATGGAACAGAACAAATTTTTCGATACCACTTTATTATCAATATTATATCACAAGCAGTTTGTTTAATCTTAGGGAAGCATGGCAATGTCATTTAGATTGAGACTCTACATAGCTGGATTTCTACTGGAAAGGAAGAGAAGTGATTCAGAGTTGCATAGGTCAGGGCAGGCCAAACAGTGGGAGGGACAACTTTGATAATGAAATTTACAAAGTTGAATTTAAGGCATACAACAGATATGGATGTTATTCATGGTATGCTGGGGACTTGCCTAAGACAATTTTCATATTTTAGAGGTTCTGAGAAAGTCTTTTAGATGATTTAACTATGTTTTTTTGCAAAAAATAATTAAGTAGCTATTTGCAGCTTTAAAAAGAAAGGTTAAAAATGAATGACTGCTTTATTAGAGTATCTCGATATTTTCTTGCAAGCACTGTCCGATAGTAGTGGGGGAGCCATGGCCCCTGTTTCCACTGCCTATGGCTAGGGCGTAAGCGATCGATTGTCGACCACTATTCAATTATACTCCACGAAGCCAATATCATTCAACCCATGGCAAAGCTTATTAGTTTAACATCACTGGAAGTGTAAGTAGAATCTGTGCCTATACTTAACTAACCTTTAATGCATGGCAAAAAGTAGTCAAGACGGTTTTGGTTTCATTCTCTCCGTATCAAAAGTCGACCACGCATATTTTAACTCGACCGTAATAGATTATTCAATATCTTTAAGTCGACCACCCTCGGTTTTCCCTTTTGCCATAGTAACTGCATTTTCGGAGTAGATTAGTAATGAATACTATCGGACTCCACAATTCTCAAGATCAATATCCATATGTGACCCGGTCTGCGAAAAGGGCTCTTATAGCCTTTCCAATTGCATATATATGGTAACCCATAACTTTACTGGTGAATATGGTACAAGCCTACAATTTGGTTACTCAACAACCCTAACCTGGCAGTAGCTGTGGGTGTAATTACATGATGATAGGTTTAGTAGATTAGGAGTTATGATTAGCCAAACATGGATAATTGGAAAGGCTATAAGAGCCCTTTTCGCAGACCGGGTCACATATGGTATTGCCTGTAACAACTGCGTGGTAACGAAGTATTCTATAGTTTTCGTGAAATGAAACATGAAGAAGACCTTGTCTAGTGTTGTAACATGGCTCAAATGGACGACAGTGCCATTACTGGCTACAATTTCATTGTTTATGCATCCAGAGTGTGATTTCAGGTTCGTTCCATAATGTTGTAGCATCTCGATTGCCATTTTCCTTATTTGGATATGATAGAGTTCTCGCGTATTTCTTGAGAATTGTTTCACTTCTTGGGATTCTTTCTAGAGCTCTTGTCACCAACTATCTTTACCGTAGTGAATATTCAGGCAGCTCCTCATAATTTCAGTATTCGACTTTAAATACACCTGTGGTCGACATAAGATACCAGTCGACATTCGATCGCTTACGCTAAGTGTACTTTGAGAGCACAGTAAGCATCCACACTGCTTTCGAAAGAACTCAATTTAAGTACTGAATATTAATCTAGCTATCTATCCACACTTCACTTCCCTTACAAGGTTAGACCCTAAGCGGTGGAGACACAAGAGCTCCGTCCTGTCTGTTCCGTGGATTAGTCAAGGGATCCGACATCACCCAAAAGTCGCATGTAAGATTCTGAATCTCACCATTTTTTGCAAAGATTTCGAATTCCAAGCCAAGATTTCAGTTTCCAAATTTGGAAATTTACATAAATAGCTACATATATATTAACCCTTTTGTGCATTCAGCTGGTTTCCAGGCTAATTGGATCGTTGGTGAGGCTTGTGCAATGTGTCAAGGCAAGTGCGAGATTAAACTGAATTGTAAAACAGCACACGAGATAATATTATGCGATGTAATTTACAAGAAATATACAGAAATAATGGACTTATACGACATTTGTTGAGACTTCATTTTATCAGAGATTCCAAATTCTTTCCCAAATTCCAGATTCTATTTTGGGATTACAAGTGATTTGTGTTGGGTTCTAGTTGGTGTCAGACCCTCCGAGGTCAATGGAGGACATGCAGTAAATATATCAGTTTTGTAGTGGCAACCCCCAGATTTTGACCACTGTACTGCATTCACCAGGCACTTTTTCCAGACCCAAAGAATAAGTGGCCAGGCTACTTGAGACTAGATGACTACAATGATAACTATGTTTTTGCTGGGAATCATCCATACTTTTCATAGTAACAGGATTGATTGCAGAAGTGTTTCTTGTACTTCCCTTCATTTAGAATATTAAAGCTGTGTGATGCGTTGAATATACTTATAAATAAATAAATTGATGCGTAATAGCCACTTCACTTAAGTAATTGATGGTTTTAGTGTGCGTCCAGATGCAAAACACATTATGATTAGGTCTGGCATCATATTTTTAATGTGGTATATGCAGGTTCAGCAGTCATAATTAAGATTATGATCAAATAAAAGGTCAAGGCACAGCTTGTATACCTGATCATAATTATAGCTACTAGTCAGGGAGCTGAAAAAATCACCATTTTTTGATACATTTTTTTCATTTGTCAATTTTCAATAGAAACCACTACATACATGTAAAACTTCCAGTATCAAGACACATGGTAGTGCGTCATGTGGAGCAAGAAGCTAGTGCACCACACCATGAGTATAGTAACAGAAAGAAAACATAATTTTCACACCTTTGTAGCTCCACGATCCCTTTACGATTGGAACCAAATTTGCTGCTGAGTTGCCTGCCTGGTAGGAAAGTACATATACCACATTTGAAGAAACTTACAAGACACAAGCAGCCAAAGTTTCATTTTTCACACTTCACAAAATTTGCCATAAAACACGAATGCTTACTCCAATCAAGCTGAAATTTGGCACACTTATAGGGTATAGTAAAGCAAAATTCAGTATCAGTTGTGGCGAGAATCCGTAAAGTATTCATGGAGTTATTACCGATTATTTGCAGAAAAAACATCAAAGGTCTGTCACCCCTACAGATTATACCCCTTCAAGGAACGAGTTGCAAGTTGGTATGTAGATGGAGTAGCCATCATAGGAGTGCCTTTTTATGTGGTTTGCGAAAATCGTGGTAAAGACCATGGAGATATGCCACAAAACCCAACCTGTGTCACACTTTACGTGATAGAGTTTTGTGATTAAAACACCATTAGTTTTTATGCCTACCCACAGACAAACCACTTAGAAGAGTGAGCTGAAAATATGGAATAATCATCGGCCTTTCAGTAGTGTAAAAGAATCAGATTAAAAGCCACAAAATTATAGTGCAAAATTCAAGATGTAGCAAATGCATGATTGAGATACTCTAATAGTACAGTCACCCTATTAAATCATTCAGCTTGCAGCCCAAGAAGCTGGCGCATAGCATAAGTGTGCTATTGACAGTAAGATCAATGTAACAATTTTCATGCATATGTAGCTCAGTACTGTGTTTATGAAGCCATACAATTTTGGTATGGAAATTCCCTCCACCTTCAATAGTCTTCGTACCAAGTTTTAGTTAAATCACTTCAGGAATTCCCGAGATATGTGCTGTTAAAATATGTGGCTGGATCTACGAAAACCGTTCTTATCGCCCAAGACAGGAAATTTGATTTTTTTTACAAACACAAAGCTTAATGAATGCACTATCAAGTTTCACTGCCACAGTCGACCAGAATAAAGTGGTCTGCTTTTGCTGGCTGCTTTTTTAAAGCACGGTGGCAAGCCGTACAAGTGGTCTGGGGTCTTGATGGAACCCTGGCCAACCAAGAGACGGCTGTGTGTGGTTGTACAGCTCCGTGGTGCTGGACAATGACCTGTGCTGTAAATTTCCTTTCATTTTAGCCAGTTCTGGGGTCTGAATGGCCCATAATTTGGCCTAATTCATTCCAACATGTTTCTTTTCAATTTTTGAACACCATCTTGCCCGCCTTCTAGGGCCCCCGCCTCCCACCCTTCTGGAGCTCGCCTGATACAGACAACCTCGGTTTAAAAACTATCTAAAATGGCGGGAAACTTAGCTGTTGGCTACTTCTTCAGTCGATGATCAGGAAGGTAAGAAATTGTTGTGAAATGTGTGAAAATTTGGTATGCGTAGCTACCACCATTGGCCAGCTACAACACTTTGAATATTTAAAACCGACGTTTCTCAATACTTTTAAATGGACAATAAGACCAGTTTTCCCAGAGACAGTCACATATAAACTTTAGCTTAATTAATTTCTTCTTTTTTTTTGCATACTTGCAAAATCTGCCATAAAACACAAACGCATTATCCGATTGCCTTGAAATTTGGCACACAGAAGGGGGTGTAAAGGTGCATCTTGGTACTAAGGTTGGTTTGAATACCTCAAAGAGTCACGGAGTTAATAATCAAGACTCACGGTAGTGAGTCGCGCGGCCAGTAAAGCAGAAACGCGCGCCGCAGACAATAAATGACGCGACCACTACGTGAGAATTTTACAGGAACGAACGTTGTCAAATTCGGCCTTCCTGTAACTCCCCTGCCACTTATGCTATCCCTCTGAAACTCTAGAGTTGAACTCATCGTGTCACTAGTAACTACCACACAAGCAGTGAAGCAAATCCATGCCGATTGTTTCGTGATCGAGATTGCCGACTTCAAAGGGGAAGTTTCTTTTTTTTTAATCGCATGCGATTAGACGCAACCGCAGGTGTATGCCTTGCGTTCCTTTGTGCATTCCAAACATTGATTGCCCTGCTATTGCTTCAGTATTCACTCAATCGCCTCAAGATTCACATCATCGATTTCACCATACATGATTATCCTACAGTCGTAATTTCAGCACCAAACAAAGCTTCAGTTGTCCTCAGTCGACCTAGAGGCCAAATACAAAACCCAGATTGTTGTTTTCTGTAATACTCGCTTGGCATGTAGGGCAATGTGTCTTTAAACTGTTCTAAATGTTTCGTTCAGATTGAAACATATGTTTTCAAGAATGGCTAGTTTGAAATTTGAATTTAGTCACCCCCATGTAATTTGCTCTCTCTAAGAATTTTACTCGAAATTTAAAGAATGACGCAGAGCACAACTGCTGTCACTGGGTATTGATGAACTGGCGCTCTATGTAGTTAATCAGTGCATAAAACCACAAAGAAGTGTGCTGCCATAGATTATAGTCCACAGATATAATCTATGGTGCTACATACCATCGTTCGTTTTTCAAGTAAATTTGAATTTAGTCGCCCCCACCATGACGTAATTTGTCCTCTAAGGGCACGGTTTAAAGAATGACACAGAATACAACTGTGGTTACCAGATTTTGACACAAGCTGCGAGTAATTAGCACATGTAGCTAGCCAATTGTCACCATGCATTATTGCATTTTATAGCACCCCCACACAAAAATTACACATGTAATTACAACATACAGAGGACACATGAATGCCAAACACTTTTCACAACAATAATGTAAGAATTGTACAATAATGACTGTAATATAACAGCTATGAAATGTTTTCCAGTGGCCCGCCATGGTAGCAAGTCTCACATGACGGCATGTTTATTCATCCAAGCACAGTAGGAGTAACACGTAAGTATGATGACAAGTTGGTATGACTCCATTTGTAGAATCCAGATGAGTGGGTGTGGCTCCAGTATGTTTAAACAGTTAACAAACATTCCTGTTATAAATACGTGCTAGAGTTGCAATATAATAGCATAGTATTTAAATGCAATAATACATAGTCTCCATTGTATCACTATCAAACGACACTAAGTGGAGGATATTGTTGCATCTCTAGTATGTACACTCTATCAGTACAACCTGTCTTAATGGCCACCAGTATAGAAAGACAACCTCTCTTGAAAAGCCAATTCCAATTGAAAATTTATACACTGTTACCTGCTTATTGAGTGCAGGTAGCAATAAACAAGTTCCACCGTAATTTATACACATGATCTAATCTGTATATTCTGTCAGTGGATGAGATCCACTTGGCCAGGACAAAATGTGACCCAAATGTCCTGGATGATCCATACTCAACCCACTTATGACCCAGTGGCACAATGGAACTGAGTATAGAGAATACAATTGTATTTATTTCTAAGCTGTGTGGATGTGTGGACACATTACAACACATTACATGTACATACAAGACATGCTATGTACTGTTTTAGCATTTCAAGTCACCACATTATGTACGGACCAGTCAACAATGCTTCATAGTGCCCATCAGTAAATCTGAAGAAAGAAAAGTTACGAAAAATAAAAATTCACATAAGTACAATGAAACCTCATTAATATGGCCAGCTGTGGAACCACAAAATTTGGCCTGAATAACAAGGTGGCCTTATGAATGAGGTCATAAAGTACTGCTTAGCTATATTTGGGATCTACTAAAGGCGGCCAATATAATGAGGTGGTCTTATTAAAGAGGTGGCCGCTAAGTGAGGTTTCACAGTACATACAGTTCACAATGGTGAACAATATTAATGGTTAACAATATACACTGAAACCTGCAGGTCACTTCTTGTGGAAGATTGCTCTCTACACAAAATGACACATTCAGAGATTGTATTTAGATGGATGATACAGTAACGCATTGTGACTTCAATACTCGTGATGTGTCACTGCTAGGCAGCAACCATATACACGGCACTGCCAATGCACAACATCGCACTTGCTCGCACACACAATTTTGCTAAAGATTTTACAAATTGATAATTAAGGGGTGTGGAAACTAGCTGCTCGCTCGAAAGACTGTGTGGCAGCTGTTTCCCTTCTGTACAAGTGGCCACCAAGACAGGTCCACTGAGGATGAAAGCCAGGCATTAGATATTTGGTATTTCATGTGTTGAAGGCATTCCAGGGCTTCTGGTAGTCTCAAATCCCACCACAGTTTAACTCAGGCAGTGTTGTGGTTACCACTAAACCACTGGAATGCTGTGTTATGTGAAAATATATATCCTATGGATAATGACTTCATCACTTTCTTTATCAGGAGCTTATAAGGACCAATAGTGAAACATTTTACTCTTTGGGCTGACAGCCAACTGCCTAAGTCTGAAGCAGTGCCTTTGGTGCTCTAACAGATTGGCTGCCCCCTTGCTGCCAGCACTCACTGTCTCATACGCTGTCACACACTAAATCCATCTCTATAGCCAGTTAGAACAGCATGCTTCATACCTTTTTTAAGGCACAAAATGCAGCCACCTCTTTAAAAAGCTAGGTCAGAAAATTTTGTCCCTACAGCCTGAATAATGACCAGCTGTCACTGTACTATTAGTGATTAGTGATCATGGAGGATTATTTATTAAGATACTAAGATATAAAATGCTACAACCTCTAAATATAGCAGTAAATTTTTTACCCTGGTCCAATGTCTAATGATCGTGAGAGACTCTACTGTGACAAATACATGTTTATCATGATATGTGCTAATCACCTTTTTACAATTAAGTTTTACAACACAAATACATGTATAATTAAACTCACCAATTGTGACTAAATCTCTTCAACATGAAAAGACAAGTAATTAGACAACCTTGGAGTCAACAGCCTCACAAGCCTATTGTGGTGTGCTTATTTAGTAGTAATATAAATTTTAAAGGTATATAAATTTTAAAGGTATTTATTTACAACAGGACATAATTACGCGCCCCTCTATTGTCTCTGTACATACTTGCCTTTTCTTTACTATTCTCATTTCATTTCACAAGATCTCTTGGCAGGGGCATAGCTTCTTCGCTTGAATTAGTCAATGCTTGAAGTAGATCGAGATACTCTAATAGAACAGTCACATTCCTACAAGTGCTGTAATTTTATATTGTAAAGTCTGTAAGTAGCTAGTAATTTAAACTATACAATCCAATGCTAAGCAGAAGTACTATGCTAAATACTGATTGTTGTATTACAGCTATTTTGTGAATGCTCTAATAGAGTATCTTGATCGTTTTAATGCAGTACAAGATGAAAGGCAAATTGTTATTAAGGGTTTACTAGTTAAAATGGGTGTTAGTTGACTGCAGTTGCATGCCACTAACAGGGCCGCCCAGGGAAATTAGGGGGCTCAGGTAAAAGAGTTAAAGAGGGGCCCAGGGGCAAGGATGGGTCTAGATCCTGACTGCTCTATTAGAGTATATCGATCTTTCTTTAAACAGACAACCAAGGGGCCCCTTTTGGGCTGGGGCAGGGGGAAAAATACCCCAGTTACCCCCCCCCCCCACTCCCCATGTGGGCAGCCCTGGCCACTAAAATTACAATTATATTTTAATATTCTGTCACTGTAATCTGGGGTTTCTGTCAAAACCATGGAAACTCACCTACTGTTATCAACAGTGCATTGTTTATTCTAACAAAAAGTATTGAAATCCCATCCAAAAACAGCTTATAGCTGTAAAAAAGTGCACGTCCAAGTAAAGCAGAGTTAACTGCGACAAAAAGTAATGATATCATAATGCGGCCATGTGCAAGGTGTGCAAGTTGTAAAATTCATATTAGCTAATCAGATAATACAATGTTATTGTTAAAGTGTTAATGAGAACTATGTGATGCTGCTAGTTTATAAGTGTGTGAGCATCTTCATAAATGCCACACAAATTTAATTCTCAATAAAGCAATGTGTATAGATTCTCTGATGGCAATAAATAGTTTGAGTTTGGCTGCCTTTCCTGTATATGGCAATGCTATGAACAAAGGAAAGGTGGCCAAACGCAACTATTTATTGCTATCAGAGAATCTATACACATTGCTTTATTGAGAATTAAATTTGTGTGGCATTTATGAAGATGCTATGGAAATTCTTTCTGTGACAAACGTTAAATTGATGTAGCTATATGGCTTGAAAGGTCCTGGTACAGTGTCACTCATAAATTTCACAAGATCCAGCCATTTCTCCACTATCAAACTTCAATAGACGTCATGTGTTCCAAGAACGACTCATGTTTTCCAAGAATAATACCAGAATTTAATCTACTACAGTACCACAAGACATCATCAACAGTTCAAATTTTTAAAGAATCAGTAGCTACTTTTGTCACTTCCTTTGACAACTTTAGCTACGTAGTGATGTTGAAGGAATCCCACTGCCATGCAATGATAAATAGCTATAAAAAATAATGAATCATGAATTAGCCGCATCTACTTACCTCACAGTTGCTAAAAATGTAGCTCTTCCTATATGTCTTTCTGCAAAATTCCCAGGTTAAGCTTGCAGCCATCTATAAAGTAGACGTAACCAATTCACTGTGAGGTAGTGTACTAGAGATGATGAGTGTTTTTGGCATGTACCCTGCTGACTCTCAATCGGGGGTGCTATCCTCTGTCCCTTTGCCAGCCAACAACCTTGACCCATGTTATTATTTTGTAGCTGCCAAATGCATGTAGAACTGTAGCTAGCTACTTATAGATAGCAAAGGTTATGTAGCATAATAATTATAATATGCATGGCGTCGCTGGCAATTGAAAATGATGGGAGAGACGATATCTACAGCGAATACAAGCCTTTTCTGAAGGGTTAGTAAGAGAATCATCTGGAGTGTGAACAATGTCAGCTAATAATTTCATTAGCTTTCCTTCTTTATGCCTTGACACAGGAGTACTAGAGGTGGTGGCACTTGATGAGGGTACGTGTGAGCTAGAAGCAGTGGCAGCAACACTCACTCTGTTTCTGGATACTTCTGTTAGTTCATTAAGTAGAATGTCACTAGATGCAAATGAAACATTTTTGAATCTAGGATCTAGTAGCATACATTTATTTAAAACTTCCAAGTCACAACCATCTCCATAATACTCATTCACCTTGGTTATCATTTGTTGTTTCATTTGTTGTTTCATTTGTTTCACCAAAGGACTGTCATCCTCAGAGCAAAGTAAATATTTGTTTGTTATCTGATAAATAAGTGGTCGAACTGATGAAATGAAGGCCCATTTCTCACTCCCAATGGCTTCGGTAATTTCTACAAAGGGTTTCATGAATTGGACAAAATCATACATTGTGCTAATTTCTGAATCTGTAGGCATAAGATCACTTTTTCGTAGTTGTGATAGGGTGGCTGAGAGAGGCTGCTGCTGTTCTAAGATGCGCTCCATCATACAGTAAGAAGAATTCCATCTGGTGGCCACAGACTGGATCAAACGATGTTGTTTATGTTTCAAGTCATACTGTTTTTGCTTTAATAGGTATGATGACTTTGCAGAATGATTGAAATGTCCCACTAACTGTTTACAACGAGCAACAGATCTACTTACTCATGGAATATCCATAACTTTTTCAATAGCAAGCTGAATTGTATAGCTGAAACAACTGATACGTGTCCAACCTAACAAATCCATGGCACGAACAAGATTGGACCCATTATCTGTGGTTGCAGCCACTAACTTTTCATGACTTGAATTCCATTCAGACAGCACTTCTTCCAATGCCTCAGTTATCAATTCACCAGTATGAGCTGCTGCAAACTCCTTTGTCTCAACCAAATGTGACCTCATTTCAAATGACACTGTCAAATAATGGAGTGTAACAGCTATGTAGCTGTGTCTAGCTCGTGAAGACCACAGGTCTGTTGTGATCTTGAAGTACTGGACATCATCAGCAATTTGTTTTGTAATATCTGCTTTGACAGCATCGTACATGGTAGGAATATGGTTCAATGCAATAGTCTTCCGATCCGGAGGAGTATAACGAGGTTCAAATACACGCAACATGTGTCTAAACCCACTGTCATTAATGGTGTCAAAAGGTTGTTGGTCCTTGCATATAAAATAACAAACAGCCTTTGTAAGCTTTTTGTACCTTACTGAATTATGCGGTAAAGGCATTGCTTTAGCAAGGCTATCTTGGATAGTAATTTGTGGGGTAACTGGTGCGGACACGACCCGCTTCGTGCTACATTGAGGCGTTTCCTCTGTACTCGCCTGTACTGCTCCTTCATATTCACTTCTGTGATGTTCTCTCAAGTGAAAATGTAAGTTGCTAGTGTCAGTAGTATATTTCAACTTCGTTTACAAGTCACTGCTCTACGTTTCCTTTTGTCAGCAACTAAAATCCTTCCATCATCGTCCGCTTCAAATCCAAAGAATTTCCAGACGACGCTAGTAGCTCCCTCAAGTGGCTGCAAGTTTCTACTCGTACTTTGCACATCACTTTCACTGTCAGAAGACTCAGAACTGAGTTCTACAGGCTCCTCGTGTTCATCCGCCATATTTTATTTATAACGTGCATGCTTATAGAAACTCGTGGCATCACACCGGATCGAAAGTCAATGACAAGGAGAGTTAGCTTAAGCAATAACTTCAGCAAAAGAAAGCACTGCACATTTCACAGACAGCTATCGCTGTTACTACTAGGGTATTGGTAAAACCGGGAGGGGAGGGGGAGCGGGAGTGGGAGATTTCTTGGTAAAACCGGGACCGGGAGCTGGGAGATCACGTACACAATACTGTTATTTTTGCACTAAAGATGGTTTATTGATGCAGAAAAGGATCGAGATACTCTAATAGAGCAGTCAGCCACTCTTATAGAACAGTCTCATAATATCATATTCTGTCTCTTAACTGCCAGTAGCTTGTTGATTTATTTGTAATAACAAGTGAAAAGTCTAAAAATAGCTATAGCCTTAGAGCAACTTAAAAAAGATTATGTTGGGTGGGAATCATGCTCCCAGAAAGTCACTGATTGATTGATTTATTATTTAAACTCGCAGTACCGGGGCAAGGCCGTTCTTCAGTACTGGAGTACACATAATACACAATACATAGTACACAGCAAACAAAACTATGCTAGACAAACATAAATAAATAACTATTACAACCGTCACAGTATTAAATTACAAAAGAACAAACAATTCAAGACAAGTCATGTAGGTACTTGAGCAGACCGGCCATCATGAAAATTAGTAATGTCATCAAATAAATTAGGTGGCAGTGAATTCCACCACACTGTAGCCTGATGCCAAAAGAAGTGCTGACTGAAGTTCTTTTTGAATCGAAAAATGTCTGCAAACCAAGGTGAACATCTAGTTCTGTAGGAATGTTTACGACCAAAGTCTATTGGTGGCTGAAGTAAGATACCTTCACCAAGATAGTGTTGACCAAACATGGTGAGAATAGTTCGATACTGTACAAACTTAGACATCCAAGGTTTGCTCTATACTGTGACATCCATCACTGTCTGCATTTTGTAGCTGTATGCTTCAAACTCCATGTTTGACTTTCATTGCTATAAGACTCTTTGACCTGCTCCACCAGTCCACCTCATGCTTTGCTACTCAATTGTTCTACTAAATCAACATTTATCTTGGGAAAAATTTTCATTTTGAGTTCTGTCCCCACGCACAGTCCCTGAAGTGATGCATTCCGATGTGAACACTATATTCTATAAGTCCAATCCATTAGTAATGTCAGACTCACTATTGTCCTTCTCATGCTATGGCTTGTTCCACTGACTTAATGGTGGTAGCTATACTATAGTTACTTATGGTGGTAGCTAGGAAAACTAAACAGTAAAAATGAGTAGTGAATAGCTACCATGGCAAATAGTGAGCATCACTAAGAATTTGTAGTAAAGTTCACTATTTGCCACAGTATTCATTACTCATGATTGTTTAGGTGCATGCATCCTTTTCAATTTGGCTCAATGATCAATACTTCTCTTTTGTAGCTAAAATATAAGGCACTGAATATTTATCTATATCTTGTGTTAAATATTAACTTGATACCTTGAAGCATTCCAGAGATATGGCCAATGTATATAGACAACGATACATGTTATTTATTTAAGAAAAAGGACGAAGAACGTAACTATCAGAAATCTCTTTTATATAATTATTAGATAGTATAGGAATGGAAATTTGTCCTCAAAGTCATGGTATACCTACACCAAGCCAAGATAGATCATTTTCAGTCATCAGTGTTGCAGAACAAGAATTGTCCATCTTATATGTAGTCATGCGCTAATAACATAATTGGAAGAATCGATACCATAAAAGCAGCATTGAATGATTCATTTACTTCAGACTCTCTTATTAAACATTTTAAAACTGTAGCAGTGATGTGTCACTTCATCACATCAATCTGCTAAAGCTGACAACCTTGCAATACCTGCTACTTCATGTGACACTAATTCATTCACTTTTGCTAAGATTTCTGAATCTTTGGTCCTGTCTCATCTGAACTCTCTGGATCCTAGGAAGTCAGATAGCTAGCACTTGTCTTAGGTTTCCAAACGAGATAGGCGCTCCATTGGCTACCTTATACTGTTAACGTTCATTGCAGAGTGGAGTTGTTCCTTCAGACAGGAAGTGCTCACATATACTCCAGTTCATAAAGGTGCATGGTGCTTTGGACAGCTTCAGACCATGTAATCTCTGTTGTGTCTGTTCTTGCTGTTTTTTTGTTTTTGTGTATTTGTTCAGTCATTTTTATAATTTGCCTTAAGTTGATTGTTGCATTTGTATCCATGTATATTTTTTTCATGCAAGTGTTAAGTTTTGTACTTGTTAGCTACTAGCTATGTTCATTGATTTTGTCTGTATTGTATGCTGCTCTGGCAAGGAAGAATGGTAGTTGCCAATTGTCAGAGACTCAGAGGGTAACTTATAAATCAATCAATCAAATCAGTCTGATAATTTAAGAACTTTTATTGCTAACTCACAAACAAAATTTCTTGCTGTACAAACTCCAAATAGTTATTGAATTTATAAACTGACAGTAACTAACTGTGAAAGTTCACACACCATCTGGATGTAGCAAACTGTCTATGCAACCAGAGCAACAATAACTTGGTAGAATAAAATCAGTGGAGCAGGTCAAAAAGTCTGGGTAAACTTATAGTAATGAATGTCATACATGGAGTGAAGCACATAACTACAAAAAGGAAGACAATGATATGGGTGACATTCTGGGAGCATGATTCCCACCCAACAAGATTTTTTCAAATTTGAAAGCACTAAGACTTTTCACCTTGTTATTAAAAATACATTAACAAGCTACTGGCAGTCAGTGGCAGTTAAGAGACAGAACATGAGACTGTTTCGGCTGACTGCTCTATTAGAGTATCTCGATCTTTGTATAAGTTCGTATAATATCTCATGTTTGAAAGGAGGGGAGACTACTTGCATGAGTCCTCTTCTGCATCAATAAACCATCTTTAGCGCAAAAATTAACAGTTTCCTGTAGTATTGTGCATGTGATCTCCCAGCTCCCGCTCCCGGTTTTACCAAGAAATCTCCCACTCCCCCTCCCCTCCCGGTTTTGCCAATACCCTTACTACTATCGTCCGAGTATAGATATTTACAGTATCGATAGGTGTGCTTTTAAAATATCGCGAACGATTGAAAAAATGCTATCGTAGCAATATTGATATGTATACACTATTGCCCAGCCCTACATTCAGCTACCACATGCCTACCTGGTGAACCAGAACTGGGACATCTGTGTGCTACTCGTGCAGGTGCTAAGAGTCATAATTCTTCTGGGGCAAGACTAGTAACCCACAAAAAGGTGTACCATACAGCAGATCGGGTCACATTTTCTCCGTGTCATCCCGGTTTACAAATTATCCGGATTGGATCACGTGAGGAACGAAATTGTTCGTTTAACAACGTGTAAACTTATTAACGCTGGTCGCGTAGTTCTTTTGTGAGCCACGCCCACTTATCGCGTTACAACACAAACTGTCAACTTTCCAACTAGATATGTAAATACTCTTGATATTTTCCTAGCAAATCGACCATCATTAGTACTTTGTTGTAAACCATTGTCAGGGATTAGTGATCATGATATCGTGTATGTGAAGTCTACTGTAGAAGTCAAACAATAAAGCAATCCCTCAGTGCGATCTTATAAACTCTGGAACAGGGCAAACAATGATATCATCAGTGAATATATTACAAGATCTAGTGAACAGTTTTTAGAGGAACATGATATGGATACACAAGTTGATGTCTTATGGAAAGTGTTCAAGGAAATGTGTCAAAAGTGTCTAGATATGATTCCATCCAGAACTTATAAACCTGGCCATAGTCCCCCTTGGATGAATCCCGCCATTAAACGTCTATCTCACAGGAAGCAAAGACTATATAATTTGGCCCGACATTCCAAGTCTAGTGATGCCTGGCAAAAATATCGACAGATTAAGAAAGAAGTTCAAAGGACATGTTGGCAATCCCACAACTCCTATATTCAACACTTAGTCACCCCTGGAACATATTCTACAACTAAGAGGTTATGGAGTTACATTAAGAGTCAAAAGAAGGACTACTGTGGCATACCACCATTACTACAAGGAGACACTCTGATCTCTGATACAGCAACCAGAGCAAGCTTATTGAATGACTATTTCTCATCTGTCTTTGTTAAAGAAGATTTAAGTTCTGTACCACATATTGAAAATTTACCTATCCCACTAATGGAACCTATCAGTATTAATCCAGAAGGTGTTAAAAACTTATTAGAAAACCTGGAGGTAAACAAAGCTCCAGGTCCAGACCAAATTCCACCCCGATTTTTAAAAACCTTTGCAAACTACATTACGCCATTTCTTGTGCTGATCTTTAGGGCCTCTTTGCATCAAGGTCACCTTCCATCTGAATGCATGGAAACATGCTACTGTTGTGCCTGTTTTTAAAAAGGGAGATCGTAAATTACCATCTAATACCGCCCAATATCCTTAACATCAATCTGTTGTAAAGTTCTAGAGCACATCATCTATTCTTCCATCAGCTCTCATTTGGAAAATCATCAACTTATTCGAGAAGAACAGCATGGTTTTCAGAAAAATAAGTCCTGTGAAACACAACTGATCTACACAATTCATGAATTTGCAACAATACTTAATGACGGTGGAGAAGTGGATGCTTTATTTCTTGACTTTAGCAAAGCTTTCGATAAAGTTCCACATGTACGACTTCTTCAAAAACTTGAGCATTACAGAATTTGTCCACAACTTGTCAATTGGATAAAAGATTTTCTTGGACAAAGACAACAGCAAGTAGTTCTGAATGGTGTAACTAGTGAGCAGTGTGAAGTTATCTCTGGTGTACCGCAGGGTACAGTACTTGGCCCTTTACTATTTACTTGTTTTATTAACGACCTACCAGCTCTAGTGAACTCTCAGATATGACTCTACGCTGATGATATACTTATTTTTAGACCGATTTATTCAAATGAAGACACTTTAGTATTGCAGAGAGACCTTGATGCCATAGTGAGGTGGAGTGAAGACTGGCAAATGTTTTTCAACCTTAGCAAATGTGTACACCTCAAGATCACTAACAGGATATTAACAACTAACTCAACATATTTTCTGAAACAACATCAAATTTGTAGATCTACCAGTGCCACTTACCTGGGAGTAACAATAGATGAACACCTGAAATGGACAAACCATATCCAACATGTTACCTGTAAAGCAAACTCAGCCAATGCCTTTTTGCGACGTAATATTAGCTCTTGCACTCAACAAACTAAGAAGCTGTGTTATCTAGCAATGGTACATCCTATCTTAGAGTATGCATCAACTGTCTGGTCTCCATACACTAACAGTAGCATCTACAAGTTAGAAATGGTCCAACGAAGAGCTGCAAGGTTTATTACAAACAATTAAT
This sequence comes from Dysidea avara, assembly GCF_963678975.1. Lineage (NCBI taxonomy): Eukaryota > Metazoa > Porifera > Demospongiae > Dictyoceratida > Dysideidae > Dysidea > Dysidea avara. The sequence goes on from NC_089272.1 coordinate 40,966,667, forward strand.
CACCCTGGGCTAGTGTAACTGAGATACTAGATCACCTGAATCTACCAACTCTTGAACAGCGACGGAGCAATTTGAAGCTAGTTATGATGTATAAAATGGTGCATAGACAAATTCACATCGATAATGGAACCTATTTAATCCCAACAGCAAGCCAAACACGAGGTCACGATCAACGATTTTTGCAGCCACACTCCAGAATTGATTCTTACCTTTACTCTTATTACCCCTCTACAATTAAATTATGGAATAACCTATCTAGCAGTACTGTGGAATCACCTACCTTAAGCACATTTAAACAATGTATTAATTATAGCTAAGTACAATCGCTACTATTTATTCTTAATTTAATCTGTTGTACTATATACTCCATATGGAGGTTTCTGTACAGTAAACAAATAATAAAAATAATACAAACATACACTCAGCCACGCCCATTTATTAGTAAGTGCAGTCTATAACACGAAACTGTGTCCATTGCTGTCTGCAAGCTTACGTGGAGCCACGTCCACTAATCGATTATTGTGCGAGTCTATATAGTCTAGTCTTGCAGCAGGATAAGTATTTTTGTGAGTCACACCCACTTTAATATATCGGGAAATTGTAATACTAGGTATGCACGAAGCCACACCCAATTGCTGTCTGTAAACTCACAGTAGCTACGTGGAATCAAACTCACTGACTGATTTTAAATCATAAACTTACCGGTTTAGTTATCACATAACTACTTGTTTACTCAACACGAATCGAACACTAAAAACGTAGTCTCTCTCGCTCGAGACTACCCATAACATAGCTCTTATCGCACTCCTCGGCTTTAATTAATCTGGGTCACATCCATGTCTGACCCGGATTGCTATCGGGTCATCCGGGTCAGCAGTAGTGATCCGGCGTCACAGTGATATATGTTTCCCCGCGTAACGTGTTTCGCGCACACATATCCTTAGGGATCCGTGTTTCCCCGCACACATATCACTAACTCGCTAGCGACCTACAAGTCACAGTGATATGTGTTTCCCCGGGTAATATGTTTCCCCCTTTATAAAGTCATGTGCAACATACGTAGTGTTAGCATAGGCACGCATGCACTTTTAATAATCATATAGCTAGCCATGCATATACCTATACAACTAATACTATAATTATGCATGTTGATGGAGGAAATTAAGCCATTCACTGGCATTCAACTATAACTGCTAAACTGTGCTGTGATTTAGCTATGTAGTTATAGCATCAGTTTAATAAAACAGTAGCTACAAGTATATGCATACAATAAAATACTATCTCTAGCTATATAGAGTAAATCATGTGATTGCAGCTATGTATAACTAATCAATGTAGCTACAGCTTTGGCATGCAGTCAGTCATTATCTACCCCCTTGCCGGTTCTATCTAGGGTTACCCAAGGGAGTATTTTGGGACCCCTACTCTTCATTATTTACATGAATGATTTACCATCTTGTGTTACCATCAGTAAAACTTTACTATTCATTGATGACACCAAGCTTTATAATACTGTTTGTAGTCCTGGAGATATTTCACTATTTCAAAATTATTTAGACTCAGCAACTTTGTGGAGTATGAGATATAATTATGTTCTTTAATCCAAAAAAGAGTGTCCACCTATATTAATGCAAAAGTCATCACTAATTACAAAATAGCTGACACACAGGTTTTAAAAAATAGTTCACTTAAAAATCTCGGTATTATAATATCATCAGACCTATCTTGGGATCAACACTACAAAAACATAATCCCTAAGACCTACAGAATGCTAGGACTGCTCCATCGCAGCTTTAGCAAGCATCAAGCAGTGACAGCCAAGAGAACTTTGTATATTTCCTTAGTGAGATCGCAAGTTTTATACTGTTCAGTGATTTGGAAACCTAACCATATCAAGCAGGGGCGGATTGGGGGGGGGGGGGGGGGGGGGGGCTTTGGGGGCTGAAGCCCCCCCTTCATATTTTATAGGCTTTACTTGATCAATATGATGCTGAGAATTATAATGAAATTTTGTCTTAGCATAATTATATGATCACTAATAATACAAATACTCATAAAACCACCTTATAAACATCTTTCCAAGGTATTATCAGTGGATTTATATGCTAAAGTTTATGCAACAAGGACCTGGAGGTGTACAGGATCGAGATACTCTAATAGAGCAGTCAGCTAACTACTCTAATAGAACATTCACTGGAAATATGTAGTTGGTTCTGTTATGAAATTTTTCCAAATCTGCCTGCACCTATACATACAATGAAGTGCATTGATCTGTTTAAAATCCATTTGTGTAGTTAATATGTATGGCAATACTTAATTCAGGCACACAATTTCCTCTCAGATTCAATCTTGTATTGTTCAAATTTCAAAATTTTCCACTTTCAACATTATTATTCTAACACGCACCTATTCAGTGTTGTGCAATTGTGAGAGGCGTGCATCATGTACTTGGTTGTCTGTACCTACCCAAACTTTTCCATTAGCAAAATGCTTCAGAGAGCCATACCTATAATCTAAAGGCAGGATAATTATATAATCTACAGGCAGAAAATATTACGAATTTTATGTGGGAATGTCTCCAAATTGCAGTATTTTAGCATCTATTTTTCAAAATTTTCTGGGGGGCATGCTGAGACCCCCCTAGTTCCAGCATGCGTTGCATGCTGGGAAGTGTACTTTGCACACCTCTACCCAAGAGATTAGTACCTTGATTTTATAGATCCTATATAGATCCGCCCCTGTCAAAGACATCACACTTATTGAGCAGGTCCAGAGAAGAGCAACAAAGTTTATTTTAAATGACTATAGTTATCATTATTAGTATAGCTAGCTATAGTATAATTATTGTATTAGCTTATATAGTAGCTATGTAGCTAGTTAGCTAACTATAGCTATATACACCTGCATGCAATATACATGGGTGTCTATTAGATAGATAGCAATAATATCTACTGAATCATGAGGGAATGGTTGGATCGCGTACTGATTGCAACTAGCTAGCCATAGGACCTTGGAGTTACTGCACGATGGCTATATCTTAGTGGGAAACATGGATCCCTGGTGATATATGTTCGGGGAAACACGAATCCCTAGGGATACGCTGTGTGTGCGGTGAAATATTTTTAAAAATCGCTACGGGAAACACATCACTGACAGCTTTTGGTGGGAAACACGGATCCCTAGTGATATGTGTGCGGGGAAACACGGATCCCTAGGGATATGTGTGCGGGAAACACGTTACCCGGGGAAACATATATCACTGTGACACCGGTTTCAACGCTGGTACCATATATATCTCTCATGAATGTGTGAGCAGCCCTGTACTTTCATCCACTACATATGTTGTACCAGAGCTATGGATGGTCTGTTTCCTCTGCTTCCCCAGTTGTTACCAGGTCCCCACTTAACAGCTGGGTAGACTGGAGCAAAGCAGCAACTGGGAATCAAACCTGGTTGAAACCTTTCAATTACCAAGCTAGCTCTGACCACTTGGCTATGCTGCCTTGTTTACTCGGACACACATACATACAGACACAGAGACACACACTATGCAACATTAAGTAAACCACAATTAATACTCAGTTTAGAATGTGCCAGAAAAAATTCTTACCTGTATCAAAGCACTGATTGTGGCTACTGAAGGTAATGGATTTGATAGTGACAGACTGGTAGCAGCTATATTAGTTTTTTTTTTGTGGTTCATTAAGGAGCTTTTACTTCACACATCACTGTACCAGTTGTGAACATTTGGCACTTTTTAAACACACAATTTAGGTATAAAGCTACAGCTACCACCAGGATCAGGTAACACAGTTAAGCAGTACACATGTAGCATTACAGCTTAAGAGCCGCTGAGATTTAAACTACTTTTAACTTGCCAGATATTTAACCAAAATGCAGACACTGTGCACACATAGCTAATAAGTGACCAGAAACTCATTCACAGCAGACCAAAAAAATACATGTAGTTTAGAAAAGCATTTAAAAGTAGGTCTGCAAAGAAAGTAGGTCTGCAAAGCATTTGAATATAGTTATGTGTAATTCTTCAACTCTATGAATGACCAATTAGCTACCACCACCCTTATCTGATGTCATTACTCATGCATTTTATTAACAAATAGCCAACTTCAGAGAACTTTATTCCTCCATGCAAGTCAATGCACATTGCCAGCTACTAGTTACATGTCAATGATGATCACATCTAGATCTACGGTTGGTCCCATAATGTTATTTAGGCCTACAGGTCTCCAAATTTATAGTAAATCTGTAAACTATTTTGGTTAACATAAAATGTGATACTAGACTGCCATATGAGAGTAGCTGTAATCCAATCATTTTACTTGCTGACTATATATATCTAATCCAAACAGCCAAGCTGTAAAAAAAAGAGTGCGACCCTCAAAAAGGCTATATTGAAAAAAGATGTGAAATTCAAGGTGGCGGCCAAGAAATGGCTGTGATGGTACGTTAATGGCAAAAATTTTAATTATGACAATTCAGGTGAATTTGCGTTGCCTCCTCCACTAGGATTCAGCACCTAATTCACCTGATTTGTCGTAATTAAAATTTTTGCCATTAACCTACCATCACAGCCATTTCTTGGCTGCCACCTTGGATTTCACATCTTTTCTCACTATAGCCTGTTTGAGGGCCGCACTCTTAATTTTACAGCTTGGCTGTTTTGGATTAAATTTCACTTTTTTTGTATTTGTATACCCCAAAGCAGGCCTTCTAACTTGTTTTTTTTTTCTTTTCTGCAGGAATTGTGGAGCAAAGGAAGAAATGTTGTGTATAGTTTTTTGTCTGATTAAAAATATTTGTATATTTAACAATGAAAGATAATCATATTGCAGGTAATAAGATGAATTCTTATACATAACTGAACTGTAGCTGAAACTCCCATTGTTTGTAGCTGAGCTCTTTTCAGAGTGACTTGTTTCTAGCTGAACTCTCTACATGGTGATTTGTTTCCAACACATATTTCTACAGGGTGATTTGTTTGTAGCTGATCCCTATAAGGTAACTTGTGTCTAGCTGATATCTCTACAGGGTGATTTGTTTGTAGCTGAACTTTCTACAAGATAGTTTCTTTGTAGCTGAACTCTCTGCAAGGTAATTTCTTCTAGCTGATCTCTCTACAATGTAAGTTCTTGTCGCTGATCTCTCTACTGGGTGACTCGTGTCTAGTTGTACACTCTACAAGGTGATTTGTTTTAGCTGAATACTCTACAGGGTGATTTTTTGTAGCCAAACTCTCTGCAGGATGATTTGTTTGTAGCTGATCTCTCTACAAGATGGTTTCTTTATAGCTGAACTCTTTACAGGGTGATCACTTCACAGCTGAACCCTCTACAAGGTGGCTTCTTCTATCTGATCTCTCTACAGTGTGATTTGTTTGTAGCTGAACTCTCTACAAGGTGACGTTTTCTAGCTGAGCTCTTTCTTATTTCTAGCTGATCTCTCTACAGAGTAACTTGTTAGTCTAGCTGAAGTCTTTACATGGTAGATTTTGGCTGTTAAACTCTCTGAATGAAGACTTGTTTCTAGCAGAACTTCTACAGAGTAAATTGTTTGTAGCTGAACTCTCTATAGGGTGCATGACTTGTTTATAGCTGAACTCTCTTCAGTGTGACTTGTAATGTTCTGAATCACTACAACAATATATTTGTAGCTGAACTCTCTATAGGGTGACTTGCTTCTTGTTGAACTGTCTATAAGATTAACTGTTTGCAGCTGAACTCCCTACAGAATAACTTGTAATGTAATAGAATTCTATGATGGAGTAAATAAATTAGCTGAATGCTCTATTAGGGTGACTGTTCTATTAGAGTATCTCGATCTCGCATTTGCCACACGGAGTTGGCTTTCGAATCATAACTCAGTGGTTTGTAATCCGATTCTTCTGTTCTACTGCAAGGACTTTCTATGAAGATTATTCCAGCTGTACACCGATTTTCAGCTCATTGCTCTAAGCGGTTTGCCTAGTAGGCGTAAAAACTAATACTTATTTTTTATTCATAAAAAGCGATCGCGTAATTGTGACACAGGTTGGGTTTTGTGTCATATCTCCATGGTCTTTATCTCGATTCCTTTCAAACCACCAAAAGGCACTCCTACGATGGTTAGAGCAGCTCATGTATTTTTGACCCCCATGAGTTTTCGGACGCAATATTTCCTAGAAGAGCAACGAGAGCCGATCATTTATGGCACTATTATGAAGACCTATGATTATAACCTCCATGTATAAAATTTGAAAGGATTTGGTTATATCGTTTGGCTGCAGTGACCTTCGAAATCCACTGTCCAAAAAAATGGATGCTCGGACAAAGTAACGTTCGTTCGGACTCCTCCATCTCTATCATTCCCATGCAACTTATATGCTATTGTGTGGTAGTGATTGGTAGAGCTATCCTTGAGCTATCCCGTGATATAAGCAGATTAGAGTTTTATCAGCTACAGTTGCAGCTATCGCCTTTTCCCCAGACGTGGTAACTTGACGAATCGTCGGACACAAAATTGCAATTATAATTCCGGACACAACAACTTATTGCGATTATTTTGGAATCTTTTGAGTTTAAGTAGCTATAGTACTAACTAAGAAACATTTGAAAACGGCTATTTAGGCACCTGTGTAGAGTGATTTTTTATCAATTCGAGATGGAAATAGTAGCTACCTCATATAGCTACAATACATTAGGCCTAGAATATAGTCTATAGCTATATAAAATTGCTCAAACTTAAAATAATTTATATATTTGAACTTACTTGAAACAAGGGAGGTAAGAAATAAACCACAACAATGCACAGGAGGTCGCCACTTCTTTATAGCCTTAGTGACTGTTCTATTAGAGTATATTAATTAGCGCAGTTTTTAAATTGGTTTTCGCACTAATGCAGCCTTAGATAGTCTGCATATGCATAAAATTATACTATGGATGCAATTAATGAAGTTTAATTAATAATTTAATATACTCTAATAGAACAGTCACTAAGGCGATAAAGCAGTGGGGACCTTCTGTGCATTGTTGTGGTTAATTTTTTACCTCCCTTGTCTCAAATAAGTTCAAATATATTAAATTATTAAGTTTGAGCAATTTATGTAGGTATTCTAGACCTAATGTATTGTAGCTATATGAGGTAGCTACTATTTCCATCTCGAATTTGAAAAAAATCACTCTACACAGGTGCCTAAATAGCCGTTTTCAAATGTTTCTTAGTTAGTACTATACTTAAACTCAAAAAAATCCAAAATAATCATAATAAGTTGCTGTGTCTGGAATTATAATTGCAATTTTGTGTCCGATGATTCGTCAAGTTACCACGTCTGGGAAAAAGGCGATAGCTGCAACTGTAGCTAGGGTTTCCAATGTAAAAATTCGACTTCTTCAAAATAATTTGCTAACTGCTGTTACATGTTGGACTAACTCTCATTTGAATACAGCTGCAGTGGCAATAAATTCCATTGCCTTCTTGGTGTAGAAATCGATCAAAATATCTCCAAATTCCGACATTACGAGCTGTAACTCTCAGAAACCTTGATCCTTTATTGCAATACTGGAGTTCAACCTTCCTCTGTGAGTAAACCTTCACCTAAAAGCATTGGTAGTTTGATTGGTGAGGTAGGTTTCCTGTCGCTGCATCATTTGAGCACGATTTCGGGCTCCAAAAATGTGTTTTCGTCTACGGACACCAAACAATTGATATCCCAAACTTCCTCACACCACAGTAGTAATCATCCATCGACAAAGAAGTCACATACGAAGTATGGTTAAGTTGTGACGTCTCTAACCATCTGGGTGAACGTGATATAGGGCAAAATTAGCTGGAAATCACACCTTGACTACATAACTTTCCCACTCAACTGCTTAAAAATAGAAACCTTGACATAAAACAACTGTATGATCCCTAAAGTATGGCTAGAAGTGAGGTTATCGTCGTCAGAATCACAAAATAAAATTTAATGGTGCTAAAGAAATAATTAAGTTCGCGTGATTTCTGCCATCTAAACACTTGATGTCTTATGCAGTACTACAATAACTGTAATTTTATCCCTCAATACAAATATTGCCTGCCCAGTAATAATAAACAAATAACTTTAGGCAGTGTATCATTGTTGACCACACCCAAACCTAGTCACATGAGCCTGATTGAACTAGGGTAAGTACGTTTGTAGCTGAATTGCAGCGACGATAACTTCGCTATTAGTTATACTTTATGGATCATACAGTTGTTTTTTTTATTATGATTAAAGTACCAGTAAAGGCACAGCCTGTATACCGGATCTGCACACAATAGTACAATTAACCATTATACAAAAGTAAATCTCGAATCAAATAAGTGATTATCTAATAAGGATTTAAAATTATTTACAGAATTTACGTTAACTACAACTGCCGGCAAAGCATTCCAATCATTAATTAACCTATTTAAAAATATTTTGAACAACAGTTTAATCTTGAGTGACATTTGAAAAGCTTAAACTGATGCCACCTTGTAATGGTGGTATCGGAGTAGGTATATAGAGTGGAAAAATCTGAATTGAAATAGTTATTGATGATCTTGTAAAGTAGTATCATATCACCTCTATGATGCCTGTGAGCCAGGGATGGTAGCTGTAGTGCTGCTAGTCTTTCTTCGTACGATTCATCTCTTATTGATGGCAATAAACGTGTAGCCCTATGTTGGACTTTCTCCACTTTCCTTACCAAGAAAGACCCCTATACTGCGTTACTATATTCAAGTGTTGGACGTACAAAAGCTGTAAATAATTTAGTCAACATATCAGAATCTAAATAATCAAAAGATTTCTTAGTAATTGATTAGCTTTTACAGCAACCTCTGTGGTATGCAGGTGGAACTTAAGTTGGTGGTCCAAGATAATGCCCAAGTCTTTGTAAGAATCAATATTGTCAATAACTGTTCCATCCAAATAATATGGCCCATAGTGATGTATCAGTCCAAGGTGCATATGTTTGCACTTCAAGATATTGAACTTAAGTTGCTAACGAATTGACCATTCATAAAGTAAGTCCAAATCATGTTGTAGTGCTGAATAATCCTCACTAGTTCTTACAACACGGAAAATCTTAGTGTCGTCAGCAAACATATACACAGGACTTGATACAACCGAAGGTAAGTCATTGACAAACATCGTGAATAAGGTGGGACCCAACACTGAACCCTGTGGGACTCCACTTTTAACAGGAATGGAATTAGATTTCTTTCCATTAAGCACTACTTCTTGTGTTCTGTCCTTAAGAAAATCTTTTATCCGCTGTAGCATCTTACCATGTATCCAAAAAGAAGACAATTTTTGAATCAAGCGTTGGTGGGGAACTGTGTCAAAGGCATTTTGAAAATCTAGATATATCACATCAACAGAGTAACCTTCGTCTAAGTGTTTAGTGAAATAATCAAGTACATGAAGTAATTGAGTAGTACACGATCTGCCAGGTACAAATCCAAATTGGTAAGCTGAGAGCAAATTGTTCGATATTAAATGACTTATTAAGTAATCTTTAACTATAGTTTCCATTAACTTACCAAAAAATGGATGTAAGACTGACTGGACGGTAGTTACTAACATTGTTTCTAGCACCTTTCTTGTGAATGGGTGTCACTTGGGCATATTTCCAGTTATGCGGTAAGGTTCCACTAATAAATTATTTGCTGAAGTTAATGGACAATGGGATAGCAATAAATTCACCTACAGATTTTATTATAGAAATTGGCCAACCATCTGGTCCTGGAGACTTATTGTTATGCATGTTCATAATTTTATCTAAAACAATATCCGGGGTGAAATCTATCGACTCAGATATGGGAGGGGAACCATTAGGGTCTAATGCAGGGGTAGAAGTGATATCTTCATTAGTAAAAACAGTGGAAAAATAATTATTAAACAAGGTAGCCATTTCAAAATCAGAGCATGTCACAGTGTCATCAGAATGGATCAATTCGGTAATGCTGGGGTGTGTCTTAACTTTGGAGTTTACATACTGCCAAAAAACTTTAGGCTTGGATTTAACATTCTGAACTAATTGCTTTTCGTAGTCCTTTTTAAGGTTGCGAGTTAGGCTTCTAAGTTGATTATTTACAGTTTTGAAGTTTAATAGATCAGTTGGAGAACGAGTTGAATGATACTTTTTCCACGGTTTGTTTTTTTGTTTCTTTAAAGAGAATACTTCAAAATTGGAATACAAACTTTTCCTTTCTCTTTGTTTATAAGTAGGAACATATTTATCAATAATATCTTGAAAGATGGACTTAAACAATAACCAAGACTCATTAGTGTCGAGAGTTTCCATAATAGATACCCAGTCCACATTACTAAGAGCTTGTTTCATTAGATCGATGTTAGCTGCTCTAATGTTATATTTAAAATTATCATACTTCTTTGGTTCTGAGTAGCAAATCAAATCAAATTCTACACATGTGTGATCACTATTTCCCAGGAGCGGTAGGTACACTAAATTATTGATCATATCCTGTTCGTTTGTAAAAACAAGGTTCAACAAACCGGGAGTTTCCTCTTCTCTGTACCTCGTGGGTTCATTAATATGTTGAAATAAGAATAAGTCATCAATCGTATCTAAAAATGGTTCAATGTGACAATTATTACCAGTACCAGAGAAGTTTGACCAAGATATTGCCCTGTAATTAAAGTCACCGCATATTAACAAGTGTGTATAATAATGAAGACTGGTAAGTAAATCACAAAGGGATGCTGTGCTGGTGCCAATATTTCCTGAGGGACTGTGATAAATGCACCCGACTAATAATGAGTCAGATCCTTGCAGCTTGACACTAGCCCAAACATGATCCTTAAAATGAGGCGAATTGAAAAATACTTGTGAAGCTTGTAGTTTGTGATGAACATATATACCTACTCCTCGTATATCAGATGAGATGGGATCATAGTTATTGGGATCAAAATTTAAATAACAATGATAACCAGGGAGGGTAATCAATGAAAGAGCGACAACTACATTAGGTGCTTTAGGTAGTATTTCACTAATGACAATAATATCCAAAGGGGTGCTGCCTGCAATTTGCGTTAGAAGAAGATCTCTTTTATTCAAAAATTGGTCTGCATTGGTGTACAAAACTCTCATCTTATTTTTAACTATACTGCTGTCAACAGTTTCTGTAGTGTATGTAAGGCTTTCATCAGGAAGACTGAGTAGTATTCTGGACAACAGAGCCTTGTTTAAGGTTGTTACGGCTTGTTACAATCCCATTCCATATAATTAAACCGGATTCTCCTTTTGCTCGTCTTTGTTTCAGTTCATCTACTACTTTCTTGTGTTTAACTCGTTCTAGTTTAGTTCTGTCTGGAGCAATGTAAATTTTATTGTATTGTTCGTTTTTCCTCAGAAAATGTGAATGGGTAAGTAAATAAATTTTACCATCAATGTCTTCAAGCGTTAAAAGTAGTGGCCTCTATTTGTTAGAGATCTTTGGACCCAACCTAACAGCTTTAAGTATACTAATGTCCAACTTGAAAACACTGTTACTCAAGGTTTTAAATGATTCAATGTCAGCCTTTCAGTTATTTCCCTCTGTAAAATTGTAGACAACTATATTATGCTTTCTGCAGTCTCTATCCGCCATTTCGTCTACAATGTCCAAAGCACTCCCTGGTGAGGTAGATGGTAAATCTGAACTAGTTTCCATCTGATTGATGGCATCAGTAGTAGAGGATATATTCTGAATACTATGATGTAGAGTTTGTTGTTTTGCAGATAAATCTGCAATTTTCAATGATAGGTCATCCAGATTTTTGGATAAATCTTCCTGTTGCACAACAAGGTGGGAATTATCAGGCTTATCAAGCTTATCTTGGTCAAGGAAAGTAAACAACAGCTGTTTTATACGACTAATACAATTATTAGTATCACAGTAATACGTGACATTGCTTAACCCTCCAAGCACTATAATATTATCATACACCTCATCTGATAAGCCCTTACATTTGGTGTGAATCCATGCAGCACACAGATCACATTGTACAGCCTTACTATCTGATCCTAACTCTTCTTTACACTTTAGACAACACCCTCCTGGGAGACAGTATAAGTTTTTATTTTTGTTTGGTCGGTGAGACACCAAGTGGTCTCTTCTTTCTTGCTTTCTTATCAGGGGGTGCTAAAGTACCACTGACATTGGCTGAAGTGGTATCGTCGTCAACATCAGACATTCTCAGTCAAGATCTTCAAATTAAGAACACACAATTACCAGTCACAAAACTTATCCTTGCCTTTTAGAGTACCGTTAGTAGATGTTTAGTGCCACGGTACCACAGCGTTAGAGATTAAGCCGTTGCCAAGGTGGTTGCCAAGGCGGTTGCCAAGGATGTTCCGTGTCACCCGAGAATGTAGCAAAATCGTCCGCTCTATCTTAAACTTCATTCTATCATAAAACGACCACGAAAACAACCCAAAAGGCCTGATTTTAATGTAAAAGTTGATGTTAGAAAGTAGAGAGCCAAAGCACACAACACAAATCAACACGCATGCGCTTGTCCATTTTACACCGAAATATCTATTTTTAAACAGTTGAGTGGACAAGTTATGTAGTGATGGTGTGATCACCGGCAAAGTTTGCCCTATATCCCACTCACCCAGTTGGTTAGAGACGTCACAACTTAACCATACTTCGTATGTTACTTCCTTGTCGATGGATGATTACTACTGTGGTGTGAGGAAGTTTGGGCTATCAATCGTTTGATGTACATGGACGAAAACCCGTTTTTGCAGCTCAGAATCGTGCTCAAATGATGCAGCAACAAGAAACCTACCTCACTAAACAAACTACCAATGCTTTTAGGTGAAGGTTTACTCACAGAGGAAGGTTGAACTCCAGTATTGCGATAAAGGATCAAGGCTTCTGAGAGTTACAGCTCGTAATGTCGGATTTTGTAGAAATTTCGATCGATTTCTACCACAAGAAGGCAATGGAATTTATTGCCACTGCAGCTGTATTCAAGTGAGAGTTAGTCCAACATGTAACAGCAGTTAACAAATTATTTTGAAGAAGTCGAATTTTTACATTGGAAACCCTACTGTAGCTGATAAAAATCTAATCTGCTTATATCACGGGATAGCTCAAGGATAGCTCTACCAATCACTACCACACAATAGCATATAAGTTGCATGGGAAGGGTAGAGATGGAGGAGTCCGAACAAACGTTACTTTGTTCGAGCATCCATTTTTTAGGACAGTGGCTTTCGAAGGTCACTGCAGCCACACAATATAATCTCCAAATCCTTTCAAATTTTATACATGGAGGTTATAGTCATAGGTCTTCATAATAGTGCCATAAATGATCGGATCTCATTGTTCTTCTAGGAACTATCGTGTCTGAAAACTCATGGTGGTCGAACATACACGAGCTGCTCTACTCCATCTACATAGCAATTTTCAACTCATTCCATGAAGCGGTTTACCCTGTGGACGTGATAACAAATCGATCTTGTTGTATGCGAATAATTGGTCATAACACCCGAACCATTCATCGGATTTGCACTGAATGTGATGCTAGGATTCGCCTTTGGACTCCCTTTCTGTGCGCCAAATTTCAAGGCGATCGGAGTACGCGTTCGCGTTATATAACAATTTTATGCAAGTGTGCAAAAACACGAAGAAAAAATATCGAAACTTTGGCAGGTCGTATCTCGGAAATGGCTGAAATGCTTTCCTTCAAATTTGGTATGTGGACTCCCCTGGCTGGCGGACAACTGTGTAGCAAATTTAGTTCTAATCGGATGAGGGATCACCGAGATACAAAGGTATGAAAATTACATTTTCTTTCTTCCTGTCAATATACCCAAGGTGTGGCGCGCCGGCTTTTTGGGCCGCCCGGCACACTATCGTGTGTCTTGATTATCTTCTTGCATTGATGGAAGCCATTTAACTGTAAATCAACATTACAATCAATAAACCACCTAAGTGTTAAGTGTACCATATAGGATGGCATTAACTTTGTCTGTACCTCCACAGCAGTATTTAATAATCTACCATAGCCTCTTGGTACATAGTACCCATACATACATAGCTTAAATTACTATACATACAATCAATAGTCTGTAATATACATGAAAACTTACTGTTGAATATTACATACACCTGTAAAGTTTTATAGCATATACAGGCCATGCCTTTACCCATATTTGTGACTGGGCCTGTGAAAATAGGGCATGTGGGCACATGATTTTTGCCTACTTTTTCAAACTTTCATTGCTCATAACGTTTTATACTATTATGCTATTGCAGTGTAATTTTCAGCTCCTAGTTAGAATGTAATTGGCTTTATGATGCAAGTTACAGAATGCAGATATTCTGTTCCAGTACTGAGATATGACTTGTAAAATGATGGGGTGTAGTTTGTGCCCACATGCCCTGTTATCGCAGGCCCGGTCACATTTAATAATACTAATAATCACACAATCGATTTGTATGCTTGATTCTTCTCCTGGTTACATTTATAGATTGTATCTTGGGGATCTTGTATATGCTAGCTTCTTGTATATCTGTGGCATGGAAGGGGCGAGCCATAATTATTTTAACTGCATGGGTCATGGATGCCAACAACCCATATAGCTACCTGGGAATAATTTTCTGTACTGCAGCTATGAAGAATCAGCATGAAAAATTGGAAATAGGAGCAACTCCACCATACCTGTATCCAAAACACTGAATGCAGCTTTGTGACAGACTAATAGCAGCAGCAGCAGCAGCAGCAGCAGCAGCAGCAGCAGCAGCAGCAGCAGCAGCAGCAGCAGCAGCAGCAGCAGCAGCAGCAGCAGCAGCAGCAGCAGCAGCAGCAGCAGCAGCAGCAGCAGCAGCAGCAGCAGCAGCAGCAGCAGCAGCAGCAGCAGCAGCAGCAGCAGCAGCAGCAGCAGCAGCAGCAGCAGCAGCAGCAGCAGCAGCAGCAGCAGCAGCAGCAGCAGCAGCAGCAGCAGCAGCTGTGTGTGGTCTACACTATGTATGTGAATAACTCCATACCTGCGTACATGGCTTCACTAACGATGCTATGAAGTTGAGCTGATACCTAGACTGATGTGGTATTTTTCATGTTCTAAAATGCAAGCTCTGCCTTTTTGCTCACCCTCCAGTGTTGAACGGTGGGTAACACTTACTACACAACTTCCCTGGTTGGCACGTATTTGGCTGGAATCTGGGTGGCCTGTGGATCAAGTGGTGATGGGTCCAAGGGTTGGCTAGCTTTTTTAGTTGAGTCATGTTTTACAGAGGTGTAGGAAGATTTTTGAGGCAGGGGTGCTGAGATGGAAGGCAGACCACCAGATGCTGAGGAAACTTTTAAAATTGCATACACAAAATCCTTGGAAATTCAATTTTGTAAACTTATGTGAGTGATTCTGACATGCATACAAAACACTATATGTGACTGGATTTCGTATAACAAGGCTTCCACACACACAAAATCAAACTTACGTTTTTACCAGAAACGGATTGCTGGTCTAACACACTATCATATTCCACACTGTACTTCCTTCAGGACTGGCAAGTCTGGTTTCTGTAGTAGCTTTCTTTCGACCCTGTCAAAGCCATGAGTGGGAGATTGGTGCCATTAAATGGCCATGGCTTTGTGATAGTGGTGTGTGGTGAGCTGGGACTTCACAGAGAGCTCGCCAATAGTGTTCTCAGTAAAATTTTGAGAGATTTGAGGGCCATGGAGGGCCCAAACTTGGCCTCTGGATTCCATTCGTCTTCTTACTTCATTTTATACCCCTATATTAAGCCCACCCACTACCCCCCACCCTCCCACCCTATTACTGCCACCTGTGATATTATTACCCACTCGAAAAAAGCTGCCCAAAACAGGGCAAATTTTGGGTATTAGAAATTAATACACCCACTCATGATAGCTAGTAAATAGATGAATAATTGGTGCAAATTTTGTTTGTACAGCTGTAGGCACTGGGAAGTTATTACACAATGATTACTTAAAATCGCCATATCTCCTAACAAAGTTTTGTGCATCGAAGCCTTGTTTTGACAAATTCAGTCACATATATTATAATGATCACGTATCCATACATACATAGATATGTATATTGTAGCTAGTACAGCACTTTGCAATTTATAGCTGAATATAATATTATTAATATTAATTATTGAGAATTATTAAGACATCAATTACTACAACAATTGTGACCCAGTCTGACAAAACCGGGCTTATTGCCTATTTAAAAGTATCGAGAAATGCCGGTTTTAAGTATTTAGTGTGTTGTAGCTCACCAATGGTTGAAGCTATGTGTACCAAATTTTCACACATTTTACACCAATTCCTTACCTTCCAGAGCATCCACTGTGCAAGTAACCAACACCTACGTTTCCCACCATTTTAGATAGTTTTTGAACTGAGGTTGACTGTATCAGGCGAGCTGCAAATTGGGTGGGAGGCAGGGGCCCTGGAAGGCGGGAAAGATGGTGTTCAAAAATTGAAAAAGAAGGCCAAGGGATGATTTAGGCCAAGTTTTGAGCCATTGAGGTCTCAAAACTGGATAAAATGAAAGGAAATTCATAGCAGAGGTACTTATTCAACACCACAGAGCTGTACAGCCACATACAGTCATTCCCAGGCTGACCAGAGCTCCGTTAAAGCCCCACGCCACATGTACGGATCGCCACTGGGCTTGGGAAAAGCAGCCAGCAAAACCAGACCACTCAAGTCTAGCTGATTTTAAATATGGAATTAGATAGTTTATTCATGTAGCTTTGTGTTCTGGGTGAAAAATCGAATCTGCCGACATGGGCAATAAGATCGGTTTTCTCAGACTGGGTCACAATTTTCCAAAGTAATTCATTCGTCTAGAGTTCAATGCAATCAAAGCTTTTGTGATTTTGGTTAAATCCAACTCATCAGTCCTGTTCAGATGAACATGCATTAACAGCAAGTTGTTGAGTTTGCAAGCACTCACAGTGTTTCGGAGATAGGTTTTAACTCTGCATAGACTTGAGAAGGATCTCTCTGCTGTTGCTGTAGTAATGGGGAATGTTAAATATAACAGGAGTAATTTATCAAGCTCACAAAGCATATTCTGATAAATGGATGATTAATTGTCATAAAATCTGTGATTGCTCTAATGTTGGTAATCTTTTTAACAAGGCTGTCTTGATTACATCTGGCAGCATAGCCAACTGAACCTTCAATCTCTCAACATATATATACATCACTGCCCAGAAACTTGACAATTTCTTGGGATAGTAAATCTGTTGTGTCTTCATTTGCACATTTAAGCAAAAGATTTTCAATATCCCTTATGATGCAAATATCTGGCTGGTCAAATCTTCTCTTCACTTCTTCTGCAACCACATCTATTGCCTCATAGTATGTTTGACAATGCATCTCTTTAGGACTTGAGTGCCTGTGAGCTTCAGATGTTCCACGATCTATCCGACAAGGCAGTTTTTGGTTTTCATGGAAACTTTGGTTCACCACTTAATGATCTTGACTCTTGAAGTGCATTACAATAGAAACAATCAAACATGGTCTTTTTGCAGCAATTCAAGGTGAGACACAAGCACTTTAGCCCATTTCATTGCTTCTTGCACTAATGTCGTGCGAGTTATAAGATTCTTGGGGAAAACAAGGCCTGCCATTAAGAGGACACAATGAAAGTGTTGAAGCTTTCCAGGTAAATTTATATCAACTTTTGCTGTTGCAAGCAGAAGAATGTCCTGAAATGATATCCTGATTTCAGGAAAGAGGTTACATTTTACCAACAATTGTTGATGAAATTGTGAAATCAATGGGCCAAATGATTCTCAGAGGCATCTTGAATGATATCAAGAGTGTTCAGTGGTTCTCTATTTTTGCTGATGAAGCCACTGATGTATCAGGTACTCAATAACTGTCAGTATCCATTCAGTGGGTTAGCAAAAATTATGAAGTGCATGAGGACATACTTGGTGTTAAAAACTAGCTGGCACCAAGGCTGTAACCATACACCATGAGGTAAATAATATTTTGGTTAAGTGCACACTGCCAATCACTCAATGTAGAGGGCTAGCCTATGATGGGGCCAGCAACATGAGTGGCATTAGGAATGGTGCACAGGCGTTTTTTAAGAAGGATGAACCTAGGGCATTGTATGTCCATTGTTTAGCTAGCACACAGTTTGAATATCTGTGTGCAGGATGTTTCTAAGATGTACAAACTTCTTAGAAACATCCTTAATTTTATCTGTGATTTGGTCCGGCTTATTAAGTTCTCACCAAAAAGGTTGACACTTTTTTTTGAAACATTAAAAAGTGGCACTGAGCACTGGCCAAACCTTGGCATCATTAAGAACTCTATGCCCAACTCGTTGGACGGTGAGGAATACAGTACTACAGTCTTGAGTATTTTAAAGAACTACAAAACTTTAATGTCTGCATAAACAAAATCCAAGAGGGAAACAATGAATTTGCTGCTAAAGCTAGTGGACTTTTAAATCCAATGGAAGACTTTGACACCTTGAAACTTTGTATCTTATATTTGCTCTAGCTGAGCAGTATTCTATTAACATTCAGGTAATAATGTAAACAGCATGCTTCTATGAAATTCTTGTTCAGTGGAAGACCGGGCATTCATCATAAAACCAATGTCAACATTTAAAGCCATACATGCAAATCTTAGCATGATGGTGCATTTGGCTTTTTTCATGCATATCAAACTTTTTTGGGGCCTTATTTCAGCTCCCAAAGCCTTCATCTATGAATGGTAAGCTTCGCATTACTGAAGGTGACTGTTTTGGCTTAGCAACACATCCAACAGAATACTTTATGTCTATTTGTACATACAGTAATCTGGGAATACAGGAATACTTTTCGTACCATGATGGCTGTATCATTCTGCAATATTGCTTAAGTTTACTTGTGTGCCTTTGCGTGCTAGAATAGGATACTGCCACTTTAGATTGTGGTAATTCTGGGGCCGATTTGGAATACTAAAATCGCAACATCCCAAACACGTACATTGCAGTAACACATTAGTGTGACCAGCTCTTAAAACACTACTAATGGTACCAGTACCTTCTGTTTCACCATCCTTCATGTTGGTACTGCTGCTACTAGCCTCATCTCCTTCATTGCAACCAGAACTGGAACTACATGTGGCAAAACACGTTGCATCTTGGATTGCATCTTGCTGTAAATTCATCACTTCCTGTTTTTCAGCCGAGTCATCAATAATAATGGCATTACTCTCAATAGTGCCGGACATAATCAATTGGCAGTGTACATGCAATGTGAGGTACAGCAATGTACAACTGTGGATACAACGGTGAAACCTTTAATTACAATTTACGTCATAATGTGATCACATGATCTCAAATTAATCACACGTGTGCCAATAAATTTAGTGGGAGTGCTCCAGCACCCGTGCTTCCTACACCACTTTTTTTTACCTAAGATGCTTTGTCAAAGATTTTTGCTTAAGCTTCTAGTGCTAACCACCTTATACAAGCTGTGCTTTCTGTGTTCATTTCACTTTTTAGTGTCCTACTGGATTCTAACACACCATGTCAGAAGTGCCCATTGGCAGTGACATAAAGACTAACACCTGTTGGTTTTAACCACTATAGGATTGTGATTTCTTTAATTTGACACTGGTACCTCAGTGAGTTATACATTTTCGCTAATGTTTCTGTATGCATTAGCTCCATACTGTCTACATTTCCTGATACATGCATGAGATGCATTAAATTGTAACTTGAAGAGTTCTACTCAAATTTTACATATAGTAGTGCAGCGGCATACCAAAACTATTGTGCACTTTTGATAAAAGCACCAAAATTGGTACACATGTAGATTATTACCTAACAATTGTTTTTGGATATGGAGGCACTCACAATTGTGCTCATGGTAGTCATAGCAACAATTTACAAAATGGCTGCCATGCAAATGATTTCAAACATACTATTAGGTATTTCAGTGCTACCAATAAAAGTTCATGGCAGCAATTCTGTACAAAAGTGACTGTATTTCCTCTAGTAGAACCATACTAAATCTTTACTAATGTAAATAATGCAAATATTGGTCATTTTATCTTATTTTTATTGGACTACTACTGTACGATTGATTATTGTAGTTACAAATAATAATATTATAAACTCTCTGAGTGTGTAATACAAAATTGAACTTTGCTCAGTTTATTGGATATTCTCCCTCACACTTGCAGAGAGCAGTGCATTGAACTTACAACAGGTCAGCTCATAACAGGTTTTCAGTGCATCTTGAAGAGTGCGGTCCAGTGTGGTCCATATAGGCCACCATCTGTACCCCCAACTACTTGGAGAAAGAAGCACAGGGTCTGGGGCAACCCCTTGGAAGGCAACTTGTTTGACATGCTGCTCCAGAGCAGCGCATGTTGGTGGAATCCTCTTCCCAGATGCTGTATTTGCAAAGAGCTTCTTCCTAGCCTAGTTAATGTCAGTGCAGGTGCTTGTTCAGTCATAGATAAGAATGACAAACCTCTCAATTACATGCATAGTTTGTTCTGTAATCTCAGTTGGTGCATGTGCTAGCTCCAGCAGTGCATTAGTAAGTTCCAGGAAAGAATTCCACATAGGTTTTCTTGCCAACAAATACTGACATGGTGTCACATCCAGATAGTGCACGAAACAGAGAAAGAGCACACGTTCTCTGATCCCAGATGAGCTTTAATTTGATTGGTTGCGCCTGATCCAAATGCTACCCAAAGTTCATGTTTTGCTGGTAGAGTTTCAGCTACCATCACTGCCAACACCACAACATCTGTATCAACAGTACACACTAGTATTTGATGATAGCCATGTTGTTTTCTTGTGTAGAACTGTGACAGAAAGATGAGTGGCATCTATCTGTTTACGTATGTGTTTAACACTGTTATACTTCAAATTCTGGGCAATGGAAAGTGCTGCTGGTGTTGAAAATTCACACAAAGTTGGTCCTTGATACTTGGGCCTTCCAACACCATACTTACTAGTGAAAGCAGCGAGTGTGCATGGTACAGACCTTTCCTGACAAAATGATCCAGTGATGGTGCAGTGGGAGTTAAACATGTGTCTGTGCAGACGTGCTAGATGAACAGCTTCACTGTTACTGTCTTGGTCACAGACTTTGTCAAGTGCAGCACCAATATCTTTATCAAATACAAGCATAACATCTCTCCTCTTACTATGAGCTTGCATATCTGGAAAATGTGCAAACAGTCTTTACTTCAATTGGGTTGTACATGTCTGCATTCCTTTGTCACTCATGACTCCAAACTATTGTATTTTAGACATGTAGAGTTGTGCTAGATCAGTGAGTTTGAAAACTGGTGAAATGCTTGCTTCCAAACAAACTTCTTCAATATACATTACAAGCTCAGCATACACGATTCCTAATACTTCATCATCTTTGCTACTTATTTGTTGCTGAGCAGCCTGCACCTTCCTTGCACAGTTGTACAGATCCAATAAACACTTGGTGTGGTACTTAGCTTCCAAGGCTACCATATCACCTAAACTCAGAGAAAACTGTCTCCAGTGAGTTTAGCACACTTGTATACATATTGGTCCACTTGAAAAGTTGTCAACTCATGTAGGCCATCAATACTTGGTCCACCTTCTTCACCACAGAAAAAAAAACACAATTCCCCACCAGACTTAAGTAAAGACTGCAATATACTACACTAGTGTGGAGCATCATCTATTTCTGGGCTTTGATGCTCCCTATTTCCTGCTCTTTGTAGCATTTGGTTATTTTAATGGAGCCTACATGTCTTATGTCATTTAGCCTTATTGTAATCATAGCTGCTTCAATACCTTGTCCTTCATTCAGTCTGTTTAATGGCAAGGTCCTTGGTAACTTTTCCAATTCATCAAACTTGATCAGGTTTTCAGCAAGTGATTGATATTCCTTTCAAATGTCATTCCTTTTTGAAATCAAAAGAGAAGTTCTGCTGTCACTTCCTGACATATAACACAAAACTCCTGGTTTGTACCAGCTGGACATTGAGCAATATATAAGTTTTAACTTCTTGGAGGATGAAATGGTTGTGTTGACAAGCTAAGCAACACTGGGTCCAATGGAACTAAGAATGGCCTGATACACAATGGTGCAATGATATAATATTGGATGCATACTTATACATATGCACACAAATCTGCTAACTTTTGAACTTTCAAACTAAACTAAGACACTGCTGAGCTGTTCAATTAGAAAAGGTACCATGTGCTTTGACAGTGCCCCATTTAGCATAGATGCCATCTGTTCTCTATGCATATGATAATTTATGTTTGCTTGTTATCAGGGGTGGCTCCAGTGGGGTTTCTGAGGTTTCCAGAAACCGGTCACGTTCAGATTGAGATGCTCTAATCGAGCAGTCAATCACTCTAATAAAGCAGTCACGGTACTTAGAGCAGCAGTGTAGCAAGCTTTATAGCTACAAATAAGGATCTTTATGTACTTTATTAGTGATATTTTATATAGTTAGTGGAGGGCAGTTATTCTCAGCAGCTGATTACCTTTTTTTGGTCTTTACCCAAACATCTAGCTGTGCTCTTGATCAGAAACCAGTCACCTAAAATCCTGGAGCTGTCTATGGTTATTGTGTAGTTGTTTACATGTTTATTTGGTTATTGTGTACTGATGTGGCAAAGTTTTTAGCTGTTTCAACAAGAAATGTGACCAGATTTTACAGAACCGAACCAAATCGCACATCTGGCAAAATCAAACTAACACCACCAGTGGATAGCTACACTATCGTACTACAAGTTTTGACCCTCAGCACTACTCAAACTACACGAGGCTGGTTTTAATAGACGTCTTTTCTGGGTGGTGTGGAGTGCCCAAATGGCGGTTTCAGGCCTTGTGAAGGACCTGGCTTGGCAATAATCAGTGGTTTACTGGTGGACAGCCTTATAATGTTGGCCAGACGTGTTCTCTGTAGATTTTGCTACATATCAGCCACTAAGGAGCCAGCACAGCCCTATAATCTCGTGTCTGGACTCCAATCGTGGTCTGCCTCCATTTTGAGGCCTATCTTTTGCCCTCCCCGCCACCCCCCAACCTCCACCCCTTTGTGAGCACTCGTGATACTACTTCGCTCGTCCAACTGCTCAGATTTTCTATCTTATTTGGCAGGAAACTGTACAAGCAGCTACAAGTACTGGAAGTGGCTTGAAAGGTAACAGATTGATGCATCTTTTGTGTAAATTTCATACGCGTGCTTGCTATCCTTGGAGAGTTATGCTGGCTTCAATTCTTTAAAACCGTTTATCTCGAAACTTCTAATATGCGATTTGGATCGTTTTTCCAAAATCCAGTCACAAATAGTGTTTTCATAGCAGCCATTTTGTAAACAGTTGCTATGGCCACCATGAGTACATTTGTGAGTGCCTCCATATCCAAAAATGATCATTAGGTATTAACCTACCTGTGTACCAAATTTGGTGCTTTTATCAAAAAATGCACAATAGGCTTGATATGTTGGATTATGCTGCTGCACTATAGCCAGAATTCAATTACTCATACCTTGAGAGAGTACAGTATAACAAACGTTAGCAAAGTTAGCCTTACCACTCAAATCCAAATCCATATTTAACAAACAAGTACACACAAGCACAGTAGGGATATAACACTTTTTATTGTTTTTACTGTGATTTAATATTGTGCTCTTGTTTCAGTACAATAATTTTATCGATGTGCTATGGTCCCTACTCTAGTTGAAAATTCCAATTTTTTTGTGTACTTGTTATTGTTATAACTGACCAAAAGCATTTCAAAACATATAACAAATGATCCTTGTGTTTTATTTAAGTGGAGCTTCACTCCACATGTAAGTCTACATTGGCAGGTACATTATGGCAACCCAAACATCCAGTAAATAAATCTAAACTCTTTGGTGAAGTACACATATAATATTATACTGTAATTGTAACCTCCCCTAGTCTTGGTTGAGGCATTTTACAGTCTAAAAATTAACCAATTAACAGCCACTGCCACCATATGGCGGTATGGTATCATAACTCACTCATATAATAACTTTAGCCTCCCTATAACTTGTAAAAATAATGCGTTTTGTAGCAAGATGTGCTAGTATTGAAATGGACACACCCGTAGAGGTCCCATTTGTGGGATAACCGGATCCTTCCTGGACTGGTGTGCAATAGTGTAAAGTATAACCTTTTATAATAGGCAAATTAAATTGTTCCTTGAGTTGAAAACTAGTAGTTGATAACAATAAAAGTGTTATGGTGCAGCGGCATACCAAAAGTATTGTGCACTTTTTGATAAAAGCACCAAAATTGATACACATTTAGATTATTACCTAACAATTATTTTTGGATATGGAGGCACTCACAATTGTACTCATAGTAGTCATAGCAACAGTTTACAAAATGGCTGCCATGCAAATGATTTCGAACCACTATTAGGAATTTCAGTGCTACCAATGAAAAGTTCATGGCAGCAATTCCGTGCAAAAATGACTGCATTTCTTCTAGTAGAATCATGCTAAATACATGAATAATGCAAATATTGGTCATTTTATGTTTTCATAATAGACAATTACTGCATGATTGATTATTATAGTTATAAATACTAGAATAATATATTATAAACTCTCTGTGTGATACAAAATTGAACTTTGTTCAGTTTATTGGACATTCTCCTTCACACTTGCAGAGAGCAGTGCATTGAAGACCAGCCTTTTTTGCACTTGCAGTTGGTATAACACCCCTTCTTGCAGCCACAACAGATCATCTCATAACAGGTCTTCGATGCTTCTTGAAGTGTGGTCCAGTGTGGTTCATATAGGCCACCATCTGTCTTGATCCAACCTCAACTACTTGTAGAAGGAAGTACAGGGTCTGCAAATAAGCGCTTGACCCCAGACATGACCACCTTGGAAAGCAGCTCGCTTGACATGCTGCTCCAGAGCAGCGCATGTGGGTGGAATTCTATTTACAGATGCTGTCTTTGCAAAGAGCTTCTTCCTAGCCTGGTTAACATCAGTGCATGTGCTTGTTCGGTCGTAGATAAGAATAACAAACCTCTCAATGGCATACGTAGCTTGTTCTGAAATCTCAGTTGGTGTATGTGCTAACTCCAGCAGTGCATTAGTAAGTTCTGGGAATTCATTCCATACAGCCCATGTAGTTTTCTTGCCATGTTCAATAAATGCTGACACGGTGTCACATCCAGTTAGTGCATGGAACAGAGGAAGAGCATGTGACTTCTCTGATTCCAGACAAGCTGCAAGTTGATGAGCTGCCAAGTGTCGGAATTTTTTCCTGCTCCAAATGCTACCCAAACTTCATGTTTAGCTGGTAGAGTTTCAGCTACCATAACTGCCAACACCACAACATCTGTATAAATAGTACGTACTAGTATTTGATGATGGCCATGTTGTGCAGCATCAGCATCAGCGTCATGCGACTGTCAGCCTCTTCAATGCTGCATGGACCAATTAAGTGAACGTCTTGTTGTAGTGGCACACAAAGAACCTGAACCCCATCTGTGACAACTAGTTCTTTGTTACTCTCTTTGAATGACTTGACAAATGCCTTTGAGAGGAAACTGAAGATTTCTTTCTTGTTGTGGTCTACATGCAAAAAGTCTTGCCAGTTTCCTGGTATGGGTGCAGATTCAGCAATACATTGACACACTCCTTTTCCTCATTTTGCCCTAGTTGTTGCTTTGAGAGAATCAGCTACATAGTCGTCCCACACCAGATCTAGCTGTGGTGCATGTTGAAGTTGTCCTAAGATGTAAGGGAGAAAGACCTGATGAGCATATTGTTCAAACGTCTCTGCAGCACCTGGCTTCAGCATCTGAACAATAGCAGCTCCATCAATGACAACAGTGGAGACTTTGGGTGCTTCAGACTGTGCCTCAGAAAGATCATCCAGATACACTAGCATATCACTTTTGGTACCTTGGTGAAGTCTCCCTGCAACAGATAGTGATGGGGAATGTGCTTGATTTTCATGCTGGAAAAATTCTTCCGGATTTCCATCACGTGTCTGGCAGCTGATATATAAGCTTGCAAAGAGTTCAACACCACACTTCAGGGAGTTCAAATGTTGCTTTCCTTTGGATGCTTTAGATGCTGGGGTGCCAAACAGTGGCGGCTTGTTGCAATGAATTGTATCATCCATAGACTTAATCCTGTCTATTAAACATTCTTTTGTAAAAACATCAAATTGATCCTGACCGATGCACTGCACATTACGGATTGTGTTCAGTACAGCAGAGTCTGCAATTTCCTTTGTATCAAGAACAAGTAAGTCCTGACTCTTCTCTTCAACTGGGTTTCCGAACTCTTCAATAACAGTCACCAGAGAGTGAACAACTTTTGCAAAAGATGTCTGCACACTTGTTGTTTGGTCATGGTGATGAGTGTTTACTTTTCATTTTCCTGCTGATCAGAGCTTTCACATTCTCCAATTACTCTAACAACATCTGGCCCAGAAATAATTCACCGCCGCAGGGTACTTGGATTATCAGTGAGGCCAACTGCACCCCCATCACCCTTTACACAGGCATTATTTTGTTGGTGTGTTTGGTCTATAGGGATTGCTGAGAAAACTCGCTAGGTCTTTTGCACTGTGAAGTGGCCAGTGTTGAACTCTCCGTAAACACCTGGGTGTGCCTTGGGAAGTTCAGCCATATCTCTCAAATACACTGGTATCCAACAAGCATAGTTCGTGTGGTCTAGAGCAAAGAACCAAGGAACAAGTTCTGTAAAGGCATCTAGGTACATGGCAAAGTTGGCTTCTGTTAGGGACCGCATGTAAGTTAGAATGCAAACTTCTAGTACCATTGTTATTGCCCAGTACTGAAACTGGGGACAATTCTGTTTTCTCTCATCACACCAGGCTTCAAAGTCCATCTGGGTCAGACCGTCTTTCAAGCAAGTAATACTATAATTTTCATAGGCATGGTGTTGCAGAGTATATAAGGCAGCAGCTGTAATTTGGTGAGCCTTTCTTGTGCACATAACATGTGATGCTTTGTGCAGGGAATCAGCCATTCCTGCTGTTGCAATTTCTGCTTGAATCAGTGCTTGTGCCCATCTGCTGCTTTCCAGCCAGTCACCATCTCGATGTTTAAGCCACCAAACATAACAACAAACTCTTTCTCTCCGTACTTTTCTGGCCATTTCCACTGGATTTGTTTGGCCAAAGCAAAGAGTGGCTGGTCAAATGTTAGAACTGGAGTCTGTCCTGTATTGAGGTGCTCAACAGCGCTCTTTACTACATCCATTGAATGGCTAATCATTGCAACTGTATGAGTGCTCTCTTGAAATAAGGAAAGTAATGCTGTTGGTGTGTTGATTCATTCAGATGATTCCTGGTGCTCTGTATGATATGCAGCCTATGATATATTCTCCAGCTCAGCATTTTCTTCCAGAATGTGCCTTGTGTTCTCTAGCCATCTGTACTCTCCCTCAGCATGCTTCCTGTAGTTATTCCGTTTAAGAGATATCATACTGGTGGTAGGAAGAGTTGACTGTTTCACAGTGGATGTAATAGGTGGCACATCAATATAGAAATGTGGCAGACAACTAATAGATTTTGAACCGGCATTACTTCCCATGATGACAGTTCCCATACACACACCCTCATTAGCACTAGTGGGGTGTTGTAACAAAGAAATTTCAGTTCCATGGAATGAATCCTTGACAGTTGTAGCACTGGGATTATGGTCAAGATTATCCACAGCAGCTGTTGTAAATGTGTTGCCCTTCAACGTTGGTGGACAGACAACTTGTTCCACATGAAAACGTTGGCATACACTGTTTCCTATCTCTGCTGAGAGACGTAGCACATGATCATAAGAAATGCTTAGGCCAAGAATGAATAATCTATCCACCAAATCTCTCTTGCGAGTTTGTGCATGCAACAATAACCCAACATAGATTGGGAGTGGTGTTTCTTGTGTAGAACTGTGACGAAGAGATGAGGTGGCATCTACCTGTTTACGCATGCGTTTAACACCGTTATACTTCAAAATCTGGGCAATGGAAAGTGCTGCTGGTGTTGAACATTCATGATGTTGGTCCTTGATGCTTGGGCCTTCCAACACCATACTTACTAGTGAAAGCAGTAAGTGTGGCACAGACCTTTCCTGACAATTTTCTTAGTGAAGGGTGTGGGGTCAAACGTGTTGGTGTACAATCTGTGCAGCACGTGCTAGATGAACAGCTTCACTGTCACTGTCTTAGTTACAAGCTTTATCAAGTGCAACACCAGTATCTTTATCAAATACAAGCATAACATCTCTCCCTTTGCTCTGAGCTCGCAAAATGTACGAGTAGTCTTTGCTTCAATCGGATTGTATGCATTCTTTTGTCACTCATGACTCCAAACTCTTGAATTCTAGACATGTAGAGTTGTGTCATATCAGTGAGTTTGAAACCTGGCAAAATGCTTGCTTCCAAACAAACTTCTTCAATATACATTGCAAGCTCAGCAAACACGATTCTGAAACTACGTCATCTTTACTACTTATTTGTTGCTGAGCAGCCTGCACCTTCTTTGCACAGTTGTACAGAGCCAATAAACACTTGGTGTAGTACTTAGCTTCCAAGGCTACCATATCACCTAAACTCAGTTTGGCCAAGAGAAAACTGTCTCCAGTAAGTTTAGCACACTTACGTACACATTGGTCCACTTTAGGCCTGCACCGATTATGCCAGCATAATTTGGGACATAATAGGAAGCCAAAAGCATCAGCATAATGCCAGCATATTAGGCAAAAATTTTGTGCATTGGTTATCAGAGAAGCTGAAACTCCGCCTATTTTGCATGATGCAGAATGGGATAGTGTGCAAACATGGTAAAAATTAGATTTACAGCTACGTTGTGAAGAAAAGATTAGTTGAAGATCAATATACTCTAATAGAACAGTCACTGCATAATGAAATATCCTAATAGAACGTTCACAGATGCATTAGGTACTCTAATAGAGTAGTCAAGACACAATTTTATATGAGCATATTTGGAGCATAATAGTACACAACTGGGCATAATTGGAGCATAATAGGGGAAATTTTGGAGCAATGCTCAAAAGCATAATAGGCAATTTCAAAAGCATAATAGGCCCACTTGAAAAGTTGTCACCTCATGTAGACCATCAGTATCACCTTCTTCACCACAGAAAACCCCACCAGACTTAAGTAAAGACTTCAATCTACTACACTTGTGTGGAGCATCATCTATTTCTGGGCTTTGATGCTCCCTTTTTCCTGCTCTTTGTAGCATTTGGTTGTTGTAACGGAGCCTACATGTCTTATGCCACTTAGCCTTATTGGTAATCATAGCTGCTTCAATACCTTGTCCTTTGTTCAGTCTGTCTAATTGCAAGGTCCTTGGTAACTTTCCCAATTCATTAAATTTGACCAGATTTTCGGCAAGTGATTGATATCCCATTCCAATGTTATTCCTTTTTGAATTCAATGGAGAAGTAAGAGGTTCTGCTGTCACTCCTGACATATAACACAATGCTCCCAGTTTGTATCAGTTGGCTGTTGAGATGAAGATGTTTCCCAAGTGTCAATAAGTTTAAACTTCTTGGAGGATGACATGGTTGTGTTGACAATCTAGTCCAATGGAACTAAGAATGACCTGCTACACAATGGTACAATTATATCAAGACTCACGGTAGTGAGTCGCGTGGCCAGTAAAGCAGAAACGTGCACCGCAGACAATAAATGACGTGACCACTACATGTGAGGATTTTACAGAAACGAACGTTGTCAAATTTGGCTTGTCTATAACTCACCCATCATTTATGCTATTGCTCTGAAACTCTAGAGTTAAACTCATTGTGTCAATAGTAACTACCACACAAGCAGTGAAGAAAATCCATGCCGATTGTTTCGTGATCGAGATTGCTGACATCAAAGGGGATGTTTCTTTTTATATCACATGCAGTTAGACGCAACCACAGGTGTATGCCTTGCATTTCTTTGTACATTCCGAACATTGATTGTCCTGCTATCATTTCAGTACTCTCTCAATCGCCTCAAGATTCACATCATCGGTTTCACCATACATCATTACCCTACAGTCGTAATTTCAGCACCAAACGAAGTTTCAGTCATCCTCAGTTGACCTAGAAGCCAAATACAAAACCCATATTGTTTTTTTTCCGCAATACTCACTTGGCATGTAGGGCAATGTGTCTTTAAGCTGTTCTAAACATTTCATTGAGATTGAAACATGTTTTCGAGAATAGCTAGTTTGAAACTTGAATTTAGTTGCCCCCACATAATTTGCTCTGTAAGAATTTAACTCGGAATTTAAAGAATGATGCAGAGCACAACTGCGGTCACTGGTTATTGATGAACTGACGCTGTGTGTAGTTAATCATTGCATGTAGCCACAAAGAAGTGTGCTGTCATAAATTATAGTCTATAATCTACAGTACTGCATACCATCGTTCGATTTGAAATTTGAATTTAGTCACCCCCACGTAATTTGCTCTCTAAGGGCATGGTGTAAAGAATAACACAGAGCACAACTGTGGTTACCGGTTGTTGACGCAAGCTGTGAGTAATTAGCACATGTAGCTAGCCTAAAAGGAAGTGTGCAAAACCACCTGAAATTACAATTGTCACCATGCATTTTATAGCACCTCCACACAAAATTACACGTGTAATTACAACATACAGAGGACACACGAATACTCAATAGTGTTCGCAACAATAATGTAAGAATTGTACAACAATGACTGTGATGTAACTGCTATGAAAATCTCCACCATGGTAGCAAGTCTCACACGATGGCATGTATATTTATCCAAACACAATGGGAGTAACGAGTAAGTGCAATGACGACAAGTTGGTATGACTCCATTGTAGAATCTAGATGAGTGGGTGTGGCTCCAGTATGTCTAAACAGTTAGCAAACATTCCTGTTATGAATATGTGCTAGAGTTGCAATATAATTTAAATCCAACAATACGTAGTTTCCATTGCATCACTATCAAACGACACTAAGTGGAGATATTGTTGCATCTCTAGTGTGTACACTCCACCAGTACAATCTGTCTTAATGGCCACCAGTATAGAGAGACAACCTCTCTTGAAAACCCAATTCCAAATTGAGATTATATACACTGTTACCTGCTTATTGAGTGAAGGTGGCAATGAACAAGTTCCACCGTAGTTTATACACGTGATCTGATCCTGTATATTCTGTCAGTGGATGAGACCCACTTGGCCAGGACAAAATGTGACCCAAATGTCCTGGATGATCCATACTCAACCCACTTATGACCCAATGGCACAATGGAACTGACTATTTATAGAGAATACAATTATCTTTATTTCTAAGATGTGTGGACACATTACAACACATTACAACATATGCATATAAGTCATGCTACGTACTGTTTTTGAAAACTATGTGATGCTGCTAGTTTTTAAGTGTGTGAGCATCTTCATAAACGACACACAAATTTGATTCTCAATAAAGCAATTTGTATAGATTCTCTGATAGCAATAAAGAGTTTGAGTTTGGCTGCTTTCCTGTGTACGGCAATGCTACGAACAAAGGAAAGGTGGCCAAACTCAAACTATTAATTTTATTGCTATCAGAGAATCTATACACCTTACTTTATTGAGAATCAAATTTGTGTGGCATTTATGAAGATGATCACACACTTAAAAACTAGCAGCATCATATAGTTCTCATTGACACTTTAACAATAATATTGTATTATCTGATTAGCTAATATTAATTTTACAACTTGCACACCTCACACATGGCCGCATTATGATATCAATACTTTTTGTTGCAGTTAACTCTGCTTTACTTGGATGCGCACTTTTTTACAACTACAAGCAGTTTTTGGATGGGATATTATATTGTATGCATAATATATGTACACATGCACACAAACCTTTCTGTAACTGCTAGGCATGCATACATTATGCCGGAATAATTTTTGGAATAATCGGTGGTAAAAAGAATCAGGAATAATTCCGGAATAATAGGGTGATCTTCCGGAATAATTAATTAGAATTCACACATTTTTCGTGTAGCTACTTTGCAGAAAATTCGTAAAGGAACATCCACAATCATTGCTAGCACAAAATCGAGCAAAAAGATCGAGATACTCTAATAGAGCAGTCAATTACCCTAATAGAACAGTCAGACAAATTTAGTTGTGACTGCTCTATTAGAGTATCTCGATTTCTGGGTGTATAGTTTTTATGCTTGCAAGTGGTAATATTTTCAGCTGCAGAAAAAAATATCCATTTGACTTTTGCAATTCCAGGAATTACCCCAGCAATATATGGAAATAAGTTTGGGAATAATAGGTGAATAAAAAAAGAATTGCAAGAAAGAATAATAGGTAATTTAAAAGCATAATGTACTCAAACCTAGTAACTGCTAACTTTAGAGCTTTCAGTAAGAAACCAAACTAAAAACTGATGAACTGCACAGTGCTTTTATCAAAAAATGCACAATAGGCTTGATATGTTGGATTATGCTGCTGCAGTATTATAGATTGATGGAGACAGGTAAAGTCAACAGTCGGCTGCTTTATCCCAAAGGAGGCATGGTGGACATGAGTGTAGATACACATGTGCAACAGCAAAAATGGAATAAATCACAGAAGAAACCAGCTGTGGAATGGATTGCATTTTCAGTGAATTGTATAGAATAGTTCTTTGGAATGTAGTACACCTTTGTAAATCGTTGGTTGGGATTCTGTTGTTTGTTCGGGCTGGTTTTACCAAAGTTTAGACTTTGTTGTTTGATAACTTTGTTGCGATTACTTTTAGCTATGTAAACAAAAAAAACAACACACTTGACCTCCTTAGTTTTTAGTGAGTATTTAGATATATGGTTACCAAGTAGTTTTGTATATTGGATGGTTAGTATGATACAATTTGGTAATTCAGCCAGTGGTCCCTAAGAGTTTGGCTGTGAATGGGTTAATTTGATATCGTCATCTATGTTTATTTTGTTTCCTTAGTTGATTGCTTCCTTCAATTAAATGTAAACCAACATTACAACCAGTATGTCACCCCATGCACTAACCATGGAATACTAGGATATATATATTTATTGCATAGTCACATTGATATAAAGTAGAGGAAATTCTTATGTTGTAGATGTATTCATAGCTACTTACATACATCCTTATTGTATTCATGAAGTACATTTATTGCTTTGAATTAACTCTTATCTCCTGGCAATCAAGTGCAGGTTATTTTATTGTAGTGATCAGCACCATTGATCTTTACATGGTAATCATTGCCACAAATATAGGTGTGTCATTCAGTGGTGGATCAAGTGGGAGGGAGGACATGTGGTACATCCCCCTTCCCTTCTTCAAAAACTGCATATAAGTTGAGATACTTTAATAGAGCAGCCAATCTCTCTAATAAAGCAGTTACATTGTTCATGAGGCAGTGTAGCTTACTTATGAAGGACTTTGTTTTACATACTTGATATATAAATATATATTTGGTAAAAGATAGCCATTATTGTTGTGACCTTTTTTTCACACTTTCCAGCAATGTGCACCCCTCATCCAAACTCTGGGTCTGCCACTATCTTTGTAGTATACCATATTGTGTGCAATATTTTGATCTATGTACCCATGCAGGATATAAATATCTGTGCATATTGACTTATATCTTTAGTTAAACGCTTAAAGGGATGAGTATCATCACTGTGAGCCATAGCTTTTTTTCTGTAGCACAGTAGCATACAGTAACTGAGAAATAGTTCAATTCTGGCATATTGTAAAGAAGTAACATGTAGACTGCAACCCATGTTATGCTGCTGATTTGTACACTGCAATGGCTTTTTAGTGGTATATCAATTGTTATACTAAGGAAGCTCCATTATACACACCCTTGTGTTGGCGGTGCCAAAAATTTTACTATATGATATGCTGAAAACCTATATGATGAGAACCAAGTGTTGGCTCAGTGTTACACTTAGCTATATGCATATGAAACCTACAGTATCCAGTTACCTTAATTAGTTAACAGATGCTTTTTCACTAGTCATGAATGTGATGAAAATCTAAATATTCATTTTATATACATTTCTTGTAAATGTTAAACAAAGTACTACGATGTGACACTAACAGGAAATTGTACAGAAATGCTCAAAGACATTTCCTGCATGCTAACACAAATAGAAATTCTACAGGAAATCATCAGAAAAAGTTCTGACACAAGCAGGAAATTTTACTTTCATAAGAAGAAGCGCAATGCATTGAAAGGACTGTGCGAAGAAGATGGACAATCTTACAGCTTCCTAAGCAACTGTGTAACAAATGAAGCTTGAGGGTCCTCCAAAATAACAATGCTATATATTTTGTCAGAAGTAATCATTAAGAATTTTGTATAGAAAATTAGGTTACTCCTCTGGCACCTATACAACAGTGATGGTAAGAATAGTAGTGACAGTCTCTCAGTATAGGGTTTGTCATGTAATGATGGGAGGAGACGGGTAGCTACCTCTATGTTGCACCTTTTCAACCTTTCTCCGATCAAGAGTGCATATTTGTCCCCAAATGGCATTACTGTATTCCAAGATGGGTCGAACTAGTGTGGTAAACAACTTACTATAGACAACATATCAGAGTCAAGATATTCAAGGAATTTCTTGATCACACCAAGTACTTGATTAGCTTTGGTGGTAACTTTAGTGGCATGATCACGGAACTTAAGCTTGTCATCGAAGCGAATTCCGAGGTCATTGTGGAATGTAACAGTGTCAATTAGAATTCCAGTAAGACAATAGAAGCCATGATGGTGAGCTGGGCCAAAATGGAGATGGTTACATTTGGAGATGCTAAATTTCCATTGCCAGAGTTGTGACCATCTGTAAAGCTGACTTGAGTCATGCTGTAATGTAATGCTCAGCAGCATGTATTCAAAGAATAAAGTACAAATTCTGTATGTCATTCTCTGTACAGAGTCCTACACAGTAATAAATAAATAAATAATAATGAATAAAACTAACCTACGACTATTGTAGTATCATTTTGATGAGCTACAGCCATACAGCTGTGCTATGAATACCAACTATAATTTGTTAGAATTGCTTAAGACTATGTTACAATAATCAAGCTGTGAATCTGGGATATTCCAAACAAGTCATGAGATATTTGAAAATCAAGACGCACGGTAGTGAGTCGTGCGGCCAGTAAAGCAGAAACCTGCACCGCAGACAATAAATAATGCGACCACTACACGTGAGGATTTTACAGGAACAAATGTTGTCAAAATCGGCCTGCCTTTAACTCACCCTTCACTTACACTATCTCTCTGAAACTCTAGAGTTGAATTAATCATGCCACTATTAACTACCACACAAGTGGTGAAGCAAATCCATGCTGACTGTTTGGAGATTGAGATTATCGACATCAAATGGAAGGTTTCGTTTTTATTCTTATTTTTTCTGCATGCGGTTAGACACAACTGCACTTGTGTTCCTTTGTGCATTCCGAACATTGATTGCGATGCTATCGCTTCAATACTCTCTCAATCGCCTCAACATTTACATCATTGATTTTGCCATACATCATTACCCTACAGTGGTTTCAGCACCAAACGAAGTTTCAATCATCCTCAGTCGGCCTAGAGGCCAAATACAAAACTCATATTGTTGTTTTCCGCCATACTCGCTTGGCATGTAGGGCAATGTGTCTTTAAACTGTTCTAAAAGTTTCGTTGAGATTGTTACATATGTTTTTGAGAATAGCTAGTTTGAAATTTGAATTTAGTGGCCCCCACATAATTTGATCTCTAAGGGCACGGCTTAAGAATTAAAAGAGTGATGCAGAGCACAACTATGGTCACCGGTTATTGATGAACTGGACAGTGTATAGTAAGTGTAGTTAATCAGTGCATGTAGCCATAAAAGAAATGTGCTAAAAACTATGAAGAGAATGCTTATTCTAACAAAAAGATTTGAAATCCCACCCAAAATAGCTTATAGCTGTAAAAAAAGTGTGCATCTAAGTTAAGCACAGTTTACTATGACAAAAAGTAATGATATCATAGTGCGGCCATGTGTGAGGTATGCAAGTTGTAAAATTAATATTACTCAGATAATAAAATATTATTGTTAAAGTGTTAATGAAAAATATGTGATGCTGCTAGTTTTTAAGTGTGTAAGCATCTTCATGAATGCCACACAAATTTGATTCTTGATAAACCAACATGTATAGATTCTCTGATAGCAATAAATAGTTTGAGTTTGGCTGCCTTTCCTGTATATGGCAATCCTATGAACAAAGGAAAGGTGGCCAAACTCAAACTATTTATTGCTATCAGAGAATCTATACGTGTTGGTTTATTGAGAATCAAATTTGTGTGGCATTCATGAAGATGCTCACACACCTAAAAACTAGCAGTATCACATAGTTTTCATTAACACTTTAACAGTATCTAAGTAATATTAGTTTTACAACTTGTATATCTCACACATGGCCGCACTATGATATCATCACTTTTTGTCGTAGTAAACTCGGCTTTACTTGGACGTGCACTTTTTTTACAACTAAAAGCTGTTTTGGTGGGATACTATATATACATAGGAACTGTCATTTGAAAAGATGGCACCCGTATTGTGGATTTGATGAGCGGATATTTCCTCTTGTAGACTACTGTCATTAGTCATGGCTGCTTGTAGTGTATTTTTAAAATTGTAACACGTTTATTATTTTGTAAGCAGCATGATATATCCAGTAAGTTATAGCTAGCTACAGATATCACAGTTGCTTCAATCTCCACAGAACTTTATTTTCAAATGTTGTTGCTGACGAAATTTGTACATGTATAGGGAAGAATTTTTCAGAGAATAGCTCTAGAGTTGCCCCAGCTTGACATAATAATTTCATAGCATTCTTATATTCTCACTTTAAACTAACTTATCTTTTTTCACTTGAAATACACTTTGCAGATGACAAACAGAATATAATTATGATACCAAATGAAATACAGTACCTTTTCTTAAAATGCAAACCAGCTACAGCAGAAATTACTGCCATGGCAAAGTAGTCAAATACTAGTCTGGCATAGCCAGACCATCATGGACCCTTGCTCTGTGATAGTCCGGCTATGCCAGACTAGTCACTTACCTCATTGTCTGTCATGTCTTTAAGCTGGAGTTTATCACCCTGTGGAAATGTGGTCCTCAATGGTTAGTTTCACCACAAAAATGGCTAATCTTGCCAGCCACAGACATATAAGCTGCAACACTAGCTTTTAAGAAAGCTGACACTACAATTCTCCCAAACCTCCTAGGTTAAAATGTTCACTCATGCATGGATTAGCTAATCAATTAAAGCATTGTTTTATCCCTATAGTCACTTGCAGATATTGTTATGAAGGCAGTTCAGTACTTTAGAATTGACTACAATCTTGTTTAAGTGTAGTGCATTGTAAACAAATGCACATGACTTGCATTCTGTTGTGACTACAGAAACCAAATATTTTTGAATTCTCCACAAGCAGGTAAATATGTAAGATGGTGTGTAGCTTGAGTCTTGCTACATTTCGGTCACATTTTGGTCACATTTCAGTCACATTTAAGTACATTTTGGCCAGTGTCACATTAATTTTATCACAATTTACATAAATCAC
Organism: Dysidea avara; assembly: GCF_963678975.1. NCBI lineage: Eukaryota > Metazoa > Porifera > Demospongiae > Dictyoceratida > Dysideidae > Dysidea > Dysidea avara. Next base: position 41,004,273 of record NC_089272.1, read on the forward strand.
TCTTAGGGTGCATTTGGCACATTAAATATTTAGTTCTGAAATGCAGCATTATAAGTTAAATTCCTTCCCAATTAAGGCCAGAATAGACCATAGATACCTTTAATTACAAGAAAAATTATAGAAATATTTAAAAAATGTTTTCTGCTATTATCAGCACATTGCTAGTTTCAAAATTTCTAATTGGCTTCAGGTGCAACCACAAGGGTGATTTTCCAAATTCAGTCACATGAAAATTATATACATTTTTGAATGGAATTTTTTGCACATTTCCTTATAAAAATTCCTAAATTGGTGACATTTTCTTACACAATTCCAGAATTCCTTTATACCAGGTATTTTGTACATTCCTGATATTTGCATTTCTAGAAATGAAAATTTGATTAATTCATTATGAACAAAACTCCATGAAACACATTTTTGCAGTGTTTAAAAGCATGATTGGGTTTGATTCTACCTAACCAATACTATCTAGAAAAGATGAGAATTCTGTTGATATTTTGTGGCATTTTTATTTATTGTATTTTATTGTATTTTTTATTATTTCTTTTTTTAAATTTTATTTTTATTTATTGTTATTTTTTATATTTTCTGGCATTTTAAATTTTTCACATTTTCTGTGCTATACAGTACTATATTGTACTGTATGGTGTAAATCTATGTACAGTATATGCATATAATTCTTCATATAATTATTTACGTTTTCCTTTCTTTTGTAGAAAAAAATACTGAAAATGAAGAACTTCCAGTTTGGGCAATCATTGGTTTAATGGTTTTAGGAATTTTGTCAAACATTCCTGTCTTTGCTGCAATAGGATTGGTGAGCTCACAAACACATGTAATTACTGTTGTACATGCATATAAATTACACTATATCATTCTAATCCAAAAACAGCAAAGCTGAAAAAAGGGTGCAGGCACCCAGAATGAAAAAAAATGTGAAATCAAAGAGTGTGGTCAAGAAATATCTGTGACAGTAGGGCAATGGCAAAAAATTAATGACACTTGTACTTTCAGTAACTGAACTTTGTATTGCTTGTTCAATAGTTTCCCCACTAAGAGGAAACTATTGAGCAAGGCCTGCTTGTTGAGACAGCTGAAGTTTTTTGGTCATCAGAGTCTTCAAAATTTTCTAGTACCTTTAAGAGTAGCAAGTCCAACTCATTTGGCATGCTATTACTACTGCTAGCTTGGTGGGCGTGGCTGTTAATAGACAATGTATCCTCATTGATAAAGCTAAACAACTCATAGCTTAAAAGCTCACGAAATTTACTTTCCACTTCATTTCAACTATACTCTATTATAGCAAGTAATCAATGGATAATCTGGTCCAATGAGAATATGAATTACATTGCATGATATAAACTATAGTAGGGACCACAAAGGAGTAGGCATGGCCCACAAAATAACATCACCCAAAAACCAGCCTCAATGATGAGGCAGTATTGGTTAGGTAAAACTAAGCCCAACAAGCTTTCAGATCAACCCGAAACATTTTCAACAAGTTGCTATGGGATTTAACAAAAAATTATTTAATGGAATTTTCTACTGACCAAGTAACTGACTAATGCCTTCAACGTAACTCCATAACAGCTAAGGTTATGGGCTTGATTTTTTCACTGTTTGATGTTGCTTTGGCCCAAGAAGTGCCTTTTGGCATACCACAGTACATACAATGCAATCTTCATGGACTTACCAGTGTCCTCCTTTGTGTTCCATTCATCTTTGCTGACAGCATAAAGTGTTGATTTGGTGGTAGCACATGATGACTTCCCTTCGTAATGGAAATCATCTGTATTTTCATAGTGGCTATTTTGATTGCAGAGGTGTTTTTCAAATGGTTCCTGATTCATACTGCTGTGTAACTGGTTAAACATATAGTAGCTGACAACGAAATGTAATGGATACTTCACTTTTCAGATGATAATTGATATAACTATGGTGCACAGCACCATATTTTTTCTTTTGGTGTATGTGTGGATTGCAGAGGTACTTTTCGAACAGTTCTTGGTTCGTAATGCCACGTAACAGGTTGAACGTAGTTGACAATGAAGCATAATGGATACTTCACTTTCCAAATGATATATTGATATACTGTAGCAGGGGCACGTGGTGCCATTTCAGATGCGGTATGCGTGGGTTCACCAGTCATAATAATTATGTACAAAATAAGTTTACAACTAGTACACAAAGAAATTTGGAACTTTCAACTAGAGTAGGGACCATAGTACATCGATAAAAAGTACTGAAACAAGCTGGAGTAGTACAGTAAAGCAATAAGAAGTGTTATATCCCTACTGTGCTCAAGAAATGCACAGTAGGGATATAACACTTCTTATTATTTACTGTGATTTAATATCATGCATTAATTACTCCAACTTGTTTCAGTATGTTTTTTGGCTATGGTCCCTACTCTAGTTGAAAATTTTTGTGTACTTGTGGTGCCATGATGTCAAATATGTCACATGCACACTAATAGTTGCTATATTCACATAGATGATCTATGTAAACAACCCTATAGAAATAAGCTACAACAAGTCACTCTGTAGAGAATTCAGCTATAAACAAGTCACTGTGTAGAGAGTTCAGCTACAAAAAGAGTTCAACTACAAACAGATAATCCTATAGAGAGTTCAGCTAGAAACAAGTCACCCTGTAGAGAGAATCCTATAGTGAGTTCAGCTACTCGCAAATCACCCTGTAGAGAGTTCATCTATGATAGATGAACTCTCTACAGGGCGATTTGTTCATAGCTGAACTCTCTTCAGTGTGACTTGTAATGTTCTGAATCTCTACAGCGATATATTTGTAGCTGAACTCTCTACAGGGTGACTTGCTTGTAGTTGAATTGCCTATCAGATTAACTGTTTGTAGCTGAACTCCCTACAGAATAACTTGCAATGTAATATAATTCTATAATGGAGTCAGCTATAAACGTAGTTGAATGCTCTATTGGGGTGACTGTTCTATTAGAGTATCTCGATCTCTCATTTGCTACACGTACTGTAGTTGCCTTTTGAATCATAACTCAGTGGTTTGTAATCCGATTCTTCTGTAGTACTGCAAGGAATTTCTATGATGATTATTCCAGCTGCATACCGATTTTCAGCTCATTGCTCTAATCGGTTTGCCTGGTAGGCGTGAAAACTAATAGCTTTTTTATTCATAAAAAATCGATCGTGTAATTGTGACACAGGTTGGGTTTTGTGTCATATCTTTATGATCTTTGTCTCGATTCCTTTCAAACCACAAAACGACATCTTACAATGGTTACTCCATCTACATAGCAATTTTCAACTCATTCCGCCAAGGCGTGTACCCTGTGGCTCGCCCTGTGGGCGTGACAGAAGTTCGATCTTATTTTACCAAAATAATCGGTCATAACTCCCATCCGTGAATGTTCATCGGATTCCTACCAAAGTTGGTACTGAGATCCGCCTTAATGAGCCCTTTAAGTGAGCCAAATTTCAGCCTGATATCTCATTGGGTCGTCCAGCGTACTTTGACCTCTCTGTCAGCTAGCACCAGGCAAAATGATCCTGCAAGAACTTTACACAAGATCTTGCAAGAGAATCCGGTCATTTCTTGCAGGATTTTGCAGGAATTTGCAGGAATCCTACAAGAGCTTTCCAGGGTCTTGCAGGACTATTGCAAGAGATGGCTGAGTTGTGCACCTAGGTACACAACTCAGCCTGCCTTTATATCCTCTGCCGATTCTCAGGCTGGGGTGGCTACTGCTGCTGGTGAGGAAGCTAAGGACAATTCTTATTTAGAATTAAATAATTTTGTTACCAATGATGGAGGTGACTTTATTCCCCTCGTATGTGAATTGTTTGGTGTTTGGTCTCCTTTTGCTTTGTCCACTCCTTTTATAATTGCTGACTACACTACAGTTAAAAATGGTTTGCCTCAGAAGTTGGCTCAGAGGCAATTGTTGCAATGATTATCAGTGACTTTATGGAAATACAATGCCAAAATGATCCTTAGACACTATGCTCTTTGCTTGGAGGACACTGTAGATTTTGTTTAGGTTTTATAATGTAGCTAAGTAGATAGAGCTTTTAAGTAGTTTAGTTTCTTGTAATTAGTTTCTAATAATAATTTTTTAAAAGAGGTATGTGCACCAAAAAAAAAACACAGAATACAAAGACTAGCTAATTACAAACTACCAAACTAATTACAAGATAAGTAATTTCAGGAGCATGCAATGGTGTTTTATGGCAAATTTTGTGAAGTGTGTGAAATGAATAAAAAAGAAATTAAAGCAAAATTTTGGTTGCTTGTATCTAAAAAATGGCTAGAGGGATTTTCTTCAAAGTTGGTATGTAGACTCCCTTACCTGGCCTGCACTTCTATAGCAAATGTGGTTCCAATCGGATAAGGGATCACAGAGCTACATAGGTGTGAAAATGGTGTTTTCTTTTCTTCCTGTCAATATACTGATGGTGTGGTACGCTGGCTTCTTGGGCGGCACAACACACTACACTGTGTCTTGATTGTAGTGTGTCTTGATTTGTTTGAATAAATGAAGCCCATTTATTTATATTGAATTCTGTTCAAGTACTCTAATAGAACATACACCTACAGTAAAGGAACATTCACATAATGAGAGCAGTCACCTATAAACAATGGATAAAAAAGGGTTCGGATAATCGAGGTCCCACTGCATCAACTGGTTGTGTCGCAATTGCATAGCACTTTATGCATGGCTACCTCTCTACCTTGTCCCCATAGACCTGATGATGCCACAAAAAAGGTAGATGTAGTGTTTGTTTGTAACACTACTAGAGCAATTTTTAGCTTGGAAGTAGGAAGATTTTTCAGGTTCAAAAGAAAAAAAAGCCACCCACTTAAATACCTAATAGAACAATCATTAATCGACATATACCTAATAGAACAATCATTAATTGACATTAATTTGGAACTCAGATGCTACACCCTATAGTAACAACATAAAAATACACAACAGTTGGATACCTATGACAACATACGAAAATGATACAATAAGTGTTTGTAAGTGATTATCTTTATCCATTGTTAGTAAATTGAGACAGGTATCCCATTTATTTGTCGTTCCACAAAACAAGAATACATAAAACTGCTTCTTCCCACATGTGATATCCAAACAAATGCAGTTATATAGCCGTATACTATGGGTACCTCATTATTCTGAATAAAATGTCTGCCTGTCCATATGTATGGGGTATCTGTGCACTCAATCGGAACACCCATTAAGGTGTAGACTAATTCTCATAAAGAAATTCAGCATGAGATTCACAGTTGATGGCATGATTAGATGGCATGATCGCCAGCAGTCCCACCTGCTTCTAATTCAGTGAGATCATCATTGTTAAATTTTAACCTGCCTTGTCACGGTAATTGTTTACCATTCTGATGTTTTGGACCTACCCTTTGTACTATATTTTACAAAGTATTATTTTTGTTTTAGCCACTGAGTGTTCCATAACTGCTGAATCACAGCAGTCTCTTACATCCAATAGAACGGTCACTCTAATACAGCACTTAGTAGCTACTGTAATAATTATATAAACTGCTAAAATTCAGCCTCATTTGGGTCTAATATTAAAACATTTCATGCATAGTATGTTTTTATCCAAAGCTTGCTTTACTGTAAAATTCAAGGTCAAGATATTGTACCCTAATAGAGCAGTCACCTTTATACAACAGTTGAATAATAATATTGTACTGTGATGAACTGCTAAAATCACCCTCAGATTCGAATTCAAGAGTCTAATTGTCTTGGGGGGGTGCATGCCCCAGACACCCTAGGAAGCATACTAAGGTATGCCTTCAGTATATTACCAACTTGATGTATGGGAAAGTGGGGACATGGAATCGGAGAAATGATTGTCAGTGATTCATCACACTTTTTGTTCTACCATAAGCTACCACAGGAGAATGTAGGCCCTGAAGCGGTGCAAAAATTACCCATAAAATGCTACCGTTAAACAAATCTAATCCAAAACAGCCAAGCTGTAAAAAAAGTGTGCGGCCCTCAGAAAGGCTATGGTGAAAAAAGATGTGAAATCCAAGGTGGCGGCCAAGAAATGGCTGTGATGGTAGGTTAGTGGTAAAAATTTTAATAATGACAATTCAGGTGAATTTTTGTGCCGCTTCACAAAAATTCACCTGAATTGTCGTTATTAAAATTTTTACCACTAACCTACCATCACAGCCATTTCTTGGCCGCCACCTTGGATTTCACATCTTTTTTCACCATAGCCTTTCTGAGGGCCGCACACTTTTTTTACAGCTTGGCTGTTTTGGATTAGATTTCATTTATTTTTGTATTTGTATACCCCAAAGCCGGCCTATGGCCAGCTTTGGGACTTTTTTAACCTATGTTTTTTTCTTTACTACAGGAAGAAGAAAAGATGAAGTAGATGTACTTTAAATATTTTATCAGTAAATGTACAAATTATATATACTGTATAATACATATGTGACCGGATTTGCGAAAAGGGGTCCAATTTGCCAACTTTGACAATTGATAACTTCAGATTGGAAAGAGCTATTGCCTTGATATTTGGGCAGTGGTGAGCACCACTATAGCTGAATACATGGTGAAATGTTCAGGTTAATAATTATGTTACTTGAACACTGAGTTATGGTCTCCAACATTTACGGAATTGGATGTGTGTGGAAGACCCCTTTTCGCAAATCCGGTCACATATATTGATTACAGAAATCTCCATGGTGGTTTCTTTGTAACTGAACACTCTACAAGGTGACTTCTTCTAATTGCTCTCTCTACAGGGTGAATTGTTTGTAGCTGAACGATCTACAAGGTAACTTCTTCTAGCTGATCTCTCTACAGGTGATGTGTTTGTAGCTGAATTTTGTATAGGTGATTTGTTTGCAGCTGAGCTCTTTACAGAATGGTTTCTTTGTAGCTGAACTCTCTAAAAGGTAACTTCTTCTAACTGATCTTTCTACAGGGCAATTTGTTTCTGGCAGAATTTTCTACAGGGTGATTTCTTTGCAGCTGAACTCTCTACATGGTGGTTTCTTTGTAGCTGAACTCTCTACAAGGTAATTTCTTCTAGCTGATCTCTCTACAGGGAGATTTGTTTGTAGCTGAACTATCTACAAGGTAACTTCTTATAGCTGATCTCTACAGGGTGATTTGTTCGTAGTTGAATTCTGTACAGGTGATTTGTTTGCAGCTGAGCTCTTTACAAAATGGTTTCTTTGTAGCTGAACTTTCTCCAAGGTAAGTTCTTCTAACTGATCTTTCTACAGGGTGATTTGTTTGTAGCTGAACTATCTACAAGGTAATTTCTTCTAGCTGATCTCTCTACAGGGCGATTTGTTTGTAGCTGAATTCTGTACAAGTGATTTGTTTGCAGCTGAGCTCTTTACAGAATAGTTTCTTTGTAGCTGAACTCTCTACAGGGTGATTTGTTTGTAGCTGAAATCCCTACAAGGTAACTTCTTCTAGCTGATCTCTCTACAGGGTGATTTGTTTGTAGCTGAACTCTCTACAGGTGATTTGTTTGTAGCTGAACTCTACAAGGTGATACTTCTAGGTGATTTCTCTACAGGATTCCTTGTTTCTAACTGAACTCTCAACAGGGTGATCTGTTCATAGCTGAACTTTCTACTGGGTGATTTGTTTGCAGCTGAACTCTCTAAATGGTGGTTTCTTTGTAGCTGAACTCTCTACAATGTGACTTCTTCTAGCTGAACTCTCTACAAGGTGACTTGTTTCTAGCTGATCTCTCTACAGGGTGACTTGTTTCTAGCTGAACTCTCTACAGGTGATTTGTTTGTAGCTGAACTCTCTACATGGTGGTTTCGTTGTAGCTGAACTCTCTACAAGGTAACTTCTTCTAGCTGATCTTTTTCACTGCATATTTGTTTGTAGCTGAGTTCTCTACAGGGTGATTTGTTTGCAGCTGAACTCTCTACATGGGAGTTTCATTGTAGCTGAACTCTCTACAATGTGACTTCTTCTAGCTGAACTCTCTACAGGGTGACTTGTTTCTAGCTGAACTCTCTACAGGTGATTTGTTTGCAGCTGAACTCTCTACATGGTGGTTTCTTTGTAGCTGAACTCTCTACAAGGTAACTTCTTCTAGCCGATCTTTCTACAAGGTGATTGAGTTTTTTGCAGCTGAACTCTTTACATGGTGGTTGCTTTGTAGCTGAACTCTCTAAAAGGTGACTTCTTCTAGCTGAACTCTCTACAGGATGATTTGTTTGCAGCTGGATTCTCTACGTGGTAGTTTCTTTGTAGCTGAACTCTCTACAATGTGACTTCTTCTAGCTGAACTCTCTACAGGGTGACTTGTTTCTAGCTGATCTCTCTACAGGGTGACTTGTTTCTAGCTGAATTCTCTACAGGTGATTTGTTTGCAGCTGAACTCTCTACATGGTGGTTTCTTTGTAGCTGAACTCTCTACAAGGTAACTTCTTCTAGCTGATCTTTCTACAGGGTGATTTGTTTGTAGCTGAATTCTCTACAGGGTGATTTATTTGCAGCTTAACTCTCTACAAGGTGACTTCTTCTAGCTGAACTCTCTACAGAGTGATTGATTTTTTTTGCAGCTGAACTCTCTACATGGTGGTTTCTTTGTAACTTAACTCTCTACAGGGTGATTTGTTTGTAGCTGAACTCTCTACAGGGTGATCTGTTCATAGCTGAACTCCCTATAAAGTAACTTCTTCTAGCTAATCTTTCTACAGGGCGATTTGTTTGTAGCTGAGTTCTCTACAGGGTGATTTGTTTGCAGCTGAACTCTACATGGTAGCTTCTTTGTAGCTCTACAATGTTACTTCTTCTAGCTGAACTCTCTACAAGGTGACTTGTTTCTAGCTGATCTCTCTACAGGGTGACTTGTTTCTAGCTGAACTCTCTACAGGTGATTTGTTTGCAGCTGAACTCTCTACATGATTGTTTCTTTGTAGCTGAACTCTCTACAAGGTAATTTCTTCTAGCTGATCTCTCTACAGGCCGATTTGTTTGTAGCTGAACTCTCTACATGATGGTTTCTTTGTAGCTGAACTCTCTACAAGGTGATTTCTTCTATAGCTGATCTTTCTACAGGGTGATTTGTTTGTAGTTAAACTCTCTACACGATAGATTCTTTGTAGCTGAACTCTCTACAAGGTGATTTCTTCTATAGCTGATCTTTCTACAGGGTGATTTGTTTGTACCTGAACTATCTACATGATGGTTTCTTTGTAGCTGAACTCTCTACAAGGTAACTTCTTCTAGCTGATCTCTCTACAGGACAATTTGTTTGTACCTGAACTCTCACATGATTGTTTCTTTGAAGCTGAACTCTCTACAAGGTGATTTCTTCTAGCTGATCTTTCTACAGGGTGATTTGTTTGTAGCAGAACTCTCTACAAGGAAACTTCTTCTAGCTGATCTCTCTACAGGGAGATTTGTTTGTAGCTGAACTCTCTATACATGATTTGTTTGCGGCTGAATTCTCTACATGATGGTTTCTTTGTAGCTGAACTCTCTACAAGGTAACTTCTTCTAGCTGATCTCTCTACAGGATGATTTGTTTGTAGCTGAACTATCTACAAGGTAACTTCTTCTAGCTGATCTCTCTACAGGATGATTTGTTTGTAGCTGAACTATCTACAAGGTAACTTCTTCTAGCTGATCTCTCTACAGGGTGATTTGTTTGTAGCTGAATTCTGTATAGGTGATTTGTTTGCAGCTGAGCTCTTTACAGAATGGTTTCTTTGTAGCTGAACTCTCTACAAGGTAACTTCTTCTAGCTGATGTATCTACAGGGTCACTAGTTTGTAGCTGAATTCTCTACATGGTGGTTTCTTTGTAACTGAACTATCTACAAGGTGACATCTTCTAGCTGATCTTTCAACAGGGTGATTTGTTTGTATTTGAACTCTCTACAAGAAATCTTCTTCTAACTGATGTTTTAACAGGGTGAATTGTTTGTAGCTGAACTCTCTACAGGGTGATTTGTTTGTAGCTGATCTCTATACAGGTTACTTATTTCTAACTGATCTCTTTAATTCTGTTCAGGGTGACTGCTCTATTAGGATGACTGCTCTATTAGAGTATCTCGATCTCGCACTTGCTACACCAAGTTGGATTTCGTGTTATAACTCCGTGGATTTAAGTCTGATTCTTCTACACCATTGAAGAGCCTTTCTAAGATGATAACTCCATCTGTACAGCGATTTTGAAAGCATTACCCCAAGCGGTTTACCTGGTAGGCGTGGCAAGCATAATAATAATAATAATAATAAAATAAAAATATTAAAAATTAGCTAATCTCGATTGCGTAATTGTTACACACTGTTGATTTTTTCGCTGTATCTTCCTGGTTTTTAGCTCGATTTCTTTCAAACCACAAAAGGTTTGAGGTTCAATAGTTAACCTATTCACCCACCGATTTTCAGCTTCTTCCCATACGCGGTTTACCCTGTAGGCGTGACAACATATTGGTGTTATTTTTCGTGCATAATCGCTCATAACTCTTTGTCTGTTTATGGTATTCCAGCCAAAGTTGGTACCGAGATGCGCCTTTATACCCCCCTTCTGTGTGCCAAATTTCAAGGCAATCGGATAACGCGTTCGAGTTTTATAGCAGTTTTTGTAAGTGTGCGACAAGAAAAAGAAAAATAAGAAGAAGAAGAAGAAGAAGAAGAAGAAGAAAAAAAAAACGAAGAAACTCAGCCAATTTTTGAAGTCGCATATCTCGGGAACGCGCGAAGCGATTTCGCTCAAATTTGGAATGTAGAGTGCTGCAGTTGGGGGGCATGTCCACAGCAAAAATCGTCTTGTTTCATCAAGGAAGCACAGAGCTACGGAGGTGCGAAAATTGCGTTTTCTTTCTTCCTGTCAATATACTCACGGGTGTTACGCGCCGGCTTCTTGGGCCGCACGACACACTACCGTGTGTCTTGATTACGGTACATTAATCGGCAAACGCGTTGGCAGTGAAATGGGTTTTCTAAATTTCCGTAGTGGGACTTTTTTGCGAACGGAAGCCCGTGACCTTACACGCATTCAGACTTATCTTCCCTCATTATATACCCGGCAATCTAGTAACTAATAACCCCCTTTCCCTCTACAAACCTTGTACAGCGTTCCCAATATGCCTTCCAAGCCTCCCATCGCGTTAGAAGATTGATTCAAATAAATACGCACCATAATATTATTCATAAGATCACGTGCATAAATGTATTAATAAAACCAATTGTTCTCCAGTTTCTTTACTACCACCACCATCACAGTGACTCAACAAGGAGGTCAAAGGAATCAATACTGCAATAGTATTATGACAGATGACAAAACAGTTTCATAAACACCACTGCTTACTTCTCCAAAAAACTATCCCAACTGTTTTTACTCTGTCATCATTTCACTGCTCCTGTCCAGCCTCATTTGTTTCAAACAACAGTGACTACAGAATTTTAGTTGATTACAAAATAGTTAAGGTAAGCATACCAAACACTTACATTTCCACTTGTTCACTATTCTGCCTGTAGCTTCAATATGTCACTGCTCCTGTACTTAAGCAATGACGGACTAATTCTACAACGGAATTATGGTTGATAACAACACAGTTACATAATCATGCCACCACTAACGTACATTTCATAACTGTAATCATAGTTTTCACTCTTTCACTGCTCTGTTCTCAGTTCCTCCAAATATTCTACTGCTTACTTCTCCAAAAAATTATCCCAACTGTTTTTACTCCGTCATCATTTCACTGCTCCTGTCCAGCCTCATTTGTTTCAAACAACAGTGACTACAGAATTTTAGTTGATTACAAAACAATTAAGATAAGCATACCAAATACTTACATTTCCACTTGCTCACTATTCTGCCTGTAGCTTCAATATGTACTGAAACAACTTCACCTACTACCTTTAATGTACACCTTTGAGCTTAACGAACTAGTGTTTATGCTAAAATCACTTAAGTATCCCTCTCCCTCTTTTAATATCACAGACTACATAACTTTTGCTGATGGAAATAGCAGGTCCTCCTCAAGTGGTAAAATGATCCATGTTAGAAACAATAATAATGCGGATAGACATTTTTTTCAATAGAATCCCTCGATTGTGGAATGCCCTACCCCCTATTGACTTATCTTTATCTATTAAAATGAACAAGACAAGGATATATAAGTTTTTATGGTCACATTTTATATCAAACTTTAGACATAACAACCCTTGTACATTTCATTTTTTATGGCAATGTAGTATATGTTCCAACACACCCCGTCCCCCTTTAATGTAACTCTTTAAGTATAAGTAATGTAATTTTTATAAGTAATGCAATACGGTAAGTATAAATTTTTGATTTTTAATGGCCGGTAGCCTTGAGCTAGCGGACCATCAGTACTGTACCCTAAAGATTTTATTAATTGTACATCCCTTATTCTATACTTGTATGCAGTACTGTAAAGTTATAATCAATCAATCAATCAATCAATCAATCAATCAATCAATCAGTCACTGCTCCTGTTCTTAAACAATGACGGACTAATCATGCCACCACTTGTGTACATTTCACAACTGTAATCATAGTTTTCACTTTTTCACTGCTCTGTTCTCAGTTCCTCCAAATATTCCACTGCTTACTTCTCCAAAAAACTATCCCAACTGTTTTAACTCCGTCATCATTTCACTGCTCCTGTCCAGCCTCATTTGTTTCAAATAACAGTGACTACAGAATTTTAGTCAATTACAAAACAGTTAAGATAAGCATACCAAATACTTACATTTCCACTTGTTCACTATTCTGCCTGCAGCTTCAATATGTCACTGCTCCTGTGCTTAAGCAATGACGGACTAATTCTACAACAGAATTACGGTCGATAACAACATGGTTACATAATCATGCCACCACTTGCGCACATTTCACAACTGTAATCATAGTTTTCACTCTCAGTTCCTACAAATATTCTATAACAGAATTATGGTCAATTACAAAACAGTTAGATAGCATGAGAACACTTACAATTCCACTTGTTCACAACTATTTCTATTCTGGCATTATTTCACTGCCCCACCCTTAGTTACTCCAAACAAACAAACTTATAGTCGATAACAAACAGTTAGATAAGCATAACAGCACTTATTCTCACATGGCCAGACCACCATCTTACTTCTTTGTGATGTCATTGGTTGGCGAGATGGGGTCTGGTGAATTACTATTGACAAAATGCATTCGTAGGCAAACAGTTACCACAGTTTCTTGCTGTTCCTGCTGGGAAAATGCTATGTAGCAATGGTATAAGCCTTGTTAGAAGTTTTGCTGTAGCATTTATGTCCATCATACTAATATACAGCTAGCCAATGAATCAAGTTCACTGGATATTGGTTGAAAGTCACCATTATACTCCACCAGGCTCTATCTCGCTGACAAACGATGCCACAAAGAAAAAGAGGAGGCGAGGTAGCAGTCTAGCCACACGAGACTAAGCAACACTTACAATTCCACTTTTTAACAACTGTTGCCATGCCTGTAGTTTACTGCTCCCATCTCTGTGATTCCAAACAATGAAGGAGTGATTCTACAACAGAGTTACAGTCAATAGCAAAACAGATACGTTCACATTTTGGAGATACAAATAGGGATTTGACAATATGCTGTGGCTTCAGTTAATGTCCATATCCTCAGGAATAAATTTAAATCCCTTCACAATGCTGAAAATGTCCTTTACTGAGGGAGATGGGGAATAACATTGATAGCTGCAGGTAAGCACACAGATGATCTAATTTATACAAGCTAAATAATGATGTCAAACAAAGCAGAATTTACTGCACTACAAAAAAAAAATGATTATAGTGGCTATGTCAGTAAGGTGTACTTCATGACCTCTTTACTGAGACCACCTCACTATCAAAGCTGCATTATTTTTCTCCAGATGTGGTCCCATTAATAAAGTATGTGTATGCAAGTTAACTGCACAAAAATACTATGTACCTTGTGATTGCCTTTCTTGAAATTCAGTCACAACATAACGGCAACATAAAAAATAGCTAGTAGCGTGCCATCGCTCTCCATACGTACTTCATCAATATTCTTCGTCCATTTAAATTGTTAACCACTTGTGGTAATATTGTTACATACAGGATTTCTACATAAACACCCCCCTGCAAGACCACTCAAGGCTGATCGCTGATTGGGAAACACAGATACATGAATACAAGTCTAACAGCAAGACCGCTCAAGGCTGATCGCTAGTTGGAAAACACAGATACATGAATACAAAACCCACAGCAAGATCGCCCAAGGCTGATCGCTGGTTGGGAAACACAGATACACGAATACAAATCCAACAGCAAGACTGTTCAAGGCTGATCGCTGGTTGGGAAACACATTCATACACTACAAACACGCCTCATGTACAAGACCATACAAGCATGAACAATAACAGAACAAATAATATCATCGCACATCATGGTCCAGTTATGTAGTTTCAGGTTCTGTTTTCTTATTCCATCTTTTTCTTCTTGGATTAGCCATGTCTTATAATTTACAGTTGTGATGCACCTAGAAGGAAACAATTCTGGTTAATACTAGTTCACTGTACATATCAGACAGAAAGACTGTTTGGATAACTGAGTGTTCAGATAATTGAGAGAGCACTGCATGTCATTTGGTACTATACTCTTGGTATGGGATACCTGTATACAAATAGGAACACTCAAACTAATTCTCACAAAAGAAGATTAGCATTCAATGGAAGTAATGGCATGATCACCCACAATCACACCTTATTTTAACCCAATAAGTGAGACATACAGGGTTAATAATCACTTCTCCAGTATCCATACGCTCCCATTACAACTGCTGGGTTGACTGAACCAGTGCAAGTACAGTGTATTAAGGACACCTCAGGACCAACCGAAGTGTCCTGATTATCATGGTATCCTTATCTTTCAGGTCAGTTTACATGCTAAGAGGACCTCATCAGTTACCACACAAAGACTATTGCTACCACACTGTTGGGACTACCCACTACACTACATGTACACACACGCGCACACACAATTCCTTCTTCAAAGCAAGTACAGTGTTTTATGTATGTGTGTTTTGTGTGTGTATGTAAAGAAGTAGGTCGAAAAGACACGGTGGAAAAGGTTGCTACAGTACAGTTATGAGCTATGAGGAAGCACGTACTGATTTTTAACATTAAATTATGATTGATGGACATCAGAGATAGCCTCTTAACAGCAGTGCTGATCACAATATATCTTGCAGTCCACTTTGTATCCCAATATAATCAATACACTGTAAATGTACATGCATTAAACTTTGCTGTTCCACATTACTAGCATCAAACTTACGATTAACTATAGTCTGTTCATGTTCCTTGTTTCTTGTTAATAACTCTTGTTACAAGGGCCAGCTGCTCAAACATTTAATAGCACTGTGAAGCCCTTCAGATGCTGGAACTGTTTATCAAAAAGGCACTTTGATACAGACAAGAACAAGTGAGTTATGAGGCGTTTACAAATATCCCATACATTTAGTATGGGAAATTCAGGTGTGCAAACATGTTTACAACATGAAAACATGCTTGTTCCAGTACAAAACCATTGGGGAGTGAACACATGTTCACCTCTTTGATATTACTGTATTTGGCGGGGGCTCAGGTGAACATATACCGACTATAAGAAACGCCTATAGTTTCTTGAGTTGACATTGCAAATTTTTAGCAGTGTTTTCAGTAAAAAGTTGTGTGTAGTTTAGCAGTTTTAAATTTAAAACATCTCTTTCAGCAGTAGAAATCTAAGAACTAGTTGGTGCAAGTCAACATTACACGTTAAATCAACAGGAAAATACTTGGCTTTATATGTATGGCTGAGTGGAGCATTTATGGCTGCTCTGTCAAGTTATCTCAGTTTCAATTACTCTGAATTTTCAATAAAAATTTATTTTGTGTGTTTGACATAATCCTGTGCTACCTCTTAAATGCAACTTACAACACTTTTTTAGGTTGAAAACCTTTTACTCCAGGACCTGCTTGTTATCATCTTGTCAGTGTCGCTGCAGGTTGTGCTTTCTCCAAGGCTTTCTCCTGGTTTCGCCAAGTGTCTCACACTTGATATCAGACAACACTCTAGTTCATCCAAACCCACCTAGTGAGTTCCTTTTAAAGAAGCTCGAAGCATTGGGTCGTGGTGTGAAGCAAGGTTTGAAGTATCGAATACTTAGTTTAACACACACCACATATGAACTCGTTGCTATGAACGACAAGTGTGGTTCTCTAACCAGTTGTACAAGTTGAATATTTAGTTTTACGCACTGTGCATATACTGTAAACTAGATGTTGGGTACTCAAACAGGTTATGCAAGTGGAATGCCTTGTAACTAACACGTGATGTGTTTGAACTGGTTGTCAAGAATTAAAAGTATGGAATCTATTGGAAAACCTAACTAATTAACAGAGACACAGAACAAACGCCATATTATTATTTTTCCTTAATTTCCTATCATCTAACACATTACAGGTGAGTATTTGTGTGTGTGCTACGTAGTTTGTCTGTACATTAATTAATTACTTAATTAACTATTTATGATGTAATTTAACATAATTATTTTTGTATTATTATTATTACTTGGTTATGTAATTATTATTATTATTTAAATTTTATCACAGCAAAATATACATGCAAATACATTGCTGGTATACAAAAGAACCTGACTCTAACCAAGAGTGTAGGTTAATGTAAAAAGTTGCCAGCTAGCTATGAGACACACAAAGTACAATAAACAAAACATCAGTCAAATTGTTAAATAATGCCATAACAGTGATGTGGTAGAATATAACACAGTCTTTTGAAATGTCCGAATTAAAGATGTTGGCAAGTTTACCTTCTCTAAATAAAATGATAAATCCTTTGGTATGGATCCTAACGCCCCAACGATTATAGGAATGATGGATACTTTTCTACATTTCCACACTCTGACAACTTCAATTTTTAAATCCACATATTTTGTTTGCTTTTCAACAACCTTTTGAGAAAGTCTGGAATCTCCAGGAATAGCAATATCAATTAGGTATACTTCATTTATTGTACTCATTTGTTTGCTTCAATACCATAGTAATATCCGGGTGGTTGTGCAATGAGGTGTCAGTTACAATGGAAAAATCCCACAACAGTTTACAGACATTGTTTTCACAAACTCATGGAGGACAATGTTTCCACCAAAGATCTTGCACAGGGAATCCAGCTTGCTTTGCTAGCATCCAGTGAACATGAGAAGCAACACGATCATGCCGGCTCTTATATTCTTTTTGTGCTAAAAAGGTACAACAACTTACAAGGTGGTCTATGGTCTCATCAAAAGAACCACAAAGCCGGCATCTAGCTGAGCATGGGGTTTTGTAGATATGAGCTTTAACAGCATTTGTGGATAAGGCCTGCTCTTGGGCCACAAATACAAGTCCTTCCATTTCTTTAGTAAGGTTACCAAAGCGTAGCCATAACCACTGTGATTTAACACAAATCTGATCAGAAATTTCCCTTATGAATTGCCCATGGAGAGGCTTGCTCTTCCAAGTATGTAGATGTTCCAAGTTGGATAATTCCTTGTATTCCTTGCCATGCTCCTCAAACATCTGATAATCTGTTGTTATTATTATTATTACTAGGACCGTGTCACATACAACCAAGTACATACACCAACGTGACAGCCCCCTGGTGAGGCTATTAGGTGGTGAAGGCACGATCCCCAAATCATCTCAATATGTCACAGTAGTGACAGATACAACACAATAGTGGCATTGTAACTAAAGGCCACCAGTAGCTAAGTGCCAGTACATCATTGGTGTGGTAATGGCACAGTCATGTGTACACAGTATATGTAATTATGTATACAAAACACACAGGAGAAAACTATACATTATTGCAGTATTGTATGCAGCAATACATTATAGGCAACATTAACAGATAAAAATTATTAGCCAATATAGTAAAGTATCAACATCAACTAGAGCTAAATAAGGTTCATCAGTGGTGTAGCAAATGCACAGCGACGGGTGACACACTATAATTATGCATACACAACTTGCAGGAGATAGCTACACAATACTGTAGGAGTATGCAAGCCAGATGAACCAGATAAAGGAAGACAGCCAAGCCAGCCAGAACCTATAGTAGCTAAGCCAGGTGAAGGCAAAAAGATTAAGCATGTATTGAATTGCCTGACACCAACACAAAGGAAGTTCGCCATGCCAGCTGCACAAGACAAGATTGTTCACTTGTATTTTATATTGTAAAGAGCGTGGCATGTGTTTTAATGTTTTCTTGTATTGTTAATTATGTGACTGGCAGCTGGCATGGAGACTTGAGGCATTACAAACATAAAAACTTATTTGTAATCTTCTTGTTTTTACGTGTAAAGTGGCCTCTCACTCTCCTGAAATCACTTCATGAACATTCGCTAATCTTCTCCTTCGCACAATCTGTAATTAAACAAGGGTGTGGTACTGGGCGTTATATAGAATTACATGTATGGTCAAGTCACCAGCACAAACGGACGCAACGATTATACGTTTGTGCCTTCGTTCACAGGCGAATTGATCCCCGGTTAATTTATTTCTGTAGGCCTCGTAGTTTTCTCAAACATTAATTAATAATTTATTTATTATTTATGATGTAATTTTAACTGCGTTTCGTATTATTCTTAGTACTTGGTTGTATAATTATTATTTAGATTAATTACAGTAACCTGTAAAATGCATACATGAACTGGTAAAAGCATTTCTAGCTCAGAGTGCTATCCACACCCTGAGAGTTGAAGAACTTTTCTTAAGATGGTTGCGGTTCCCATTAGGGCAGTCTTCTATCTGTAGCAAGTAGATATTTAACGAGTTAAGATTCAAAAGTTCTAAAGTCTTCTGAAATAGAGCCAAGAGCTCCAGTCACTACAGGAACCATCAATGTTTTCTTTTGCCATAATCTGTCTAGCTCAACCCTTAAGTCCTTTTAATGCATGTACATTTACAACCCTCAACCCTTTAGAGAGCTTTTCCTCTTCCTTAACAGATATACATCAATCATTGTAATAACAACAATCACAATACCTGGCCACCTTGCTGATACACGTGGTCCACAAAAATATTGAAGTCCCAAAGTATCTTGGCAAAGTCATTCTCTGTAACACTGCTGGGGTTGTGCTTCCACCAGTGTTGCTCCCGCTTCATATCACATTATTTACCTCACAACAGCCAGTGGATATATTGGCTACATTATCATGTCTTGTCTTATACTCTGTGCCTACCAATTGAGTGCAACCTGAAATCAAGTGCTTTACAATTTCTGGTTGTGAATTACACAGTCGGCATTGTGGGGTAGAAGAGTTGGTGAAAACATTCTGCAATGCTCTCATATGGAGTGCCTGGTCTTGTGTGGCCAGAGGGAAGCCCTCTGTTTGCAAAGAAAGGTCACCCTTTGTTAGCCAATAAACACCAGCCACCTCATCTAAATTTCTACCACGTGATCTTACAAGTAATAGTTGTAACACGGGCATGAGTGTTTTGCCTGATATGTATGCCCGACTGCCTGAGGGCCGCAGGCCCGAGGGCATACATATCAGGCAAAGCCCGAATGCTCCATATTACAACTAATATGTAACACTTATTAGGCTGATAGCCTGTACAGGGGATCAATCACCCAAGCTAATACGAGTGCAGCCACTGGATGTATTATATGTGCATACCTGAAATTTTCGATTATGGATCAGCAGCTAGTACGTTCTGGTTATGTTTGGTTATGATAAATGGACATATCCTAGAGATATCACGGAGAATTTCCATTACACAAGTTTAATGTTTTAATCAGTGCTATTGAATCGTTTATGGGAAAACTATGCAGTTCACTAAAGGCCTAGACAGGTAAGATTGCTTGTACAGTGGTTACTCCGTGCAAAGTGGTAGCTTCGTGATGGGGGTGTGCCCATACTCGAAAACGTGTGGAAACGATCGAATAAATAAGCTGTAGCACTACTTTTCACTTTAGCCCAACGTTTTTCAACTCGTAGGATGGCGAGGATAACAAAACGCTCTCCATCTGTGTGGTTTTCATGGCGAAATCCAAGTTGTGAATCCTAATCACTTGAGTATTATTCGATCCCCACAATCGATTTCGGCATCTACGTCTATATAATCAGTGCCCAGTTGTAGCCCGGCTACATTTCGTATGTAGCCCGGCTAGCTGGGCTACATACAAAATGTAGCCTTGGCGGTTTCTTTGATCTGAGGTGTGAAAGTGTTACATAATATCCATAGAGCACCTTCTGAGAATAACAACTAAATCTCCCCAACTGTTGGCGCAGTATAAAATCCTTCTTATACTCAGATGCAATGATTAGACCTGATACCTTCACTGCTTTCAGTAATAGCTCCTGGCTCTTAGATAGGTAATAAAAGAATGAGCATTTCTCTTCATATACCACATCCTCTACTGATTTCAACCTCCTCCTTCCTGGAAACATATAGGTAATCAACATCACTTCTGGGGTGAAGTCCTCTGTGGATTGTCAACAGCTTTCTAGTCTTCCTATCCATAAATTTCAAATCATCCACATTCCACTTTACTATCGCTGCAGCATATCATATAATGGGAGACAATATGCATTCACAGCATTAAATTTATTTCTACTGTTAAGCTGTGACCTCAAATAACCTGAGGTATCAAAAATATTCTTGTCTGATCTTCTTTTTCATACTGTTGTGAAAGATATCACAGCCCTCAAGAACACCAAACCATTACCAAGCTCAAGGGATTTTATCAGCTCACCACTAGGCAAAGTTAAACCATCACTTAGTTTCACTCTCTTTAATCCGAGATGTGCCAATTTGGTAGTACAAAATGACATCTTAATGTCAGAGCTAAATATGCTTACAGAATTAAGCAGTGACTGAATCATTGTTACATTTATAGCATAAAGCTTCAGATTGTCCATATAGAATAGGTGACTTATAACTACTTGCACAGCTTATATCCTAATGAAGTTCATTTCAACAAAATTGATAGTGAAATAAGGGATGTAATAAATAGTAGTGGAGAAAAGGAATTGCCCTGAATAATTCCTCTTCTAATGTTAACATTGCCAAGTGAAATATTATTCAGCAACCATTCAGTTTTCCACAAACCCAAGACAATAGTCATAAACTTCAAGACATCAGGGTGGACTTTTTTTAATAGTGATAAAAATTCCGAAATCCAACTGTGAAGGACAGAGTTATATGCTTTAGCATAATCCACCCACATCATTTCCAAATTATTGTGCCTCCTTCAAAACAGTACTATCAATCAGAAGTTGATCTTTTGATGCTCTAGAAGATTTTGTACAGCCTTTTTGTTCATCAGGGATAAGCTTTCTTTTCAAAGATGTGAATAAACCTCTTTCATCAAAATTGTGGTCAAAAGTTTCCACATTACAGGCAAACAGGTGAATGGCCTAACATTGGAGGGAATAGGGCCCTTTGATTTGTCCTTCATAAGCAAAATTGGTCTGCATCCGGCTTGGGGGGTGCTCAACAAAAGCTGCTGGAGCTGGGTAGCAATTCTTTGATGTAAGCTTGGCAAAAACTTCAGCCAGATCGCATGGAAAGCATCACTACCTGTTGTCTTCCAGTTAGCAAACTTCTAAGCATTTGGGACACAGCTACAGAAGTGATTGTAAATTGAGCTTATTGATGGACTGATTATTATTATTATTGTCATACATGCAACGTATATACACTGGTAAGGTATTAAGTTCGGAGATCTACCCGAGCTCAGGGTGATCTAAAACTTTGCGCAGGATGTGAGCTGATCCCTGAAGTGCTGCTTTTACAAGAGGTTGAACAGCATGATTTCCAGGCAATTACTTTAAATTTGATAGTAAGTTGGATGTAAATGAGCCAAGTACTATGATGACAAATCAGTAGGAATAGATCCCATTCCCCGACAATTATAGGGGTGACTGATACCTTTTTGGACTTCCACATTTGAGCCACATCTTTAAGTCAACATAATATTTTATTTAGAGTGTTTCTCAACAGACTTGTGTGTAAGACACGAATTACCAGGAATGGAAATGTCAGTTAGAAAAAATTTCATTGTTTAAAGAATAAAAGTGATGTCCAGACGATTATGCTGCAGTGGAGCATCTGAAACAATTGAGAAGTCCCAAAGTAGCTTGCAATCTTTATTTCTCACAAACTCTAGGAGGAGAATACCTCCACCAAATATCAGGCACTGTAAATTCAGCCTGCTTAGCAAGTGTGTAATGGACCAATGAAGTAATATGATCATGTCTACTCTTATTATTCTCTTTGAGCCAGGAATGAGCAACTACTCACCAAGTGATCAATGGTCTCATCTAATGTGCCACACAGTTGACATCTAGCAGAGCATGGCATCTTGTAAATATGTGCCTTAGTTGCATTAATTTAGTGGATAACGCCTGCTCCTGTGCCACAAATATGATGCCTGCCTTCCATCTCCTTAGAAACAAGTTGATGTTGTGCTACTTCTAAAAACCAGGCGCCATGCATCTAGCTAACTCATCTGGAATTAACTATAGACAGTATATACTACTATGAATTAACTATGTACTACTACTACTTTACAATAGGGTAGTTTTGGGTTGTGCAATAATATTATTAGCTAATTCTCGTATTTTGTAATTCATGAAATATTCGTAATTCGTTCAATTATGTTGCTATGCACTGCTAAGGAAGCGTTTGTTAAATAAACCGCTTTTACCAACATATTACGCACAAAACTATCTTCTAAACTGTTTTATAGTGTGACTAACGTGTTTTTCCCACAAATTCTCTCGACAAAGCCTCAAAGCTGCTCTTCATTTTCGTTTGCGTATGTAAGGGATACGCCCCCTTTCAACTCGAAGCGATAGGCTATTCCTGGCAGTGTACGAGGCCTGCACCATTGTTTTTCAGTTGCTAAATGCCTGAAAACCTCAAGGGGAAGGTAGTCTGAGGAAAGTCACCACACCCGTATTTCAGTCCGTCGAAAAGAAACCACCTCAGAGCAAAGTTCACCTGTGCAGAAGTTTAATACAGACTTCATTTCACTTTTACTTCTTACGTAAAAGCTGCTTTTACCGTTATTAAACGATTTTGCTCACGTGGGTGCGTACGGACAAACATAGGTAGATAGGTAAATAGGTAGATAGGTAGATAGGTAGATAGATAGGTACACACACACACTTTTACGAAAACAATTTCAGTAAACCAGGCGCATGCCCACAGCCGGCCTTCGGCCGGCTGTGGGCATGCGCCTGGTTTAAAAAAATGCTGAATGTAACCAAAGCCACTGAGACTTAGTACAGTTTGGAAAGAAATATCCCGTAAACACCGTCCATGAAGAAGCTTCTCTTTCCAAGATTGTAAATGTTGTAACATGGCAAAATGTTTGTAATTTCTGCCAGCTTTCTCAAAAGTATCATAAGATTCTGCAACCACACTTACTAGAGGATCTTCTGAATGATGTACAGGTACATAATAGGCTAAATTTCTCTTCTCACTTTCAATAGCAAATGCAACTGAAATGAGGCCCCTACCACCATTCTTTCTTGCAACATTTAGACAACCCACATCGCTGTTCATAGAAAATCCACCATGCATAGTCATCAACTTTCTAGTGGCAACATCCAATTATGTAATTCAGCCTGAGCCCAATCGATTATTCCTCCAGAATACCATAACAGTGAAACAGCATGTACGTTAATGGCAGAGATTAAATTTCTGCTATATAGTTTTGTGCATAGGAGTTTTCAAACATGGCATTTGTATTCTTTAGTTTACATACCCTTCATTTGATGATGTTTGACAGAATCTGCTTCAATTTCCAAATACTTATAAGCTCTGACTGGGGACAAGTAATGAATCAGATCACTAGATGACAAAACAATATCATCAGACTGTATAAGATGTCCCCTAGAAATGGCCAGAATATTACATTTACTAGGTCCAATTTCCATACAGATGTCTAATATGTTGAAAGTGTGAACTAATGACTCAATCTCCTGTTGTGATCTGCCATACATATTGACATCATCCGGTGATTAACACACGAAGATGAATTGGAAATCTGATAACCTTTAGATGACTGATCCATAATTAGTGACAATGGTGCTAGAAACATAATAAACAATAAAGGGGAAAGGCAATGTCTATTACCTATTTTACCCAAGGACATTCTATTCACATTATTATTATATCGAGATTAGCACCATACAAGGGTAAATGTAATTAACACAATAAAGGAGTTCTAAAGTTCAGCTAGAACTTGGGAGAGCTAGGTGTCTTCTTAGAATAGTAGCAGTCTTCAATAACACAGTCTTTTGCAGCTGGTGGACATTGATATCACTTACTTGCAGTAAGCGCAAACTAGTAATGCACATTTGTATCTCTATCAGACAGTATTTTTACTAGTCTAAGCTTACTGCAAGTAAGTGATATCAATGTCCACCAGCTGCAAAAGACTGTGTTATTGAATACTGCTACTATTCTAAGAAGACACCTAGCTCTCCCAAGTTCTAGCTGAACTTTAGAACTCCTTTATTGTGTTAATTACATTTACCCTTGTATGGTGCTAATCTCGATATAATAATAATGTGAATAGAATGTCCTTGGGTAAAATAGGTAATAGACATTGCCTTTCCCCTTTATTGTTTATTATGTTTCTAGCACCATTGTCACTAATTATGGATCAGTCATCTAAAGGTTATCAGATTATTATTATTATTACTAGGCCCAGGGCACATACAACCAAGTACAACCACCAATGGGACAATCTACAAATGGGGGCATGTACAACAGTGCATGACCAGCGCAGTGTGTGGATGGAAAAGATGCACATAAAGTAAACATAAGTGATATATGCAATTACAATCGTGAGGGCCTGCTGCTATTACATTGTATTGAATACTCGACCATGGAAGACCGCATAATGTCATTGCTGTTGTTATTAATTACTGTGTAGAACTCACAGAAAGAGTATAAACACACAGATAATCATACATAAAATCAGTCTGTTGGGAAATGGTATAAGGATAAATCATCTTTAAATTGGTTTAAATCATCCAGTTCAACTAATGAATTGGGTAGAGAATTCCACAAATTAAAAGCAGAGGGTAGGAAAGAATTTAAATATGTACCAGTTCTAGCAAAAGGGGTGATGAAACGCTGGTTGTGTTCACGGGTAGGTGTTGAGAGGGGTATAAGTGTAAATGAAATGTCAACAAGACCGTGTAACATTTTGTAAAACATTATTAATTTTAAGAAACTTCTTCGGTGTTCGAGTAGTGGCCACTTAAGATGTTTGAGCACGGTAGTCACACTACTGTAATAGGAGAAGTCATTTTTAACAAAGCGAGAAGCACTGCGCTGAACCTTTTCTATTTGGTGTTTCTGGTATTGAAGGTGTGGGGACCACACTGTAGCAGCATACTCTAATATAGGTCTCACTAAGGATGTGTAATAATTTAGATTTCACTGTTGTTGGACACCGGAAGAGATTACGTTGTAAGAAGGCTTTTGCTTTGATGGCTTTACTACGGATGTCATTGACATGTTCCTTCCAAGTTATGTGTTTGTCTATCACTACTCCCAGGTGTTTAGCTGATTTATTTTCATGCATTTTTTGACTATGGATTTGATAACAATGTTTTATATATGTTTTTTTTTCTTGTTATAGCTAGATGGGTACATTTAGATTGCATGGTTGAACTTCATTTGCCAAGTATTTGCCCAATTTTCTAAAGTAGGAAGATCATTTTGAAGGCAGATGGTGTCGGCTTCAGTTCTAATTATTCTGTATATCAAAACATCGTCAACATAAAGTCTTTTAGTACTAGTGATGGATTCAGTGATGTCATTTATATAGATGAGGAATAGACGCAGTGCTAGTATTGAGCTTTGGGGCACTCCTGAGAGAACAGGATGTGATTTGCTGGATTTGCCTTCAATGCATTGTCACTGCCCCTCCTGCATGATTCTCACAAGTTGAGGTGCAAGTGCATGCTCTCATATCTATGGTATTGAATCTCATGCATGCAAGCAATGAAGCATTAAACAGTCCTAAAATTACAGGGGCGGATTCAAGAGTTGGCAAGGGGAGGGGCACAAGCAGGGTAAGTTGTAGGTGGTTGGGGAGAGCCAGATTGTCTAGTTCAGTGCTGCATTTTTGAAGCAGCAAATAATCACCTCATAGTAGTGTCTCACTGTTGATTTTTGCCATTTTGGCCTTTTCAGATGGTCGTGAAGTCTTAAAAAGCTGTTTAAAAGGCTCTGAATGTCTTAAACAGCAACACGATAATTATTTTTAGAAGCACTTAGTACGAACGAAGGTGCTGGATGACAATTTTACAGTCAGTTTGACTTTCATTCGCTTTGGTTTCAGGTGAATTTGTAGTAAAATGTGCATATTTTCATGACTTGATAAACTGACCTTGTCCTGATAAAGTTTAGTAGCTATTTTAATCAGAAGCATGGCTGGCTCCTCCACAAGGTTATTGAAGGGGGGGGCATTTGCTCCAAATGCCCTATCCTGGATCCGCCATTGAATTATAATGTTTAATGAGGATAAATCAGGTACTGAATTAAGACATGCACAGCTGCTGAAGTTTCCAACAGCAGACGTCAATGATTAAAAAAGCAGGGTATTTCAGTAGAAACTGTTATCTGAGTTTTTTGATATGAGCTGGGCCACATGTCCTAAAATGATAACATGATATACTACATACATTTACAGTGGTGTGGTAATAAGAGATACACAATACAGGAAATACGATGCAGGTGATACACAACACTGTATGCAGGCCAATAAAGGGTGACAGCCAAGTCATCCATAAGCCAGGAGACTGCTAGGTGAAGGCAAAATGTACAATACAAGAAAACATTAAAACATACCACGCTCTTTACAATACTTTTACAAACACTAGAGGTAGCCAAGCCAACTAGAGCCTAGCAAGCCAGGTGGAAGTGCAAAATAATGCAAACAAACATACTGCTATTAATCTTTTTCCTGGTCTTGTGCAACTGGCATGGTTGAATTTCCTACGTGTGGCCGCCTTAATTACTTACCTTTACATAGAGCGCATCCACTGGCAGCTGCATGATGACTTGAGACTTAATGTGCCAGATGACAGCAATTCCAAAAACAAAAGTGACCCTATTTTGGAAAACCATACATCTGGGCACATGCAAAATTTGTTGGAATTCTCAATTGAAAATTTCAGTGATTTTTAAAAATTATTTTTTTGCATAATTGTTCTGATAAAGCAACTATTAAGCCTTCTTACTGTGAAATTTCACACCCATAGCTTCTTTTATCTAGGAGATATACTGAATTATATCAGACCATGTAGTAGTTTCACAATGCGTGGGACAACAATTAACTTACAAATTGGGTGATTTGTTCATTCCCAAAACCAAACATTTTCTTGTCTTTATACAATATTACAAGTGATTTAATTGAGAAAAAGCACAAAGAACACATGATTAAACTCTCAAGAATCTCTTTTCATTAATTTTAGATTGTAAGAATGGTGATCTTTGTCAACAAAGTAATTTGTCATCAATTTGTCACATCTGATCACTATTCAGTTCTACAAACTGATAATGAAAAGTTAGTTTGTAATGTATTAGACAGTAAATTGGCCATATCTTTGGAATGCTTCAACGTATCATCACAAAATTTTCACACAAGGTAGATAACCACTCAGTGCTTCATTGTAGCTATAAAAAAACAAAATTGGCCAATGTGCCCAAATGTATGGTTTTCCAAAATAGGGTCACAAATGATCAGTAGTTCATTCGTCTAGATCACTGCCTGGTCGATTAACTGCATTGTAGTGGGCGTCACGTGCTAGTTATTTTGATCGGTGTTAAATAGAACAGTCGTACCATTTCTATCACCTCCACAAAAACAGCCACCTATTATATGATATGATTGTCTCTTTGTTCAACATGGATTCTATTCCCAGTGATTGCGAAGCCTTAGGCTTTGTAGTTTTCTCAAACATTATTTATTTATTATTTATTTATTTTTGTTTCATTATTAATGACATAATTTTAACCATGTTTTGTATTACCTTTAGTACTTGGTTGTATAATTATTATTGTTACTAGGACCGGGTCACATATAATCAACTACATACAACAATGCTGCAACCTACCTATTAGACACGTATAAACAATGTCATAACCAGCACTCAGAGCAGTGTGTGTGTCGGTGGAAATGATACGCATGCATACACAGGCTAGGGAGTTTAACTGGTGTCAGAAAATCACAATACTAAAATGCAACTTACACAAAAAACAAGTTAGTTTTAGTGGTATTAATTGATGTCTTTATATTGTAGGTGAGATGTCTCTGAAGGTGACTTAGTTAAGAATTAAGACAAGGTGGTGAAGGCTATAGGCACAATCAACATTATGGTCCCAAATAAAGGAAACATGTTGTGCATGCGCATAGTGTATACACATCAATGTGACATTGCCACACTACTGATGTATACTGGCACTTAGCTACCAGTTGCCTTTAGTCTGTGCCATGAGCCATAGATGTAAAGCAGTAGTGTATGCAGCAATGTACTTTTGGCTGGAAAATCACTCATTGTGCCACCTGGAAACAAGACTGAACACTAAGGAGACACCAACCACCAATGATGTATAGTCTGAATCAAAATCAGTGTGGTTCTTAATTTAATACCTACTTTGCAATGTAGGTGTGACCGAGTGTGACATGTTCTGAAGTCATGAAGTGAGACTATGCACAACAAGGTGGTGAAGGCATAACTGGCAAGTAATTCCAATTGGCACAATAGACTCTGTTTTAACTAGAAGTAGGCCTGCGCCTAATATGCTGGCAAAATTTTGAGAATAATAGGTCACCAACTTCGTGAGAATAATTCGGAATAATAGGATGGTTACAGGAATAATTTTAGAATTATCAGAGGTCCACGGAAATAATCAGTGGAATTAAGGGGCGTGCCTCTTCTTGATTAGTTAGAAGAACGAACTAAGCTACTAAGAATGATAGATAGCTGGCGTTATTATACGAGTGCTGGCTGAAAGAGGCTGAAGGGCCCCTAAAAGATCGATATACTCTAATAGAATGCTCAAATAGTCTAATAGAGCAGTCAGATCGTTTCATGTTAATGATCTTCAGACACCATCAGGGATTTAACTGCGGGAGTATCTACAATTCTGAAACTTGTACATCTTACACCAGTGTATTTCTTTAAGTCTTTCAACAAACATATTGAAATCATTGTCTAGCTCTAATACACTGATAATTGAAAACTCTTAAATTAATTATTACTCCCAATAGCCATTTTAAGCTTGTAATGGCCATGAAAAATTATGTGTAAAGATGAATGCTTCATTTATGGCTAGCTATTAATTAATTCTGGTAAAACTACTTATATCAGCATCTTGAGAACTAAGTGACTATAGCTATACAGAACTAAATGAGCATTGTTATGGAATAATAGGCTAGATACAAGAATAAAAAAGAATAATAAGAGAAATTTTTGGGAAATTTTGGAAAGAATAATAGGTAAAATTTTGGGCATATTAGGCTCAGGCCTAACTAGAAGCCACTGGTATGTGCCAGTAAATCAATGGTGTAGCATTGGCACTATGATCAGTCTATGATATTATGCATGCACAACATACAGGAGATACCTGTAGGTACACATTGTTGCATGCATCCCTAAATTGTCTTCTTGATGATTGAAGATTATTGGCAACACCTAAAGGTAGAAAATAATTCCAGCTATCAAGCCAGGTGAAGGATGGAGATGTACAATATTACAAAACATTGAAACATACTCTTGCCTTGTTATTCACAAGCAAATCAGTTCAGTGGTTGTTTGCACTGACACCTCAGTGGAGCGCATATATGGGATACAAAATAAACAATTAAACCATATTTGCAAACTTGCTGTTTACGTGTAAAGTGGACTCTGGCTCTCCTGCTATCACTGCACTGATGGTCACTAATCTTCTCCTTCGTGCAGTCATCATGGGTGTGGTATTGGGAATTATTTAGAATTACACATACATTAAGGTTATCAGCATGAACAGCCATAACTATTATATGTTTGTAGTACAGGCATTTTACCAAGAGTATTGGGTCAACCTCACACTAATTGCAACAAAAGTAAACTCAACAGATTTTGTTTCCTTATTATGTCCTCAACGACAGAAAAAAGTCCTAAGGAATCCTCATGGGGGAACAGTGTGAAAATCACTGAAATAAAAACCCATTTTGTGCTCCTTAACAGTTTGATATTTTTATGGTGTTTATGGTCATATCTCGGCTAGGATACCACTTATATCAAAGTTTATTATACCGTTAAAAGCTCTCACAAAGACAAATCTTTTGGTACTAAAATTATCACTAGGAAAATGTGTTAACGAGTTATAATCAAATATATCCTTAATTTGCTTATTCTTTCTACATGTTTTACAACTGTAACTACTGTAGTAATGCCTTTATGGATTTTTTGCATGTATACAGGGTAGTATAGTGAGCTTGAGAGTTTTCAACCAGCAGGAGAAAGGCTATGTTGTGGATGCGTGAAATATCGCATCTACCAATGAGAATGATCAGGTCCAACATTGTATGGTATATAAGGCAAAGTAGATGGTTTTTTAATGCTGGTGATAACAAGAGAAGAGTACTTACTAACTAACTAACTAACTGAACAAGGCTTGAACCAGGGCAAACTTTGTCAATCTTGACAATAGGTGCTGAAACCCCGGAAATGAACCAGGGACGTCAGATAAAGGTAAGATGACCATTCAGTGTTCCAGCTCAAATATTCTCAATTCTTTTTTCAGCAACTGTGCTATCTGTAAGGTTTCTACAGATACAGGTGTTCCATCTTCTACTCTAACAGAAAAGGGTAGTTCAACCATCAACCAGGTCAGTATTTCCAGGAACGACAGCATTCGTATATCAGCAATGTCACTGCAAATACTGTAGCCCACATCAAATAGCAAAAGACACCATCCAAGAGGAGCCAATGCCAAGCACATCAAGCAATGGCAGACCTGTACTTCAGTCATCTGAGGAGGGATTTTCGGTCATCTTCGGACAGATTCAGATTGATCCACTGCTTCTCTTTTTAGAGACTTACTACTGTCATGCAATCATCAGATGATCTGGAGTTAGCCTTCAAACATAAGCTGTGCAGCTCATGCTTGAAGGCTAACTCAAGCATGATCTGCACAGCTCATACTTGCACAGCTTAGCTCATGCTGAAGGATGTGCTGTGCAGCTCATACTTCATGTTCTCTTTGATTCCTATTTTGTTCCATGAAGCAGACAAGCCAGCACTTGCTGATGCAATATAGAAGACTTGTGAAAGTGGTGTCCTATATAACAGATATCCCACATGATGGCATTCAGTATGTCCTGGATGGCGGGGTGCATCCCATGCATGGTCTCACAGTTCTACATATGGAGACATCTGCCACCAATACACACAATATGTAGCAAGAAAGTACAAGGGTGCCATATTTGTATTTGATGGCTATGAAAATATGAACACAAAGATATGAGAGGCGGTCAAAAGGAAGAATGGAACACCTTTGCCTGCTCATGGAACATGCTGCTTGCTTTGAACTTCCCTTTTCCAATCTCATAGATGTGATGTTGTGTCACACCCAAGGATAGCATGGATGAAGAGGATGTTGTTGCAGATGTCTTGACCAAGCTTTTCTATTGTGGTTCTGATGTTCCAGGTGTGAAGCTTTCGTGTTTTCTTTGCCTCAGGACAAAAGAAGAGGTCATGGGAGTCAAGACTTGCGTGGCTGCAGAGTAGAACAACGAGGTCAGTGTCTTCACCAACTAGCACAGTGGTACTGGTGGTAGCAAATTGAACAGCCTTCTGCACAATCAAGAGATCAGCATCTCCTGGTGCATGGCAGTTGCTCTTCTCCAGTTCTGTACTCAGCATGAAAATAAATTGCTGCTTATTCTTTTGGTTGACCAAAAACTAGTCCTTCATTGTGGTGGTCATGTTAGCAGTACTCCACAAATGATGTGATAGATGCAGGAGAGAAAGCTCTCTACAATGGAATGCTAACTGACACACTAGATTCCCTCTGACATAAACAGTTCTGTGAAAAGGTGGCTTCAAAAACATCCCACGTAAAACCACAATCCTCACCACCAACTTCAGCAGCAGCAAAGTACCACATTCTTCACGTGCACCTTCAAGCTCAAGAATGGAAAGGATCAGCTGCAGAACTTCATCCCAGAAAGTGGGGATGGCAGAAATGTGAAGAGGAGTTTGTGCCACTTCAAAGATCACTACCTCCTGCTCCTGAACATCTGCTATGGGTGATCAGATACAACTGACAGACTGCAGTACACAGGGAGATACTCATGCAAGAAGCACAACATTGGGTGCACTCCCGCTTGTGGTAACTGCAAGAGAATTGAGTAGTCATACAAGGTCATTTGCTATAGTCTTTTTGATATCACCTGTATATGTGACTGGGCCTGCGAAAATAGGGCATGTGGGCACATGATTTTTGACTACTTTTTCAAATTTCCATCACTCATAACTTTTTACACCATTATGTTATTGCAATGCAATTTTCAACTCTTGGCAAGCATTTGATTGGCTTTGTGATGCAAATTACAGAATGCAGATACTCTGTTCCAGTACTTAGATGCAACCTGTTGTGTGACGGGATGTAATTTGTACCCACATGCCCTGTTTTCGTAGGCCTGGTCACATATTATTAATTAGATTTGATTATAACTCGTTAACACATTTTCTTAAGGTGATAATTTTAGTACCAAAAGATTTGTCTTTGTGAGAGCTTTTCAATGGTATAATAAGTTTTGATATAAGTAGTATCCTAGCTGAGATATGACCTATAAACACTGTGAAACGTTAAACTATTAAGAAGCAAAAAAGTGGATTCTTTAATTCAGTGATTTTCACACTGTTCCCCCATGAGGATTCCTTATGACTTTTTTTCTGTCATTGAGGACATAATAAGGAAACAAAATCTGTTGAGTTTACTTTTGTTGCAATTAGTGTGAGGTTGACTCACATAATGACCGTACTATTTGTGCCCTCATTCACAAGTGAATCTATCCCTGGTTAATTAGTTCATGTCTCTAGACTTCATAGTTTTTGAGAATATTAATTGTTAATTATTATTTATGATGTAATTTTAACTACATTTCTTATTATTCTTAGTACTTGGTTGCATAATTACTAGGACTGAGTCACATACAACCAAGTACATACACCAAAGCGACAACCCGCTGGTAAGGCTATGCATGACTAGGTGATGAAAGCATGATCAAAGCAATTTTGATCTCAATATGGCATAACAGTGACAAATATAACACAATGGTGGCGCATTTTAATTAGGGCACCAGTGGCTACGTGCCAGTACATCATTGGTTGGTGTGGCAATGGCACAGTGATCTGTACACACTATGGCATACATAACTCGTATACACAATACTAAAGTACTGTTAGAATATTCAAGCCAGTTGAGCCAGATAAAGGAAGACAGCCAAGCTAACCAGCATCTAGCAAGCCAGGTGAAGGCAAAATGTACAATACAGGTGTACAAGCAAACATTAAAACATACCACACTGTTAAAAAATTAGCTAACAGAACCAAAGCCTGGAAAGCCAGGTGGAATGATGAAACAATATGAGGCAATACAAGCAAACAATGTAAAAAAAAACACCCCTATTAGTGTTGTGCAACTGGCATGGCAAACTTCC
Organism: Dysidea avara; assembly: GCF_963678975.1. NCBI lineage: Eukaryota > Metazoa > Porifera > Demospongiae > Dictyoceratida > Dysideidae > Dysidea > Dysidea avara. Next base: position 41,038,038 of record NC_089272.1, read on the forward strand.
TTTGTATTGGCATCATGAATAGCCAACTGCCTTAATTAGTTTGTAGTGTGCATTAAATGAAATGACACGGCTTTTCACTCACCAGCACGAAAATGGGTAAGTATTATACGTTTGTGCCTTTGTTCAATGGTGATTCTATCACCATGTCTGTAGGACTTATAGTTTCCCTGTACATCAATTAATAAAATAATTAATTCATTATTTATGACATAATTTTGACTGCATTTCTTATTACATATTTTTAGTACTTGGTTGTATAATTAATGCTATACAGTGTATGATACAAACAGTAGGTAAGATTACAAATACAGAGATTGGTTAAGGATACACTGAAGGTCTACTAGCATTGCTAGTACCAAAAAAATATTATACATGTATGTACATATAGTTACAATTAATCCTAGCGGAGTGTGTGTGGTGTATGTATACATTTTCAGCAGGGACATGAGTAAATAGTATGTACAAAGGTTAGAGGAATCAAAATTTCTAAAAAGCGTACATAACAATTAATATTAATTTGATTTGATGTTTCAATGAAACAAATGAAGATTTGATGTTTAATGTGGGGAGGGAATTCCACAAGCCAGGTAGTCTGAAAAAAGAAAAATGTCTGTCACGATTTTTGAATTGTCTGGTGTGTTGCAATTTGTGATGGGTAGAGGATCTGGTTGAAGTGCAGGAGAATGTTACAAAGTCAGTAATATTAAAATTTACAGTGGGATTCTTAAGGCCTTTAATAAAAAAATATCAGCTAGCTCATACCTCATTAATGGTACTAAAGTTAAGGTAGTTAAATGAGACTTATAATCAGAATCAGTATCATTCAAAATAAACTTTGTTGCACATCTTTGAAACCTTTCAAAAGAGCAAATACCTTTAAATAACAGAGCTGTGAACAGTAACTTAACTGAGAACAGACAAGTGTCAAATATAGTTGACTATAACATTACCAAGATAAAGGTGAAATTTGCAAGAATCATCAATGTCTTGTTAATGTTATCCAATGAGCTAAACAGTTTGTAGAGTAATTAGATTCTAAATTAGTTATACGAACGCAATGTGGAATCTACAGAATTTTATACCCTTTTGTAGTAGATTTTGGAAGTGTCTAAGTTTTAGACCCTTTTCATGTTTATTATGTGCACCTGCACTGGTAAGTGCTGGATACACATCACCACCTGAAAATTAGTAATATTAATTTTTGTTTTTATGGGTGGTCAAATAGTGATGGCTTATTTATACTGACTAACACTACATTTCTCTGTTACAAGCAGCTGTCAAGAGTGTTAAGGAACAACAACTACATAAAGGGTCTGAATATACTTCAGACCACAAACCCCATCTGAGAATTTCTAGATCCACTGCTGTATCAAAAAGCGTGGTAGTACTGTTTAAGTAGAGATCCTCCAAAAATGACATGAGCTGCCTAAAATTCTACCTTTAAAAATCATCCTAGGGACATCTTAAGCTATGAAAATCACCTTTACGGAATAATATTAGTCCATCTAACATGAAATATAGCAATTAAAACAAGAAAACGCTTACTGGTGACTGCATATGGATTTTTTTTTAAATCTCCAAAACTTGAAATTGTCTCACTCACTGACCACAGTCGCAAGCTTAGAGCCCAAACGAAACAGCACACAGTCACCATTATTTTACACTACAGCAACAAACTCACTGGTGGAATGTGCCTTTTGGAGTTATGTCGAGTGTACGCCCTGTGCGCCTTGTCTTTCCTTTTATCTTCAATCAGGTTGTTTGTCTTCTTCTTCAAGCATTGAAACCAATTATTTCACAAAGTGCTTGTGAAACATCATAGATACCAAAGAGCACACAAGCACTACTATCTATGAAAACATTAAGGCTGCTGAGTTGTCACTTCGACTTTTGCCAATGCCTGGACTGTAACTGATGAAGAGATTTGTTACTTAATAGATGGACCGATACTCGACAGCTTGTTCCTCTGAACACACTGACTCAGCCACTCAGTGCTGGATGGTGAGATTAGCGAGTGATTGGATAGTACTTGAGTGGAAATTGTGTTGAACGCGGACCATTGTACTGAGACAGGTCATAGATCTAACCACCATGGCTGCTACTACAATCAAAGGTAAGTTATGCATGGTACTACAGGCCTATGTGCTTCCAATTTTGGTACAGTATGTACTTTAATAAGCTGTATATACAGGAACTTAATAGCTAGCTATATAGTTTCACTTCGTGGTTGTTACGTGTGCGTTTTATTATTTACTACAGCATAGTACAACAAAAAAAGCTGAACAAACCAGTATTTTAAAAATTTTAATTTACAATTGAAGTAGGGATCTATGCAATAAAAGTAGTGAAACAAGAGACGAATGATGGTATTACAGCATAGCTCGGTGGAAAGTCCCTACTTTGGCATTGAACACAAATGTGCCAAAGTAGGGACTTTTCCACCAAGCTATGCTGTAAATACTATCATTCATCTCTTGTTTCACTACTTTTTATTGCTACTGTACTTCAATTTTAAAAAAAATACTAGTTATGCATATGGTTTAGCACAATTCCAACATTTACTGTGCACAATTGCATCTTGTGAATTTTTTATTATGGCTAATTTTCTGTCTAATAGATAACAAGCTAACTCTTCATTATTAGTTTAGAGAACTGTATAGTGATCAGGTGTGACAAATTGACACTTTGTTGACAAAGATTTCCATTCTTATAATCTAAAATGGATATATTAGAAAACAAGGTGGAGTATAATATTATGATATTTACCCACCCAAAACAGCCTAAATAGGATCTAAATGTACATATAAACTAATTTATTTTAAATTATTCAGTAATATACAATCATAGTGATTGATCGTAATTATCACATTAAATGTTACTCTATTTGGGAAACTATACATCTTGGCACATCGGTAAAATTTCTTTTTTATAACTACAATGAAGCACTGAGTGGGTATCTACCTTGCGTTAAAGTTTTGTGATGATACATTGAAGTATTCCAAAGATACGGTATATGGCTAATTTACTGTCTAATACATAACAAGCTAACTTTTCATTATCGGTTTATAGAACTGTATAGTGATCAGGTGTGACAGATTGACACTTTGTTGGCAAAGATTTCCATTCTTATAATCTAAAATGGATATTAAATAGACCCTTGAGAGTTTTCCTTTGTGCTTTTCCTTATTTTTAAGACAAGAGTATGTTTGGCTTTAGGGAATGAACAAACCACCCAATTCGTAAGTTAATTGCTGTCCCACGCATCTACTACATGGTCTGATATAAATTAAGTATATCTCCTAGCTGTGAGTGTGAAATTTCATAGCAAGATGGCTTGATAGTTGCTTTATCAAAATGTACAAAAAAATTAATTTTAAAAAAATCTCTGAAATTTTTAATTGAGTATTCCACAAATTTTGCATGTGTCCAAATGTATGGGTTTCCAAAATATGGTCACAAATGAGGTTTACATTAGTACATTTTAAACCAATGAAACGGATGAAGTAATCATGGTAAACAAAAAACCAGCTATGGTTAGGATGAACGCATGTGCAAAGTAGGAACAGGATAATTGTCTGTCACCTCGACATGATGTTGGCACTACTCAACCTTCTACTGGTTCCTTTTCATTGGTTTCTACTAAATTGTATTTGTTAGGCCACATTGTAAGACGAAGAAGTCTGCTCTGTCTAATCACCTGTTCACGAAGATCACGGTCTGAAACAGCCTTTGGATCAAATGGATATATACCACATGTTTTAGTCCACTAATTACAATAGCAGGGACCAAACTCTTCAACCAGGCCTTTGAAAATATCTCATTGAATTGATACTTTGTAGTAATTCTACCAGGGTGTGATTGAACATAATTGTGACAGACCTTTTGCCGAGTGCACTTGAGAGGTCCATAAACTGCCACATCAAGTTGATGCATCTCATGTGTGGTGCAGGGTACAAGGGTGTAAATAATAAGATCATTTTTTGCCATGATAAGTTTGGTAACTACATCTAAATTGAATGTGAACTGTGGCCTTCTAGTAGTAAAAGTAAAGTCTGGTTTGATCCAGCATGACATAAGAAGTGTTGAAAAACCACTGTTTGAATAACTCAGTATCAATCCAACCACTGTAACTCAGACCATAAGTAGTGCCATTCCTCTCCTCTAGTCCATTCCGTGTTGAGGTTTTTGGCATCAAAAACTATAAATGGTGGCATATATAGTCTGGCCAATAGCATTGATACAGGCAACTATAGTGATCTGAGGCTTATTTCCTGATATACAATATCTCACTTTCCTCTGTTCTCTTCTAGCTACATGTATTATACAAGAAGAACGATGATCAAGGGGCATTCCAGACTCATCTACATTGTAGATTTTCCCTGGATTGTCCATCAATTTTTTTCAATTCTTTAAACCAACCATCGCTGATTCTACACTTTCTCAGTAAACACTTCTTCCTTGCTGTTGATTCTACAATATTCATTACTTACTTTCTAGTTTTACCACAGCCCACCTCTGCTGTAGTCTGGAGAAATTCAGACAATTCTTTTCTTCTGTTATGTCTAGATGAGGCTTAGGCTTAAGTTTAGTTCCATGCAAAACTCTTCCAAGAGTAGTTCTAGGTACTCCTAACTCTGTGGCAGCCTTATTAACAGTGCTGTTCCCCTCAACCACTACTTTCATAGCTTCCACCATTGACTGGTGTGTCCATTTCAACCATTTTTATTGGTGATTCCATCACTGGTGGAGCAGAAGAATATCTTTTCTCTGCTTCTTTTTTGGTCTTCCACATGGCATTGCTCTAAACATGAATAAAACAGTTGAATTCAATGGGTGCTATGAACATTAATAACTTACAAGAACAAAATAACAATAACAAACGTACATAGAACATTAAACGATTGTATCAGAAATCATGGATAAAGTTTACCATTGCTCACCATCGCTCACTATGCTCACATCATTCCTGAATATTTCTGTAAAAGTACGTAAATCATGGTAGCCAATAATGAGTACAAAAACTGATGATAATAAGTACATACCGATAATATGTCACTTATACTACTTTGTGTGAGCATCAATTTTTTGGACAATGGCTTTTGAAGGTTACTGCAGCCAAATGATTATAACCAAATACTTTCAAATTTTATACATGGCGGTTATAGTCGTAGGTCTTTTTATAATAGTGCCATAAAACACTACTGCTACCTATTTAATTGACAAGTCTATTGCTACTATTGACAGTATAAAAGATCTTGGAATAATTATAACACAGAACTTAACATGGGAGAGCCACTATAAATTAATATCAGGCAAGGCCTACAAAACACTTGGATTAATTTGTAGAATTTTTTCAAGTAGTGGCTCAGTTGTAACCAGAAGAAAGTTATATATCTCACTTGTTCGCTTGCAAGTCTTCTATTGCTCACAAGTATGGAGACCTTGCCTAATTAAAAACATTGATATATAGAAAGAATACAGAGGCAGGCTACAAAGTGGATTTGGAACGATTACCAATCATCATACAGGTCTTGTCTGGTAACTTTACATCTGTTACCATTAATGTACGTTTATGAAATGAACGATATTATGTTCTTTATTAAGTCTTACAAGCAACAGTCATCGCATTTCAACCTTACTGAGTATGTCCAGTTTAGTTCCTCTAATACGCGTTTTGGTTTATCCGAAAAAATGATCCATCACAGATGTTCCTCCAACATAGCTTGGAACTTTTACTTCCATCGTTTACCACGCATTTGGAACTCACTACCTAAAATGGATCTGTCTCTATCTACAAACACCATTAAACACAAACTCTACAACTTCATGTGGGATCATTTCATACAGCAATTTAATGATAGTAATGTTCATAGTTTACATTACTTTTGTCCTTGCTGCCACTGTTCAACAGCATCACCATCGCCAATATATGAAGTACTATTGTGACTAATTACTATATAATATACTTAATTTTGTTTTATGTAGTGAGTCACTGGCAGCACTTGCCAGTGGCTTTCAGTATGATTTTATGTACTGAAAAGCAATAATAAATAAATAAGTAAAATAATAAAGAAAATGATCGGCTCTGATTGCTCTTCTAGGAAATATACCGGATCTACGAGAATCCCATATGTTTGCACAAGCCTAATTTGTGACTGGATTTCTGAAAAGGGGTCTTCCACACACATCTAATTTACCATCTTTAAATTGGAAAAAGCTATTGACTTGAAATTTGGTCAGTACTGAGTACCAACATAGTTTAATAGATGGAGAAAATTTCTGGTTTAAATGCTAAAAGTTAAGGTCTACCAAGTTCATAGAATTGGAAGACCCCTTTTCGAAAATCTGGTGACACATTTACAGTAGAATGCAATAAATGCAATGGATGGAATATTTACATCATAAAAATTCTATAATTTTTAAAGCTCTTGTTTTCAGTGAAGGAAGATGACAGCACTAAAAACCTTAGTAGCATTATGATCTCAAGTCAAGAGGAGTTTCAATATCTTTGTTTTGTGTCAGTACTCCTAAGGAGACGGAAGATATGAGCATTAGTGTGCCTTGCATTGGACGAGCGGTCCATTATTGTTTTTTCTCATGTTTTCACCTCATCCTGGTCATAGGAAGGACTTGGAAGACAAAACTTACCTAGCAACAGATTTGCCTGTTCATGGAGAACCCTATGGTATAAGTTGCATCTTAGTAGAGGACTGTATTCATAAGTTATGATCATTTAATTAAGCTCTTGTAGTTTATTTTCCATATTGTCACTAGCACTGTTACAGTGCAAATCAATTTTTCTGTTGTAGTAGTTATAGTCTTGCGTGGCCAGAACACTGTTCAAATCCCACAATTGTCTTGATACGTCTAGGCAGGAGTCTATTATGCTTTTTGAGCTTCCAATTATTCTTTTTGGCAATTCCTTTTAAATTTACTTGTTCTAAATATTATTCCTAGAATTTATGCAAAAGCAAGCATATTAGTGATAGCTTTTGCAAAAGTGACTGACTGCATTAGAATTAAGCAATGAAAATTGACTGCTCTATTAGAGTAAGTCAGTGACCGCTCTATTAGAGTGTATTGATCTTTCAATCGTATTAATGCTTGCACTCTTTCAGTGTTTTATCCATGTAATATTTGCATTACACTACAAGAATAACTAATAATTTTTGTACTGATTGTTCCTTGAACTCATTCCAAAATATTTCCCAATCCCATTATTTCTGAAATTATTCTGGCATTCCTAGACACATCACGTAGTTACATCACAAGCATGCAGTATTTATGGTTCCATGTGTTTAAAATCCACTATAATAAAACTTTTGTAGAGTCTGTAGTACAACAACAACCAAAGATTCTGCTTACCTGCATGTGAATAATAATAGTAATATTATTATTATTTTGTCAACAAAAAAACACAATACATCAAATGTATGAGAAAAATCCTGAATGTCACCGACGCTTCAGGTATCAGTCAGATGTCTCCTAAGAATGTGGGTTGAGCTCAACAGTATGCTCTTCTGCATCCTAAATACTAGTTGCTTTTTGAATAGTCCCAACAGCTTCAAAGAGTTTGTAAGTGAAGTTGGAACAGAGCCCAATGCTCCTAGAATGATTGGTACTACAGTTACTGGTTGCTGCCACATCTTCCTAATTTCAAATTTCAAGTCTGTGTACGTCTGCATCTTCTCCTGAAACTTAGAAGCCATACGTCCAGGAACAGCAACATCTATAAGATAAACATGATTTCTACTACTGCTGACATAAACAATGTCAGGCCTGTTGTGAGGAAGGTGGTAGTCTGATTGAATTGTAAAATCCCACAGCAATTTGCTACCATTACCACACACACTTGGCAGAGGTTTGTGATTCCACCATTGTGATATCACATCAAATCCTTCCAGTCTGGCTAATTCCCAATGCAGCATTTTAGCTACCTCATCATGATGTTGCTTGTACAACCTCTGAGCAATTACTTCACAGCTACTTGTAAGATGATCAATAGTTTCATCATGTCGACCACAAAGTCAACAAGAAGGAGTGACAGGTAAGTGGAAGATTTTACATTTTAGTGCATTTGTAATAATGGCCTGATCCTGTGCTGCCAATATAAACCCCTCAGTTTCTGGCATGACAAATCCTAACGTTAGCCAGCACCATTGCAAAGTAATGTCGATTTCTCCTTGAATATCTCTCAAAAATTGACCATGTAATGGCTTGGATTTCCACAAGAAACTAAAGGTTCTTCTCCATCAGTATGAGAAAACCATCCATAGTCCTGTATAGCCATCAGTAATGGCACCTCAACTGATGACAAATAACTAGGTCCCAAACTGAAAGAAGCCCAAAGAGCAAGGTGCATACAACCTGTCAACATCATCAATTCGACTAAAACACTTATGCATTGTCAACAACTTGCGGGTTGATATATCTAATGATTTCAACTCTGCTTGGGTCCAATTAGCAATACCAGCAGTGTATCAGAGGATCAGAATTGCCCACACATTGATTGCAGAGATTAAATTCTTTCCATTAATATGGGATCGAAGTAGATATCTCAAATGCTTCTTATAAGTAGACATCACAGTGGATTTCACTAACTCATGCTTGATGTCATTACTCTCCCGAATACCTAGGTATTTGTATGCTTTTGACATATCTAAAGTAGAGATTTCCTCATTAGTAGGCAAGGCTATTCCTTCACCTGAAACAAAGTCTCCACGTTCAATAGATACAGTGGCACACTTATTCAGGCCAAACTCCATACCATTTGATGAGCTAAATATCCTCACCGTATGTACCAAAGATTTTAGCTCAGTCCGGCTCTTTGCATACAATTCAGATCATCAAGGTATAGGAGATGGGACAGTTTTGGTAGACTAGTAGCAATCTGAAATCCTTTCCTTGACTGATTTAACAGAGTTGAAACTGGCATCAGAGCCAAAACAAATAGCAATGGTGAAAAACTATCACCCTGATAAATACCACAGCAGATATCAACATCTCCTACATATTGGTCTGACAAATACAAACTGATACACTACAACTGCATGGACCTAGTCAACATTTGGCAAATATCAGGATGAATACCATACAGTGACATACAGCGCAACAGCTAGGCACTGGCCAATTATGCCAGCATAATTTAAAGCATAATAGGTGACCAAAAGCATCAAGCATAATGCCAGCATAATAGGGACGATGTTTGAAAATTCCTTAAATGCGCAATACGCGCACCTAAAAGAAAGCAAATATTTACTGTCAATAGTATTATTAGTGCATTTCATATTTAAAAACACGTAATATAACTTATTAAACCGTTTCTTTGTTGGTTATTCATACTTTGCAGAAATAAGATCGAGATACTCTAATAGAGCAGTCAGGATAGGCTGTTATACTCTAATAAAACAGTCAGTTCTAGAGCATAATCTTGATTTTGAAAGCATAATTTTGAGCATAATAGGCTTAATTTTTGGGCAATGCTCAAAAGTATAATAGGTAAAATTTTGGGCATAATATGCAGCCCAATTCTTTGTTTTATTAGCTATGACACTTCTAAACACTTCAGGAGTAATGTGACAAGCTTTCATCATACAGTTTGAAACTCCGACTATTGACTCAATCTCAGTCACATATTGTGAATCAATCTCATGTGGGTGGCTCCAAATGTTTCTCCAAAATTCCACGGTATCTTCAATAGGGGGAAGAGGGGTAGTCTGTTGCTGGCTTATCAGATTGTGATAACACTGTCGTTGGTTATTAGTAAACAATTTATTTTGACTGAACTTTAGAGTTATTGTATTGTAATGCTGCAGTTGACATGAGTATGCTTTGATACGCTGTAACAGCATTTCACATGCAGTGCTAACATCAACATTAGAGTTTATTTTATCTAATCCAAAACAGCCAAGCTGTAAAAAAACAGTGCAGCCCTCAAAAAGGCTATGGTGAAAAAAGATGTGAAATCCAAGGTGGCGGCCAAGAAATGGCTGTGATGGTAGGTTAATGGTAAAAATTTTAATAACGACAATTCAGGTGAATTTTTGTGCCGCTTGGTCTTGGCAAAAAATTCACCTAAATTGCCGTTATTAAAATTTTTACTATTAACCTACCATCACAGCCATTCCTTGGCCGCCACCTTGGATTTCACATCTTTTTTCACCATAGCCTTTTTGAGGGCCACACTGTTTTTTACAGCTTGGCTGTTTTGGATTAGATTTCATTTCTTTTTGTATTTGTATACCACAAAGCCGGCCTATGGCCAGCTTTGGGACTTTTTTAACCTGTCTTTTTTTGCTTTACCACAGGAAGAAGAAAAGATGAAGCAGATGTACTTTAAATATTTCTGATTTTATCAGTAAATGTACAAATTATATATATAATATATATATTTATTACAGAACTCTCCATGGTGGTTTCTTTGTAACTGAACACTCTACAAGGTGACTTCATCTTGCTGCCCTCTCTACAGGGTGAATTGTTAGTAGCTGAACAATCTACAAGGTAACTTCTTCTAGCTGATCTCTCTACAGGGTGATTTGTTTGTAGCTAAACTATCTACAAACTACCTTCTTCTAGCTGATCTCTCTACAGGGTGATTTGTTTGTAGCTGAATTCTGTGCAGGTGATTTGTTTGCAGCTGAATTCTGTGCAGGTGATTTGTTTGCAGCTGAGCTCTTTACAGAATGGTTTCTTTGTAGCTGAACTCTCTACAAGGTAACTTCTTCTAACTGAAATTTCTACAGGGCAATTTGTTTGTGGCTGAATTTTCTACAGGGTGATTTCTTTGAAGCTGAACTCTCTACATGGTAGTTTCTTTGTAACTGAACTCTCTACAAGGTGACTCCTTCTAGCTGATCTCTCTACAGGGAGATTTGTTTGTAGCTGAACTCTCTACAGGTGATTTGTTTGCAGCTGAACTCTCTACATGATGGTTTCTTTGTAGCTGAACTCTCTACAAGGTAACTTCTTCTAGCTGATCTCTCTACAGGGAGATTTGTTTGTAGCTGAACTCTCTACAGGTGATTTGTTTGCAGCTGAACTCTCTACATGATGGTTTCTTTGTAACTGAACTCTCCACAAGGTAACTTCTTCTAGCTGATCTTTCTACAGGGTGATATGTTTGTAGCTGAACTCTCTACAGGTGATTTGTTTGCAGCTGAACTCTCTACATGATGGTTTCTTTGTAACTGAACTCTCCACAAAGTAACTTCTTCTAGCTGATCTTTCTACAGGATGATTTGTTTGTAGCTGAACTCTCTACAAGGACACTTCTTCTAGCTGATCTCTCTACAGGGAGATTTGTTTGTAGCTGAACTCTCTACAGGTGATTTGTTTGCAGCTGAACTCTCTACATGATGGTTTCTTTGTAGCAGAACTCTCTACAAGGTAACTGATGTCTCTACAAGGTCACTAGTTTGTAGCTGAACTCTCTATATGGTGGTTTCTTTGTAACTGAACTCTCTACAGGTGACTTCTTCTAGCTGATCTTTCTAGAGTGTGATTTGTTTGTAGTTGAACTCTCTACAAGGAAACTTCTTCTAGCTGATCTCTCTACAGGGAGATTTGTTTGTAACTGAACTCTCTACAGGTGATTTGTTTGCAGCTGAATTCTCTACATGATGGTTTCTTTGAAGCTGAACTCTCCACAAGGTAACTTCTTCTAGCTGATCTCTCTACAGGGAGATTTGTTTGTAGCTGAACTCTCTACAGGTGATTTGTTTGCAGCTGAACTCTCTACATGATGGTTTCTTTGTAACTGAACTCTGTACAAGGTAATTTATTTTAGCTGATGTCTCTACAAGGTCACTAGTTTGTAGCTGAACTCTCTACATGATGGTTTCTTTGTAACTGAACTCTCTACAAGGTGACTCACTGCTTGAAGGTTCTTAGTTTACTAATTACTTAAGCTGCTTTACTGTAGTTGTACCCATACTAAAGTGTCAGCAACTTTAAGTATATGGAACATAATTGTTTTACTAAGTTTTAAACTCTCAGTAAAACATCAGTGAATGTGGATTTACTGAAAAACTACTAAAATACCAAACAATTAACTGTTCCATATACTGGGGATATACCACTCTAGTAAACAAAGAAATTTTAAGCAGTGACTCCTTCTAGCTGATCTTTCTACAAGGTGATTTGTTTGTAGCTGAACTCTCTACAAGGAAACTTCTTCTAACTGATCTCTCTACAGGGAGATTTGTTTGTAGCTGAACTCTCTACAGGTGATTTGTTTGCAGCTGAATTCTCTACAATATGGTTTCTTTGTAGCTGAACTCTCCACAAGGTAACTTCTTCTAGCTGATCTTTCTACAGGGTGATTTGTTTATAGCTGAACTCTCTACAAGGTAACTTCTTCTAGCTGATCTCTCTACAGTGAGATTTGTTTGTAGCTGAACTCTCTACAGGTGATTTGTTTGCAGCTGAACTCTCTACATGGTGGTTTCTTTGTAGCTGAACTCTCTACAGAGTAATTTCTTTTAGCTGATGTCTCTACAAGGTCACCAGTTTGTAGCTGAATTCTCTACATGATGGTTTCTTTGTAACTGAACTCTCTACAAGGTGACTCCTTCTAACTGATCTTTCTACAGAGTGATATGTTTGTAGCTGAACCCTCTACAAGGAAACTTCTTCTAGCTGATCTCTCTACAAGGAGATTTGTTTGTAGCTGAACTCTCTACAGGTGATTTGTTTGCAGCTGAACTCTCTACATGATGGTTTCTTTGTAGCTGAACTCTCTACAAGGTAACTTCTTCTATTGATCTCTCTACAGGGCGATTTGTTTGTAGTTGAACTCTCTACATGGTAGTTTCTTTGTAGCTGAACTCTACAAGGTGATTTCTTCTAGCTGAACTATCCCTTTCCATAGTTGCATGAACTCCCTATAAGGTAAATTTTTCTAGCTGATCTCTCTACAGGGTGAATTGTTTGTAGCTGATCTCTCTACAGGGTGACTTGTTTCTAGCTGATCTCTATACAGGTTACTTGTTTCTAGCTGATCTCTTGAATTCTCTTCAGGGTGACTGCTCTATTAGGATGACTGCTCTATTAGAGTATCTCGATCTCGCACTAGCTGCACCAAGTTGGATTTCGTGTTATAACTCCGTGGCTTTAAGTCTGATTCTTCTACACCATTGAAGAGCCTTTCTAAGATGATTACTCCTTCTATACAGCGATTTTCAAAACATTCCCCTAGCAGTTTATCTGGTAGGCGTGGCAAGTAGTCGTTTTTTTTATTAGCTAATCTCGATTGCGTAATTGTTACACACTGTTGGTTTTTTCGTTGTATCTTCCTGGTTTTTAGCTCGATTTCTTTCAAACCACAAAAGGTTTGAGGTTCAATAGTTAACCTATTCACCCACCGATTTTCAGCTTCTTGCCATACGCGGTTTATCCTGTAGGCGTGACAACATATTGGTGTTATGCTTCGTGAATAATCGATCATAACTCTTTTCCTGTTTATCGTATCCTAGCCAAAGTTGGTACAGAGATGCGCCTTTATACCCCCTTCTGTGTGCCAAATTTCAAGGCAATCGGATATAGCGTTCGCGTTTTATAGTAGTTTTTGTAAGTGTGCGAAAAGAGGAAGAAGAATAAGAAGGAAAAAAAAACACGAAGAAACTAAGCCAATTTTTGAAGTCGCATATCTCGGGAACGCTGGAAGCGATTTCGCTCTAATTTGGAATATGGAGTGCTGAACGTGGAGGGAGTGTCCACAGCAAAAATCGTCTTGTTTCATCAAGGCAGCACAGAGCTACGGAGGTGCGAAAATTGCGTTTTCTTTCTTCCTGTCAATATACTCGCGGGTGTTACACGCCGGCTTCTTGGGCCGCACGACACACTACCGTGTGTCTTGATACTGCTTTTGCAGCCTCTTAATCAGCTTTGGGTTGCACATAGTGCCAGATTTAAGTGTATGCAAACGACTTAGCTCTGCTTGCCAATGACGGAGCTTTTGTTGCAGTCGCCTTTTCCAGGGAGGTTCATCTTGAATTGCATGACTGTCAACAAACTTCACATCACAAAATTCACAAACAACAACTGCTGCAGCAAACAATAAGTGATGAATATCAGTTAGATTCTGAGAAGGTATGTGAGGAAGGATTGTATTAATCTCTTTGACTGCCTCTCGAAGTTTAGTCCTTGGAGTGCTTCTTAATGCTGGCAAATGCCAAGTTGGCCTATCATTTAACTCTGAGACCAAACAAACAATTCAGTCTTTAATTGCAACTGCTCAACTGATAATACAGGTAAAGTGGATGGTGACAGAGATTCTAAGGTGTCATCAGTAGGGACAGTAATACTGCTGAATTCTAAGTTTTTCATTGCCTGAGCTTGGTTAGGACTTTCGCTTGAACACTCATCCACTAACCATTGTTCTGTCAATCGTTTTATTTCCACAATTTCAAGATCAGTAAACACTTTACGCTTCAACACAGACGAAACATGGCTTGCCAACTGCTGTTCTATAAATTGGCTGTTCCCAGACTTGCCATGTCTTGCTGTACATCAGTTGCTGTACATCAGTGATGACTGCCAGGCTTGCAAAAATCTTTTCCGGTATCCACGCTTGTCAGGTTCAATGCTGTAATAGCAATGCAGTAACTCTTTGTTCTCTGATATAGTCCATCTGTGCTTGGGACACTTTTCATCTGCCACATTCATGTCAGATGATTCCAAATAATGCCCCGCACTTTGGAAATCATCCCTATATATGCCAACAGCAGTTCTCAGGGGTAGTACCCTTGAGGGAGGCTATAAAACTGGCGAATTACACCAGAGGCCACTAAATCATATCGATTTTCACGGAGTTCAAAATCACACTCCTACACGAGATTAAGCGCCTATTATTATTATGTAATTATTAACACCGATACAGTGGAAATTTGGTACATAATCCCAATACCAACCAGGTATATGGGCAAGGAAAAACAAAAACCTACTACAACATGAACACAAGATGTGTGAGTCACTTACTGGCTGAATGAGTTAAATAATGTCTTAATATTTGACAAGTACCCAGCAATACAGTCTTTTGCAACACAGGTACTGTATGATCCACTTGTCTAAACCTATTAGGAGTAAAGTCTCTTCAAGATCACTCGGAACAGAGCCAAGTGCCCCTATAACCACTGGTACAACTACAGTAGGTGATTTCCACATCATCTGGACTCTAATGCTCAGATCAGTATATTTTCCTTCGTTTCAACAATCTTGTTCCCAAGACGACAATCACCAGGGATGGCAATATCAACAAACTTAACAGTCCCTGAAGTTTTAGCAATCACTGTAATGTCCGGGTGATTGTGAGTCACTGGACCATTAGTAGCAATTGTAAAATCCCACATCAAAGTACCAGCAGCATTAGTCAGAACACAAACAGGTTTATGAAGCCACCACTGACAAACCACCTCAAAGCCATAACACCGAGCTAATTTCCAGTGGATAAACTTGGCAACTTGGTCATGACGCTTTTTGTATGCTGTCTGAGCTATGAAGGAACATGAGCTGATAAGATGGTTAATAGTTTCATCAGTTGATCCACACAGCCTACATAGAGGAGAAGTATCTAAATGGAATATCTTTCTCTTCATTACATTTGTAGTTACACTGCTTGAAGTATCTTAGTTTACTCCAGTGGTATATCCCCAGTACATGGAACAGTTAATTGTTTGTTATTTTAGTAGTTTTTCAGTAAACCCGCATTCACTGATGTTTTACTGAGAGTTTAAAACTTAGTAAAATAATTATGTTCCATATACTTAAGTCTACTGACACTTTACTATCAGTATATCTACAGTAAGGCATCTTAACAAATTAGTAAACTAAGCAGTGTTAATGCTTGCTCTTATGCTGCAAAATAAACCCTTCTGTTTCCTTAGTAAACTTTGCACGGTTAATCCAATGCCACTTAAGATCAACTAAGGGTAAAACATCTTTACAGAAGTGGCCATGCAAAGCCTTCTCCATCCATGCAGCCAAATGTGTGTCTTCAATGAGAGACTTACAAACCTTAGGATCTTCCCTTGAAAACCAACTCTGGTTAGAAATAAGCTGTAGCAAAGACTCTGATGACTGAGCTAGATAATTCCCTAGGTTATTACATTCCCTATGTATAGAATCAGCAACAGACATCAACCCCCTACCTTCGGACATATAGTCTGTCTACATTACTATTCACATTAAAAGCATGATGCAGAGACATGAGTTTCCTTGTTGTAACATCTACCTTATATAGCTCAGCTTGAGTCCACCAAACCAAACCAGCAGAATAACGTAGCAAAGGGACTGCACATGAATTTATTGCAGTGATGACATTTCCACTGTATAAGTGACTAGAAAGGATCTTACACACTCTCCTTTTATACTCAGCAATAAGATGAATCTTAATTTTCTCATGGTACATCATATCTGCCTCAAGTATCTCCAGATAGCGGTATGTTTCCCCAACATCTAAATGCTAGATTTGGCCTGTTAGTAAGGAGATGTCAAGGCCATTAGAGAACCTCCCTTTTGCTACAGACACTGTTCTACACTTATCAAAGCCAAACGACATACAGATGTCAGAACTAAAAATCTCCACCAAATGAAATAGAGACTCTAGCTCTGAATGAGATTTGGCATACAGCTTGATGTCATCCATATATAACAGGTGATTAACCTTCTTCTTCTTATTATTATTATTATTATTACTAGGCCCGGGGCAAATACAACCAAGTAAAATCACCAACGGGACAACCTACTACTGGGGCATGTACAAGCAGTGCATGGCCAACACAGTGTGTGCAGATCATGTAGAAAAGATGCACAGGAAATGATACTATTATTATTATATTATTATTATATTTGTTACTGTGCAGAAATCAAAAGATTGTTGTGCACAGGTGTGATCATAATGCATGTTCAGGTTGGTACAAAACTCATCTAAGGTAGGGGAGTGAATTACAAAGAGGGTGAGTGTGTTCCAGAGTCTGATTGTAGAAGGGAAAAAGGAAAATTCATAAGAGTCAAGCATAGTGACAAGCTGTTTATAATATCCTTCCCTTGATGGACGATGATTAGGTATTAGATCATTTGTAGGTATACTTAGATTGCCATTAATTATCTTATACATTGTAGTTATCTTAGACTTGTTTCTTCTTTCTTCAAGGGTAGGTAAATTTAATGATGACATCATTCTTGTTATACTACTAAATCTAGAAAAATTATTGTAGCAAAATCTGGCTGCTCTCCTTTGGATGGATTCAAGTTGGTTTATATTGGTGTGGGTGTGGGGGGCCCAGATAGAGGATGCATATTGAACAATGGGGTGGACCATCATCTCATAACAATTGTTCTTAACAGAAACAGGGCATTGGTGAAGATTACGATGCAAGAATCCATTAACCTGGTTTGCTTTGCTAGTGACTCTTTGAATGTGTTCATTCCATGATAGTTTCTGGTCAATGGTGGCCTCAAGATATTCTGTGTGAGGAACCTCAGAGATGATAGAATTCTCCAGATGATAGCTATAAATGATGGGATTTCTTTTATTGGTAATTCTCAATGATAAATTCCATCAGCCAAGTATGAGCCCATTCAGTAAGTTTTTCAAGGTCCTGTTGTAGGGCTATACAATCGGATTCGGAATGTATGTAGGAGTACAGTAGGACATCATCTGCATACAATTTAACTTTATTATTGACACAAGCAGGGAGATCATTTATATACAATAAAAACAGAAGTGGTGTGAGTACAGTACCTTGGGGTACACCAGAGAGAACTTGTTTAGAGTAGCTGTTTTTCCCTTCTAGCACTACATACTGGGATCTGCAAGTTAAAAAGGACTTAATCCACAATAGGATAGATCTGGAGCTTGAGGTAGAGTCGGGAATGTGGAACCTTATCAAAGGCCTTACTAAAGTCAAGTAGAAGTACATCACATTGGCCCTTTTGATTCAAACACTTGGCAAAGTCATTTACCGTGGAAATTAATTGTGTTTCACAACTCCTTTTGTGACAGAAACTGTGTTGTTCATCGCATAGAATGTTAAAGGATGTTAAATGATTAGATACACTTGAATATACTATATGTTCTAATATTTTGCAGCAGATACACGTAAGGGACACAGGTCTATAGTTGGTTGAGTCTGATTTATTACCTTCCTTATAAATAGGAACTACCTTCGCAGTTTTCCAGATACTTGGTAGCGTACCTTGATCTAAAGAAGCCTGGAAGATCAATGATGAGGCTGGGGAGATTTCATATGCCACTTCTTTAAGAAAATGAGCAGGAAGGTTGTCAGGCCCGGATGCCTTATGTTGTTGGATGTTTGATAGTAATTGGTATATGCCATTCACATGTATACATATGCATACATACACAGTCAAGGGAGTTTAACTGGCATCAGAAAACCACAATACTAAAACACAACTGACACAAAACCAAGTTAAGTTAGCTATATTGAAAGTTTAAATGGAAGGTGTGATGTGTCTCTGAAAATGACTCAGCAGTGAAGTGAGGCTATGCAGAACAAGGGACATGGTGATGGCTTAATTAGCAAATGATCCCAATCAAGTCAATATGGCACAACAGACTCTATTGTAACTAGAGGCCACTGGTGATGTGCCAGTATATCAGCGGTGTGGCATTGGCACTAGTTGGCACAGTGATCAGTCTATAATATTATGTATACAGTCATGCACAATATACAGGAGATAGTCACACATTGTTGTATAAGCAATATGTAACAATGCATCTTCTTGTTTGTTACAGACTCACAGCAGAGTAGTTAGTAGGTGAAAAATAATTCCAGCTGCTAGCAAGCCAGATGAAGGATGAAGATTACAAGTATTACATTACTCATCACCTTGTTGTTCACGAGTGCATCAGCTGGTTGTTTACGAGCAAATCAGCTGCTATCCCAGTAGGGCATCAGCTGGTTGTTCACTGGAGCACATATCCTGCATACAAAATACAGTTACAAACATTTAAACGTACTTGTAATCTTGTTGTTTACGTGTAAAGTGGCCTCTGGCTCTCTTGCTATCACTCTGTGGATGTTTAATAATCTTCTTCTTCGTGTAATCTGCAGTTAAGCAAGGTTGTGATGCTGGGCGTTATATAGAATTACACGTACGGTCAAGTCATCAGCACGAACAGGCATACTTATTATATGGTTGTGCCTTCATTTACAGGTGAATCTATCCCTGCTTAGTTCATGTCTCTAGGCCTTGTACTTTTCTCAAACATTACTTATTTATTCATTATTTATTTATTCATTATTATTTATTACATAATTTTAACCGCATTTCGTATTACTCTTAGTACTTGGTTGTATAATTATTAGCATTACTGTGCAGGAATCAACGACAGAATATAACGCACAGGTGTTAAGCATATAAGTATCTAACTTAATACAAAAAATATTAAGTGTGGGAGAATCAACTACAGGTGGAGGTAAACTATTCCATAATTTAATTAGCTACAGATGGAAAAATGAAAGTTTATCTTGAACATCATAATACATTTATTTCTCTTTCTCCTTTGCTGTAGAGTGGGTAAACTGAGCTAGTTCAACATACTAGAAACACTGGAAAGTTTAAAATAAACGTTGTAACAAAATCTTTCAGCAATTATTTGGATACTTTCTAGTAAGTTAATATTTAGGTGGGTGTGGGGTCCCAGATGGTAGAGCCATATTCAAGTATTGGGCACACCATGATCTTATAGATGTTACATTTGACATGTTTAGGACAGTTAGAAATATTGCGACATAAAATTGTATGAACTTTCCTTGCTTTATTGGTTACTATCAAGATATGTTCATTCCATGATAGCTTTTCATCAATTGTAACTCCAAGATACTTGTTGTATGACTACATCACTGATGGAGTACTGGTATGTGATAGGATTCTTTTTATTAGTGATCCACAGAAATTCACACTTGGAAGGATAAAATTCCATTTGTCACATAATAGACCATTGATGTAACAATTTCAAATTCTCCTGCAGGCGGACACAGTCCGCTTCAGAATGTATAACAGAATATAGTTAAACATCATCAGCGTAGAGTTTTATTTTGTTGTGGACGCACTGTGGAAGGTCATTAGGGGTGCCAGGACGGTGCCCTAAGGGATGCTTGATAATACACAGGTTTCATGGCTAGTACAATTATTCAAGATAACATGTTGGGATTGATTAGTCATAAAAGACCTATATAACTGATTTAATCATTGGTAGCCATTGACTTGGTCATGCTTGAGTTCTCTAAGGCATTTGATATAGTTCCCCATAAGAAACTACTTAAGAAATTGAAATTTTATGGCATTAAAGCCACATTCTTAATTGGATGGGTACCTGGCTAACTCAGAGGTCTCAAAGAGTTGTACTGAACGGCAATTACTGAAAGTTCTTACCTGTTGAATCTGGTGTCCCCCAGGGGACAGTTTTGGGCCCCATAATGTTCTTACTCAGTGTACATTAATAACATTGGTGATATCTCATCCTTAGTAAAAACTGTTTACTGATGACTGTGTATTAAATAGAATAATTAAATCTGATGAAGATTACTGTATCCTACAATCCAATCTCAACACCATACTTTCCTGGTCCAAAACCTGGCAGATGCGATTTAATATAGCCAAGTGTGTAACCTTACAATGTAGCAGGTCACCAACACTATCTCTATTTACCTACGAACTTAATGGCTGTGAACTCTAATGTTAACCAACAAACATAACTACCTGGGAGTTGCACTAACGTCCTCCATGTCATTTTCAATTAATATTATGTACCAAAGCATCTAAAATGTTAAAATTTATTAAGTGCAATCTTCATGGGTGCTCTACAGATGTCGAATTTATGGCTGGTACATCCAGATTTAGAATATTCATCCCCAGAATGGGGCCCTTGAATATTCAAGCCTTAAAGAAAATTTAGAGGAAAACTGCTCACTGGATTTTGTCCGATTATAACTGGTCTAGTAGCATATCTAGGGGTCTGGAAATTATGCCTACATAATTTTGAGTATAATAATGGGGTAAAAGAATAGGGAATTATTCTTGCATTTTGATGTCATTTAAGAGCATAATTGGCATAATATGCGATTTCACATAAGTTGAGATCGAGATACTCTAATAGAGCACTCACCTACTCTTATAGAACAAGATAGTTTTTACTGTACTGCAACAGTAACTAAGCATCTTAGCTGCTAAAAGCTAACTTTCCTAATAGAACAACATAATTACTGGTACAAATTCCTGCTAAACATTATAAATTGCAAAAGTTTAACATTTTTTTAATAAATATCGGGAATAATTTTGAGAATACTGAGTACATTTGTGACCGGATTTGACAAAACCAGGCTTCCACACACATCCAATTCTTTAACTTTAATTGCTAGTAACTTGACAACACAATATGTTATTACCCTACAAGTTTCACACAATACTTTCATTGCTTTATGTAATAATAGGCCCAAAGTTGAAACTGATAGCTCACTCTCATGCTGAATTATGGTCCTTCAAAGTCGTAAATTTGGATGTGTGTGGAAGCCTGGTTTTGTCAAATCCAGTCACATTTAGGAATAATAAGAGCATATTGATAACTTTTTTGGAGAAATTTTGAATAGAATAATGATGAAAATTTGGAACACAATGGTCAACGTCATCTGTTTGCCAGACTATCAGCTCGATCTTTACAAAATTGTTTACCATCTGTCTGCTCTACATATTATCCCACCACCAACCATCTCACACACTAGTACCATCCACTTCACTTTATGATTCCTCCTTCCAGAACAAATTTTTACGTCAACAGTTTCTATCTCAGCACAATAATATTCATGATTGGAATAATTTTACTCAAACCTGTAATCAAATCAGGATCAATTACCACTTTTCAGAGAGAATCGCCTGTAACTGTACTTAAATTCCAGTGCATGGGAGTGTCAAAGTGCCACAGTGGGTTATAACTACCATACAGCTAGACAGAGCTGTGCTGCTATTGTACAATATACGTAATAATGATTAGTTATCACCCAATGATAACTAACTTATCACCTTGTTGTGGAGCCACTCAGTTTGTTTGTGACATCATAATAACCACGAATGGTATTGTTTACCAATTGAACAAAGAGCCAAATAAAGAAATATTGATACAAAACACAGCACTTAAATCTGCTAAATCTTACTATTACTGTAATCTTTTACATAGTAACACTACAAGTTACCAATATGATAGTTTAACAAATGTCAAGAACAGTCTGTGCCTATTGTCGCTCCAGCAATCAGTACCAACAGCCACTATGGTTAAGAACTAACTCTTTTGATAACCTCTAGCTTCATCATTCTATTTCGGACTATGGTAGCCACTTGTTGGTCTTGTTTTTCTCTTGCACATCATGCAACACCACTATACCAACTTCTGATGAAGGCAAATTGTACCTGGAACTGCTGCTTCATAACATCACCCTTTGTTAAAGTTTATAGGCAGTATGCAGGTTCTCTCTTGTACAGTAGCTACGAAGTTGAATCTCCACACAATTTGGATGAAATCTTGTGCACAATGACAGGAACTCAAACCAGAACTTAATTTACTATCCGTAAACTTCTGCGCACTCCCACGCATTGGGATATAATATAGTTATATCCTGTATACTCGGATGATATCATTGTTATTACACTAGCTTGTAATGGTATATAATTATAACTGATACCTTAATTAATCTACTTATGTATGTATTATGATATTGTATAGTCTGTATGCATCTTTTGGGCTGTGTCCCTGGATGTCACCAGCACATTGCTGACTACCCAGTATTCAAATTCAAATCCAAATGGTAGACACCAAAGCTGCTTTAGAAATTCATTGGCTTGTAAATGCTCACTTGTGATTCATAGACACGGGCAACCACTATTTGAAAACGCATCATGTTTCTTTGATTAACACTACCCAATTATCTGGGTAGTGTCAAGACAAGTGTAGCTGTAGTAAAATAGTAATAGCAATACTACAGTAGCAGCTGAGCAGCAGCAGCAGCAGCAGCAGCAGCAGCAGCAGCAGCAGCAGCAGCAGCAGCAGCAGCAGCAGCAGCAGCAGCAGCAGCAGCAGCAGCAGCAGCAGCAGCAGCAGCAGCAGCAGCAGCAGCAGCAGCAGCAGCAGCAGCAGCAGCAGCAGCAGCAGCAGCAGCTTCAAGCAATAAAACGTGGGTGTTAGGCATGGTATATATAAACCAAAAAACTGGAAAATCATGGCAAGCAAACATACATCATTAGTTCCTTTGTCGGGGAAACACGCCTCCCAAGTGATATGTGTGTGGGGAAACATGATACTCAGGGAAACACATATCACTGTGACACTGCCTTCATATGCCTATGCACAAGGTGCTGCAGAGCTAAAACTAAGCCTTGGTTGATCTGCCAAACCATGGTGGACATTGTAAGCCAAATTCCAACTTTGCAGACTAATCCAAACAGAAGTTATGGCTGTGAATGTAAGCACCTGTAGCTTATTTTTAGTATAGTCATTGTAAAAATTGGTTTCCTTGTTCTTCCTGCTGTCTAGTGCTGTAATTCCAAAACCACTCACCATAAAAAATTATTGACTAAAACTTTGATGAACCATTACTTGGACAGTACAGAAAATGCTGAAAATTTAAAAAAAATGCAAACTAGTCAGGTTTTTGCTTAAATGGTCACAAATGTTCTTCCTGGCTTTTATAGTTGTGGAATGCATTTTCAGAGCTTGGCTGTTTTAGTATACATAGAAGGGATTATAATGAAGTGCTTTAAACAATGGAGATCATCTGCTGATAAGTAAATATACAGTACTTTAAAGGGACAGTGCATTGGTATTGTTTACACTTGAAGCTGTTTAAGTTTTTGATGCATTATATAATTGCATGACATAGAATAATTAAGTAGTGGGCAAAGTTTGTAAAGCGTGCTTTAATGTTGTAATCCTACTACTGTTAAAGCATACCGAGGCACAGCTGTATGAAATTTATGCTACAAAACAACCTACTGTATGTTCCATGGATCACAACCAGGTGAATGGTCAGACCGCTACCATCATCACTGCCGAAGAGTTACACAGTGATTATCACAAGGCACCTGTTTATCGTCTGCTACAGTGTTGTGCAACTGGAAAAATGTATTACACTATATCTCACTTGGCTAACTAATGATGTACTGTACAAGTGCGGATCCTACCATTCCTGGTACACTTGCTATAAAGGTGTGTATAATTCTAATTATGTAATGGTTTCACTGGCAATGAAATAGCATGCAAGTGAATGGCTTTGATACCGATGCACTGTCCCTTTAAAGTATTGCATGTTAATTAATCCATTGGTAACAGTATTAGCAAATCAATTAAATCTTAGATGGGTTTACACAATGCTGATCATTTACACACTATACATTAAAGTGTATTATTAAATTATATATAATATATATATATATATCACCTGCAATATTTTTTTCAGATTCTTGGAATAACCTGTTGGTCAGATAAGTCATGGAAAATGGTGTACTGCGATATGTTCAAATGCTTGATTTTTACTTACACCTGTTTTGGTTGTTGTGGCATTCTAAATGATATTATATACGATAGCTGTTAATGGTAAAATATTATTTGTGAACTGTATATAATTGTAGCAACACTGTAGTAGTTGACTATTGACAGCTAGGTGTTTTTTGTCCATAGAAATTATTTGTATTCACTGTGTGACATATTTTTTGCAAATCATTTGTTTTACAAAGAGTTTAGGCTCAAGACGGAGTTAAGAATTAAATAATTTATGTAACTGGATTTTGGAAAATGCTCATGCAAGTCAGCATAACTTGCCAAGGATAGCAAGCACACATGAAATGGGAATATATATAACAAACAAAATATTGTAGCAAATAGTTTAGTTTAAAGGAAATTTGTAAGGGTGGAATCATTGCAAAAAACAAATGTTTTATTTAAAGCGTGCACATACAGTGGAATCATGGCAAAACAAAAACGTTTAATTGAAAGCCCTTACACAAAATGTGCTGTAATCATACACACTTACCATTACTTTAAACAAAACAAACGCTTTCTGCTATGACACTCGCAACTGAAATTCTTTAAATGAAAGGTTGGCTGCAACTGAGGAATCATGGTGTAGTAGAATCGTTTAGGATCAAAACACCTTCATACGTTGAAACAATACACTTACGCCATTCCTTTGAATGAAACAAATCCTTTTTGCTGGAATACTCTTGCAGTGTAATTGGCCTTTAATCAAAAGGTTGTATGTAGCTGGCTGTAAACATGTCAGAGTCTCAAACGTTTCAATATTACCTTGCTGGAATTACAGATATTTAGAATTCCTTTAAATAAAAGAACTCAGATTGCTGAGATCACTGCAACTAGAAAATCCTTTAAACAAAAGGTTTGCATTTAGCCACTATATTAGCAAAGGTAAATGCTTTAGACGAAACAGTTGCATTTGGTGTGTGGTAACAGACAATATTACTATAATGATGCCTTCTAGTAACCACATGTAGGTATTTATAAAAATCATACTTCTTTACGCATGCGTAGTAGTTGCCGCGAAAATCGATCGATTTGGTGTGAATTAACGTGGCGTTGGAAATGTCACAAGGTGAGCTTGCACGCACATTTATTCATCTTCATATGCCCTTTTACATGAAAAGATGATTGGCAATGCCGTTGCCACCGCTACCGCCACAACAAGACCATAATTGGATTAGCAGCTTTAATTTGGAAGGGAGGATAATAATATCTCAACACGAAGTAGATGATGGTGCAACTAGTCGTGTGTATGTGGGAATCTTAGATGGTTTTACTGTTGCTGTTAAGCAGCTTAAGTTGTACACTCCCCGATTGGCATCAGCATTAATCCAGGCTTATGAGCAGCTTTTTAAGCTGAAGCATGACAACATTGTTCAGGTGTTCGGTATTTGTCCTACAAATGGTTACATTGTTATGGAATATTGTCACACAATACTTCATAATCACACACTCAGAACCTTGGGTGACACTGTGAAAAATGAGGGATATAAGATGGTATTTCCAGTGGCTTATTGAATACAAAAAAGCTTGATATAACCTGTAGTATACTAACAATCACATGTAAGGCTTTATTTAATCTGTTAAAGATACTGAAACCACATATGTGATGGTATAGTGTGGGCATTATATTAGATATAAACTATTTCAGGTAATGTGGTAAAAAAACTGAAACCATATATGCAATAGTATAGTATGGATTATACTAAAGTATAAGATGAGTATAATAAAGGATTTATATTAAGGCTTATTTGTATTCAATAAGCCACTGGAAATACCATATTATATCCCACCTTTTTCACAGTGTGATTTTTTGACGCACTATCATGGTGATGATTTGCCTGTTGCACACAGAACTGTGGCCCTTAGTGATATTGCAGAAGGTTTACAGTACCTTCACTCTAATGATCTAGTACATGGTGACATTAAACCACACAATGTACTGGTGGCAGGATCAGAACAGGAGATTTTGTTTAAAATTACTGATTATGCTTGTTACAAATACAAAACTGCTAATCAATTTTCTTCCTGGTTGACTTCTCTCAAACAGCTAATGACACAAGGGTATTTGGTACCAGAATTGATAAGTGATGTAGGTAGCTAGCTATTTACACCCAACTAAAGCCTCAGACATATATTTGTTTTCTATCTTGGCTTATGAAGTAGCCTTTATTCGTGAACCATGACCAGCTGTGAACATGCAGACATTAATAACTACCTATTCCAAGAATGATCGCACTCATTGAGATTATTGTATACAATCTTTTAGTACAAAGTAATCCTTGTTCCTCGAATAGCTACGTAGGATCCATGGTAATAGATCATTTAAATTTTTTCAATTGACAAACTTAGGTGCAGTTATGAAGCCTTTCTTTGAAGTATTAACTAATATCAATCATTGTTGTACATCATTGTCATCGTAGGCATCTCAATACTAGAAGAGTGCTGGGGAGGTCCATCATTCTCAAGCCATGTTTAAGTTGTAATGACCCACCATTTATTCAGTTTCTATTTATCAGTTTGTGGTAAATATTTTGAACTGTCAATTAATTGAATCTGTTAGAAGAGGCAATAGACCTGTTGTTCCAAACAATGCTTCAACATTTATTTCCTCATTATTACAGAACTGTTGGAAGCATGATAGCTTATCACACCCAAGTGCTTTGTATGTGTCACAGTCCATCCAAGATTACCTGGAATCATCATCTCCACAAATTTTTGTTAAAGATACAAATTCTGGCCAGAGTCAGAATCAATCGGCTGCTAGTAGTGTTACGATACATCACTCAATAATAGACAACATTGCAAGTACTGCTTTGTTAAGCGAACAGATAACCCCTATACCTAACTCAAATTTCTCTGTGTCTGCTAAAGATGGAGGGTCTCAGACACTATTTGGTGATGTATCTTCCATTCATTCGGACAATAATGGAGCAGGCCTTAATTCTAACACACAAGGTAATGAAATACCACAAGATAGTCATGGTGTTACTGCTGACACAACGATTATGCTCTGGAATACAATGAGTGTGTAGCTCCTTCAGAATCATCAACAGATGGTTTTGATTCTATTAGTAAGCAAGTATTATGCAGCTCTGATCCTACTGTAGTACAGTAGTTTCACCAATTCATTGCACTACAGATATCCAGGACCAAAATATTAGCTGCTCAGATGTGTTAAGTGGTGATGATATAGAAAAGATTAAGACTGCCCTGAATGTCAGAGAATTAAAAGAGTTTCAAGTACAGTGCATTAATGCAGTTCAGCAAGGAAGGGATGTAATATTAGTTCAACCAACTGGCTCAGGAAAGTCATTGTGTTTTATTTTCCCTGCACTTCTCAATCCTGGAAAAGTTTGTATTGTTGTTGAACCAGTGGTGGCAATAATTAATAACCAAGTAGAAGCATTGGAAAGGAAAGGCATAGATACTGTAGCATTAGGTAGGGTAGCAGAAAAAAAGAAGAGGTCACCAAACTTTAGGTGTGTGTTTTACAGTTCCAATCTTCCTACTCTGGCATTTTGTACTCCTGAGTATCTATTCGGTGCACCAAGTAATGACTCTTTCTCAGGGTCAAGTGGTCAATCCCATTTATTGCCTGAAATACAGGGCAAGATTTCTATGGTAATTATAGATGAAGCCCATAAAATCTTTGACCGCATGCCAGGTTATCGCCCAGCTTTTGGTGAAATGAAGCTATTACGCAAACTTCCATGTCCACTTGTTGCAATGTCTGCAACATTAACAAGCTCACAGGTGAATACTCTAAAGCAAGAGTATTTAAGAAGCGATCGGTGTCTTGTACTAACTAAAGGGGTACATCGAGACTATTTGTAGCTACGTATGCAATGCTATAGGTGCCGAAAGCTAAACAGCTTAGGAGTAGGCATGGTGGATGATCCTGATAGTGACAAAGAAAATGACGATGGCATATCCATTTTGAGCAATGATATTTCAGCTAGTGTATATACATCTATGTGGGCAGACAGCATGAGTAGGGTTAGCTCATTGTTTGAAGGTCACTCATCAGTGCTCTACTTTGATTTTGTTAGGATGCTGAGGAAGTTGCTAGTATTTTAGGCCAAAGCAATGTTAAAGTGGGTAAGTATACTGGAGAAATGCAGATAGATGACCAAAAAATGGCAGACAGAAAGTTTTTACATGGTAAAATATGAAATATCAGTGTTAGTAGCAACTGAATCATATGAACTAGGAGTTGATAGTCCTAATATCAGTCAGATTATTAGAATTGGCTGCCCCCGTAATCTGGGTGTGTTCTTGCAAGAAGTAGGTCGTGCA
Organism: Dysidea avara; assembly: GCF_963678975.1. Classification (NCBI taxonomy): domain Eukaryota; kingdom Metazoa; phylum Porifera; class Demospongiae; order Dictyoceratida; family Dysideidae; genus Dysidea; species Dysidea avara. The sequence continues at coordinate 41,066,884 of NC_089272.1, forward strand.
AGTAGAAAGATGAATAGTACAGCAAAAGGATTGCTACTTTTCAATGAATACATTGATGATAAGTGTTTGGGTCAGTGATTGAATCTTCACTGGGTCCTAAAGGAGGCATTTAAAGCAGTGAAGTTGAGCATTCTTGATACATACACCAAATCATGGCGGTTCATTTATTCGATTTATAATGGGAAATACCAAGAGTACATAATATATATATTGTACTCTTGGAAATACTTATCTCGAGTTCTTGCTTACTTTTATGGCGGTGTTAATGATAACAATCCACCTTCTTGCTTTCTGGCTAATAGTCCTCTGTGCATGGTATGGGAACATACTGAAGAAATATGTGAAGTTAGCATAGACATTAAAGATTTCTTGTTAGTGTTGCTGAATACTATCAAACAGCTATGTACAACTGGTTTTGCAGGTGTGACCAAAACTCTACTGATATCTGTTTTGCTTGCCAACAATGAGAAGTACATTGGTGCATTTGTGGTTTTAACAGATATATTTGATAGCGAAGACACTTGTTGGGGGTCCGGCATATCTATTAATGGCAAAGCAATGTCACAATTTGCTTGGCACAAAGCATTGTATGTAGCAGTACATCTCTGTTTGATTGATTTGAACTTTACATTCAAAACCACAATGAAGTGCACAGAAAATATGTTCTGTCTTCTGCAGGAAATGAATTTTTTGCAAGCTCCAGTAGCAATTATGTCACTAGATCCACATGCTTGCTTTGTTGATAGAATTCTAGGTGTCACTAAAAGAGTTTCTAAAAGATGCAATCAAAATTGTGGTAAGCAACTGAAACCACGTATAGTAGCTGCATTGGAAGAATGCCAAGAGGAAGGAACTGTGGATGACTTGAAATTGATTGGTTTTGAATGCGAAAATGATACGTGCATATTTTTCAAGGATTGCTTTTCTCTTCCATGTGCAACAAAAGATCCACATTATCTCCTTGAATCCATTCAGTTATCACGCACTCAAGCTGGTATTAAAGAAATGTCAGCTGTGATTGATGGGGTCACAATGAATCTTATGTGCAGTCAATCATACTTATCTGGTGTGAAAATGCGTGGAGTATATGATTGTACTTATACGGTGTCCACCTAACAAAGGGTGAACAGATGCAAAGCACACCCAAAAATGGGTCTTTTGCAAACTGGTCCTTGTAGTTGCTATATTGCATGCTTTTACCCACTAGATCTCAAAGAGGATGGGAGACGTTGGTTTGTGGTGATAAATGCAGAAAGCACTACTGCAGGTGACTTGCATAATCACCTGCCACCATCAGAATGGAAACTTCCCCCAAAAATGATTAGTGACATTGTTGATGCAACAAAACGAAACATCCAGCTTACACCTAAAGAAATACAAAAAGGTGCTGGAATGAACTACAGACCAATGCAGGTGTCATTGGCTGCATCTCACATTGGCAGAATACTAGCTGCTGTGAAAAAGGGTAGGCGTGATGTAGACAAGGTTGATCATGAAAAAGTAAATCCTTTTGCAATAATTGCATCTTTCCCATCAATTAAAGAACGAGTAGACCAGAGTAATGCATCTGATATAGCTGATCTCTCTACAGGGTGATTTGTTTGTAGCTGAATTCTGTATAGGTGATTTGTTTGCAGCTGAACTCTTTACAGAATGGTTTCTTTGTAGCTGAACTCTCTACAAGGTAACTCCTTCTAGCTAATGCCTCTACAGGGTCACTAGTTTGTAACTGAATTCTCTACATGGTGGTTTCTTTGTAACTGAACTCTCTACAAGGTGACTTCTTCTAGCTGATCTTTCTACAGGGTGATTTGTTTGTAGCTGAACTCTCTACAGGTGATTTGTTCGCAGCTGAACTCTCTACATGATGGTTTCTTTGTAGCTGAACTCTCTCAAGGTAACTTCTTCTAGCTGATCTCTCTACAGGGGGATTTGTTTATAGCTGAACTCTGGTTTCTGTAGCTGAACTCTACAAGGTGATTTCTTCTAGCTGAACTATTTCTTTCTATAGTTGCATGAACTCCCTACAAGGTAACTTCTTCTAGCTGATCTCTCTACAGGGTGAATTGTTTGTGGCTGATCTCTCTACAGGGTGACTTGTTTGTAGCTGATTTCTATACAGGTTACTTGTTTCTAGCTGATCTCTTGAATTCTCTTCAGGGTGACTGCTCTATTAGGATGACTGCTCTATTAGAGTATCTCGATCTCGCACTTGCTACACCAAGTTGGATTTCGTGTTATAACTCCGTGGCTTTAAGTCTGATGCTTCTACACCATTGAAGATCCTTTCTAAGATGATAACTCCATCTGTACAGCGATTTTCAAAGCATTACCTCAAGCGGTTTATCTGGTAGGCGTGGCAAGCAGTCGTTTTTTATTAGCTAATCTCGATTGCGTAATTGTTACACACTGTTGGTTTTTTTCGTTGTATCTTCCTGGCTTTTAGCTCGATTTCTTTCAAACCACAAAATGTTTTAGGTTCAATAGTTAACCTATTCACCCACCGATTTTCAGCTTCTTCCCATACGCGGTTTACCCTGTAGGCGTGACAACATATTGGTGTTATTTTTGGTGAATAATCGCTCATCATGGCTCTTTTACCTGTTTATCGTATTCCAGCTAAAGTTGGTACAGAGATGCGCCTTTATACCCCCCCCCCCTTCTCTGTGCCAAATTTCACATTCCTCGCAGTGTTCGGCCCCTCTTGGCCCACATCTTAAGCATAGAATTTCAAAAGGCTTGTTCATCTATTTGGGGTTTTGTCAGACTGTTTATTTTTGCCAAGTTTGTTTTACGCACTCCGGGTAGCCAGTCTAACCATCGCCGCCGTTACTTTGTTAGTTCCATACTTTTAGATCGTCTCCATATGTGGTCCTTATCAGATGGCATTAGCTAAATCTCTTTGGTCTCTATTACAGGATGATCTCAAGGTCTCCAAACCTACTAGGCCTGCTTTAGGTGATGAGTTCTGTAAATCACGTGCTTTATTTTGGGCTCGGGAGGAAAGATACAGCAATACTCTTCAAGCACTCAATTCAGTAGGAGTTGCAGGTCATAATGATGATAGCGCATACCAAGACCTACTTAAACGTCATCCGTATTCATCTTGTCCTAATGATTTTTCTCCCAACAAAACTGCTTTCACTGTTGATGAGTCATTGGTCATGGCTTGTCTGCTTGCTTTCCCTAAAGGTACTAGCCCAGGAGCTTCAAAACTTCGAGCCCAGCATTTACTTGATGCAATTGCTGGCAGCACCACGCCAGCTGCTAGGGAATGTTTGCTCTCTCTGACTCGTTTCATGAACCATCTTTTGTCAGGAAAGGCTCCCTCTTGCTTAGCTCCTTGGTTGTGGTGCCCCTTTGACTGCTTTACTTAAGAAAGGTGGTGATGTTTGCCCAATTGCTGTAGGTGAGGCCCTACGTCGTTTGGCGAGCCGCCTTTGCTGTCTTGCTGTTCGCCCTTCTCTTCCAAGTGTTTTTTTGCCCTACGGTCAAGTTGATGTAGGTATTCCTGGTGGTCTTTAGGGTGCATGCTATCCACATCACTCGTCGTTTTATTTCTACTCATGGTACTGATGACTCTTTAGCTTTGTTAAAAGTGGACATGAAGAATGCCTTTAATGAATGTGACCGCTCTGCCTTTTTCACTCATGTGTCTGACGATTTTCCTGAGATTTCTGCCTGGGTGAAGTGGTGCTATTCCCAACCTGCTGAGCTTCGCTTTGGCAATAGAAGGCTTTTGGCTTCATCCGGGGTGCAACAGGGTGACCCTCTGGGCCCTTTACTTTTTTTACTTGTAATTTTACAGTTTATTGATGCTGTAAATCTCCGTTACTTTGTAGAGTTAAATCTTTGGTACCTTGATGATGGCACATTAGTTGGGAAGCAGTCTTCTTTATCATCTCTTTTGTCTCTTTTTGCCACTCATGCAAGGTCCTGAGTTTGGACTACATTTGAATCTGACCAAGTGTGAATTATTTTGGCCTTCTGGAGACTTCTTTCCCAATCTCCCAACTGACATCAAGCGAGTCACAAGTTTGGAACTGCTGGGTTCTCCTCTTTGGGGTGATGACATTTTCTTTAATGATTTTCTTTCTTCTCGAATAGACAAAGTAGCATTAACTCAGGAGAAACTTTCTCTGTTAGATGACCCTCAGGTAGAGCTCCATCTTTTACGTAGTTGCCTCAGTAGTTGTAAAATTATTCACCTCCTTCGCACTGTGCCTATAACCATCCTGAAACCCTTTCTGCTTCAATTTGATCATAATCTTCGTTCCTGCCTTGGTAGGATTATGCAGCGCAGTCTTTTCAACACTTCTTGGAGACAGGCATCTTTGCCTTTTCGATTAGGAGGCCTGGGGTTACGTGAATCTGCTTTTTCTGCTTCACCTGCATTTTTGGGTTCATGTAACAGTGTTCGTGAATTAGCCTCCACCCTTCTTTCTGTTGATATTAATCAGCTCAGTTTCCCTAATGAGGAGGATGCTGCTATCTTACTTTCTGAATCGGGTATTTCCAGTGGTCATTTGCTTTTCTCAGCCTCTCAGAAGGACCTGCAAGCTACATTAGACAAACATTTATTTGATAACTTATTTGCATCCTTTGGCATTCGCGATCAAGCTCGTTTGACTGCTTTGTCACACACAAGTAGTGGCTGGCTCAAAGCTATTCCTCGAGTTAGTCTGGGTTTGGCTATCCCTGGGCCTGAATTTGTTATTGGATTACGTATATGGTAGGGTGTTTCTTTGTTTCCGCTCTCTCCTTTGTGTACCTGTCTTTCTACCATCGATAACTGTGGTGACCATCTGTTAGGTTGCTCTCAAGGCCTAATGAGAATTGTCACGGAAAATTCCTCCTCATTTTATTTCAATGACAAGATCCACCAGACTATATCACCCACATCGTTTTATTCTACCAAATTCATGTACCTATTCATACCAACAGAGCTTTTTCTCCAGATCAATTAAGGATTGGAACAACTTACCATCTTCCATCATTGAGAGCAACAATATTGACTCTTTTTCAGCGGAACTGCAAACATTGTATGGAACTCAATAGCTGTAATCTTTGTAACTACGTAGCTAAATTCATTTTATGATTGCTTTTTTCCTGAGCATATCAGCTGTGCTGTCTGCTCAGTAACAATAAAAAAAAATATAAAAAAAAAATCGGTCCGGGTAAAATTGGTCCGCCCGGACCAGTTTTGGAAGCTATATAAGTGGTCCGGCCGGACCAAATTTAGTCGACCAAAATTGGTCCGGCCTGAACAATTCTGGTCCGGCCACGGGCTTGCTCAGTATATTATATAGGTGAGACTATACGCGCAATCGCGGACCGGCTTACATCATAGACCTGGCCGCTCAGTGCGCGTGCCAGAGACGGCGGAGAAGGATAACTTGCAATGGTGTAGCTACCATGTAGGCAGGTGAGGCAAGTGCCTCACCAAAATTTTGGTAGTTGCATGACTGAGAAACAGCTCATTGAACACTTATATTAGCAATTAAATATAGTATTGAAGCATTAGCATTTAACATGTGATTTATAATTCAACTTACCTCCTGTATAGATTAGTAAGAGTCTATTCTAAAAGGGCTTCTGAGGATTAGAACAGAAATGGTCAAGTTAGATTGAGATCGACATACTCTAATAAAGCAGTCACCCTAATAAAGCAGTCACACTTATAGAGTAGTTATACCCTATTAGAGCAGTCCCCCTAATAGTCATCCTATCCAGGGCGGTCGACGGGGGGGTGGGGGGGAGGGGGAACTGGGGCAAAATGCCCTGGGCCCCAGGCTCCGTTCTACCATAGAAAGATCGAAATACTCTAATAGAACAGTCAGGCAAATTTTCAGTTGTAGTATAATTACTCTAGCAAGCTGTTAAAATTGTCTCAGATTCAATTTCAGAGATGTACTTTTCAAAAAAATTATCAGTAGGGAATAGAGTAACCACCAGTCCAATAAAATTATCAACAAAATGCTACTGAAAACACTCTCAAATTCAATTTCAGAGGGTCTAATTTTCAAAACTCTCCTGTGGGAGCATGTCCCCAGACCCCTCTACATTAAAATTGGTATGCTTCGCATGCATAGCACACTAAGGTGTAATTACTAGTATAATAGGGCCCCATATTCTTTTTTTTGGCCCAAGCCTCTTGAATTCTTTCAGCAGCCCTGATCCTACACAACAGTTGTAGCTTTGCTACACTGCTGAAATCACCCTCCATGTAGTCTAACTTCAGATCACCTAACTTATGTCCACAGATCAGAGCCCCCTAGCTATTCTATAATATATACATGTTAAAGTGTGTGGAGTGTACTCTAGTGCATGCATCATTTTAAGGCTACCATAAAGCAATGCCAAGTCTGCCTCACCTATTTGAAATTTCTGGCTACGCTCTTTACTTGATGATGTTAATGTTTCAGATCACATGATTATTAAGCTTCAGATCCATGATCATTAAACTGTTTATGGAGCCTGCTAGCTAGCTACATATTCAGCCATGGATTATAGTTACATCGCACACTAGTTTTTCACTCACCATTGTAGTTATATAGCTATATGCATTACAATTTTTTAAAGTTGTGCCACATGCATAGCTATGTTGCTACTGTTTAGATGTTTTACTATTACAAACTATATAGTTCTGTATGCATGTTCTTGCATAATTGTGACTTGAGCTATCACTTCAGCGGTGTTTTTTGGGGGAGGGGTGCATGCATGCATGGATTACTTTTATACCATTAATAGCATGTGTAAAATCAATGAACAGTTTGACTGTGATAAAGTTTTAAGATCATATGCAGCAGACAATAATAATAGTACAGCTGTAACCCTCAGGTACACAAAACAAACCACGTCTTACACATCTATAAAATGACTAGTTTTATTTATGCTAGAGAAGCATTCTAAGCAATGGAATGCTTTGCTCTTAATATCATCTAGTTTAACACCAGCACACTTTGTGTGGCTCCAGGATTTGTATTTATCACATTTTACCTGTGGTGGACAGCTATATATAACATAGAGTGTGCATGGCCAAAGAACTCACTCACCCAATCATTATAATCTGGATGGCTTACACTGGTATCACCTGCTCCACACATCATACATCTTTCACGCATATCTGCTACAGAATGGAATTATAGTATACAAACTATATAGATGCATGTAGTTGTATATACTTGAATATGACAGCAAAGTGATTCCAATGTTCTCATGGGCTTTGTCAACATTTACACATCTTAACTGCGTTTCATTGATTTTCCCTGATAGCATTAGCTGTTCAGCCATCTAAACATGTACAGTACAAGGCGGAAATGACACTAGCTTTAATGTATACCTTTAAGCAGTAAACTCCGCAGCTACAACCATCATATTGAACACGTTTTTCCAATTGTACTAATCTAAATTTCTCTATGTTGATCTTATCTGTCCCCAAGAAGTTGTTTCTTGTCTTGAAATATTTCCTATGTATAATATAAAAAACTGACGTTCATTATAATGGAAAACTAACTTCAGTGCACCAAAAGTCCCACGAGCAGAATGGCTTGATCCAGATGGGTTCAGATGGTAAAAGATTTTTGCTTCCAGATCTATTGCCTACATGATTTATGACAAATGCACATATGTATATAGCTGCATGCACTACAAATTATGAACTTACAATGAATATCCAATGATTGGTGCCTTGGTTGTACAAACCTGTAAGCATCTTCTTTGTAGTTAATACCTCCTACATGTGACATAAAGTATATAGTTGTAGTGGACTTTTGCATGAGTTACAATATACCTTTGACAATAAATGTGAAGAAATGTTGACAGCAGCACGGTTAATTATAGCTGTCAATGAAAATGTTCCAATGATATAACAATTCCCGTGTATGTTTGCTATCAGTCGAAGGTATCCATTGACAATCTTTTAGTTGGACATGTCAAATAATCAACATGACTCTATATTATACCTAACCTCATCATTGATATAAGTTCCAGGCTTCAATGTATGGAAACTTCCATGGTGTATGGTAAACCTACCAATTATTGCCTTCACTACATGACATGGCTGCCCTTTTAAAATGCTTTCCAATTGTTTCTGTTATTAAAGCAAGCACATACAACAATATGCAATATATACAAGAGTATTATAATAAACTTGTATGCATATACATAAACTAGAAACTACGTATTAGACATGAAATTTAATGTTAAAGTATACACAACTTTTTAGTTGTTGTTGAAGATGTAACACCAATAGATACCTTAGAACTAGTTGAGATAGCTGTAGTGGTAGACTTGTCTGGGACTGCTGTAGTTGTAGGCATAGCTGTAGAGGTAGAGTTCACTGGGATGGTCGTAGTTTTAGCTGTACTGGTGGTAGAATTTACTGGGACGGCAGTAGTGGTAGAATTGATCAGGATACCAGTAGTGACATGGCCATAAGCATCACACTGTAATTTTTATGGTTGCAATAGCAATAATGTGAGTGATCATAATTATGAATACCTTTGATTTCTCTTGCACATCCGTTTCAACATTATCTGTCTAAATAACCAAAATAAAATTGGTTGAGTGAAGTTGAATTCTAGAGCATGTATACTGTGTGCATATTAGCTACTATACATAAAGTTGGCAATGGTTATGAAGGGGTAGACTGGCTTGTATAACAATTACGCATACCTTGAGAAGTTTACGTTTTCTTTTCCTAGGATTTTGTTGCCTTGCCACATTGTCATCATCTGAAAATTGAAGTTTTCTTTTACATTTACTAATGCCTGTTGGTAAATCCAATATTAATGCAACATGGTCCTTTCCTAGGTAAGGTGATACTTAATGCATGCATCATAATACCACACATTTACCTTGCGATGCTTCACAGCTAACACTTTTGTTGAAAGCAGGAATTTTGGATGGGCTTACTACATGATGTACAAACAATGGGGGTATAAACATATTCTCAATATTCCATTATCTCAGCATACATACATACATATGCCAGTTCAATCACAAAAGTATTCAGACAAGATAAATTGAAGCTTACACTTGAAGAATATTAAAATTTACAGGAAATTTTCAGGAGCTGTTCAGGAAAGTCTATAGGAAATTCTGCGCTGTACTGAAACTTTCTTGTTCAGGAAATTTTAAAATTCTTCGAGTGTTATATTCACAAAATTATATAGAACTTCAGTCAAGTACTCTAATCATATTATACTAAAAAGTACAGCTGGCATCAAAATAGAGCAGTTAGTTGTACATGCTCCAATATTTAAGGGCTTGAATAATTGAAGTCCTACTATGTATACCCCCAGATTAAGTTATCACTACATAATCAAGACACACGGTAGTGTGTCGTGCGGCCCAAGAAGCCGGCGCGCCACACCTTGAGTATATTGACAGGAAGAACGAAAACGTCATTTTCACACCTTTGTATCTCGGTGATCACTTACCTCATTGGAACCAAATTTGCTACACACTTGCCCGCCAGCCAAGGGAGTCTACATTCCAAATTTGAAGGAAATCGCTCCAGCCATTTCCGAGATACGAGCTGCCAAAGTTTCGTTTTTTTTTTCTTCGTTCTTTTTCTTCTTCTTCGTCTTTTCGCACACTTGCAAAAATTGCTATAACAAGCAAACGCGTACTCCGATCGCCTTGAAATTTGGCACACAGAAAGGGAGTCCAAAGGCGAATCCTAGCATCAAATTTGGTACAAATCCGATGAATGGTTCAGGAGTTATGACCGATTATCCGCGTAAAACAAGATCGATTTATTGTCACGCCTACAGGGCAAACCGCTTCATGGAATGAGTTGAAAATTGCTGTGTAGATGGAGTAACCATCGTAGGAGTGGTTTGAAAGGAACCGAGATAAAGACCACGGAGATATGACACAAAACCCAACCTGTGTCACAATTACGCGATCGATTTTTATGAATAAAAAAGTATTAGTTTTCACGCCTACTAGGCAAACCGCTTAGAGCAATGAGCTGAAAATCGGTGTATAGCTGGAATAATCTTCATAGAAAGTCCTTGCAGTAGTACAGAAGAATCGGATTACAAACCACTGAGTTATGATTCGAAAGCCAACTCCGTGTGGCAAATGCGAGATCGAGATACTCTAATAGAACAGTCACCCTAATAGAGCATTCGGCTAATTTATTTACTCCATTATAGAATTTTATTACATCACAAGTTATTCTGTAGGGAGTTCAGCTGCAAACAGTTAATCTTATAGACAGTTCAGCAAGAAGACAGTCACCATGTGGAGAGTTAAGCAAATATACCACTATAGAGATTCAGAACATTACAAGTCACACTGAAGAAAGTTCAGCTATAAACAAGTCATGCACTGTGTAGAGAATTCAGCTACAGTTAAGTCACTCTCTAGAGAATTCAGTTACACAGAATTCAGCTACACACAAGTCACTGTGGAGAGAGTTCAGCTACAAACAAATTACCCTTTAGAGTGATCAGCTACAAACAAAACACTTTGCAGGGTGTTCAACTGCAACAAATCAATTACCTTTAGAGCGATCAGCAATGAACAAATCAACACAAATCTACCTGTAGAGAGATCAGCTAGAAACAAATCACCCTGAAGAGAGTTCAGCTACAAAAAATAACCCTGTAGAGACATCAGCTAGAAACTAGACACAATGTAAGGAGTTCAGCTACAAGCAATCACCCTGTAGAGAGTTCAGCTAAAACAAATCAACCTGCAGAGAGATCAACTACAAACAAATCACCTTATAGAGAGTTCAGCTACAAACAGATTACCTGTAGAGAGATCGGCTACAAACAAATCAACCTGCAGAGAGATCAGCTATATACACACAAATCAACTTGTAGAGAGATCAGCTACAAACAAATCACCCTGTAGAGAGATCAGCTAGAAACTACACACAATGTAAGGAGTTCAGCTACAAACAAATCACCCTGTAGAGAGTTCATCTACAAACAAATCAACCTGTAGAGCAATCAGCTAGAAACAAATCACCCTGAAGAGAGGTCAGCTACAAAAAATCACCCTGTAGAGAGATCAGCTAGAAATAAATCACCCTGAAGAGAGGTCAGCTACAAAAAAAAAAATCACCCTGTAGAGAGATCAGCTACAAACAAATTGCCCTGTAGAGAGATCGGCTACAAACAAATCAACCTGCAGAGAGATCAGCTACACACAAATCAACTTGTAGAGAGATTAGCTACAAACAAATCACCCTTTAGTGAGTTCAGCTACAAACAAATCAACCTGCAGTGAGATCACCTACAAAAAAGCACCTTGTACAGAGTTCAGCTACAAACAAATTACCTTGTAGAGAGATCGGCTACAAACAAATCAACCAGTAGAAAGATCAGCTACACACAAATCAACTTGTAGAGAGATCAGCTACAAACAAATCACCCTGTAGAGAGATCAACTAGAAACTAGTCACAATGTAAGGAGTTCAGCTACAAGCAAATCACCCTGTAGAGAGTTCAGCTAAAACAAATCAACCTGCAGAGAGATCAGCTACAAATAAATCACTTTATAGACAGTTCAGCTAGAAACAAATTACCTTGTAGAGAGATCGGCTGTAAATTAATCAACCTGCAGAGAGATCAGCTACACACAAATCAACTTGTAGAGAGATCAGCTACAAACAAATCACCCTGTAGAGAGATCAGCTAGAAACTAGATACAATGCAAGGAGTTCAGCTACAAGCAAAATCACCCTTTAGTGAGTTCAGCTACAAACAAATCAACCTGCAGTGAGATCACCCACAAAAACGCACTTGTACAGAGTTCAGTTACAAACAAATCACCCTGTAGAGAGATCAGGTAGAAGAATTCACCTTGTAGAGAGTTCATTTACAAAGAAACCATCATATAGAGAGTTCAGCTACAAAGAAATTACCCCGTAGAGAGTTCAGCTAGAAGAAGTCACCTTGTAAAGAGTTTAGCTACAAAGAAACCATCATGTACAGAGTTCAGCTACAAAGAAACCACCTGTACAGAATTCAACTACAAACAAATAACCCTGTATAGAGATCAGCTAGAAGAAGTTACCTTGTAGATAGTTCAGCTACAACAATTCACCCTGTAGAAAGATCAGCTAGAAGAAGTCACCTTGTAGAGTGTTCAGTTACAAAGAAACCATCATGTAGAGAGTTCAGCTGCAAACAAATCACTCTGTAGAGAGTTCAGCTACAAAGAAACCGCCATGTAGAGAGTTCAGCCTCATACAAACCACCTTGTAGAGAATTCAACTACAACAAATCACCCTGTAGAGAAGAAGTTACCTTGTAGAGAGTTCAGCTACAAAGAAACCACCATGTAGAGAGTTTAGCTGCAAACAATTCACCTGTAGAGAGTTCAGCTAGAAACAAATCACCCCGTAGAGAGATCAACTAGATGAAGTCACCTTGTAGAGAGTTCAGCTACAAAGAAACCATCATGTAGAGAGTTCAGCTGCAAACAAATCACCCTGCAGAGAGTTCAGCTACAAAAAAATCACCCTGTAGAGAGTTCAGCTAGACGAAGTCACCTTATAGAGAGTTCAGCTACAAAGAAATCATCATGTAGAGAGTTCGGCTATAAAGACACCACCATGTAGAGAGTTTAGCTGCAAACAAATCACCTGTTACAGAGAGTTCAGCTACAAAGAAACCATCCTGTATATAGTTCAGCTACATTTCAAGTCACCCAGTAGAGAGATCAGCTGCAAAAAAATCCTGTGGGGAATAATAAGCATGTAATAAATATATGTATATAATTTGTATAATTACTAATAAAATCAAAAATAATTGAAGTACTAAAATTCTTCTTTAAGTTCTTTTCTTCTTCCTGTGGTAAAGAAAAAAACACATGGGTTAAAAAAGCCCCAAAGCCAGCCATAGGCCGGCTTTGCAGTATACAAATACAAAAAGAAGTGATATCTAATCAAAAACAGCCAAGCTGTAAAAAAAGGTGCGGCCCCCATAAAGGCCATGGTGAAAAAAGATGTGAAATCCAAGGTGGCAGCTAAGAAATGGCTGTGATGGTAGGTTAATGGTTACATTTTAATAACGACAATTCAGGTGAATTTTGTGCCGCTTGGTCTTGGCACCAAATTTACCTGAATTGTTGTTATTAAAATGTAACCATTAACCTACCATCACAGCCATTTCTTGGCCGCCACCTTGGATTTCACATCTTTTTTCACCATGGCCTTTATAGGGGCCGCATCTTTTTTTACAGCTTGGCTGTTTTTGATTAGATTATATATATGCACACTGCAAAATCTTGTACCTTTAGAACACACCGCTGGCAATTGTACAATAGGTGATAGGAGCTTTCTATCTTTAAAGAACATTGGGAGAAATCCACCTGGTTTAATAGGTGAGCTAGCATCTGCTGGTTCATTGTCATTTCTGCCCACTTCATACAAAGAGTGATCCAGTGAGAGCCCATGTTGGTCAATAAAACCAATATCTCCTTGAGATATAGTATTGTGAATGATAGAATACGAGCCATCTTGATTTCCTCGAACTCCTTGCATTGAACTTCTAGAGCAGACAGAATTGTCCTTTCTCCCCACTTCATAGAAAGAGCGATCTAGGGAGAGGCTGTGTTGGTCAATAAATCCAATATTTCCTTGAGATATTGTATTGTGAATGATAGAATACGAGCCATCACGGTTTCCTCGAGCTCCTTGCACTGACTTTCCAGAGCAGACAGAATTACTGTTTACAGATTGATTGTCTGATTGAGATTGGTTACTGTCACGATTCTTTAAAGAGCTGTCACTGTCTTGTTTGGAATCCGGTCCCTATATACATACATGCACATTAAACAAAAAGTACGCACAACCCTATATTATAGCAACTTACATAGTGTATAGGAGATAAGTACTGCTTAAGGTGGGCACCGTTTATCCTAGTGATCTCATGTGAACTATCTGCTGCCTTCAAAGAGTACAGTCCTCGACCCAAGCATTTGGTAATGGTGTAGGGACCTCTCCACTTGTAATCTAACTTTCCTCCCTTCCTTTTCTTTCGATTAAAATCTTTTACCAACATGTTAGCTCCAACTGAGTAACAACCTATGCAAGCAAGTGAAGCAAAATGATCATCTAGAATGCAACAATTGTAGCCCACCTGGTTTAAAATGTCTTATATCATATTGCAATTTCTGCTTCAGCTGTGCTTTTGCTATGTTATTCTTAACTGCTTCAAGCACCATTTCATGCACTTCTCTTGCTTCATTGAAAGGGTAATCTCCAGCTTTATTGTAGTCATCTAAAAGTACTTCTGTATCCTTCTTTTCTACATCAATATCAATTGGAAGCAATGGCTTCCTTCCAAACATCAACTCGAATGGTGTATAATTAGTTGAGTTATGCCGTGCAGTATTGTATGCGAAAACGCATGTGTCAAGGTACGCTTCCCAGGAATTTTTTTTCCTCTACAAACTTTACAAGCATGCTTTGCAGAGTTTGATTAAATCTTTCATCCAGACCATTCGCCTATTATTATATAGACAAATAAACATAGCTAACTACATGAATGGAGTTACCTGTGGATGATAAGCTGTCATTAAAAGGTGTTTAATGTTCAATTTCCTCATCAGCTCAGAATTTAATTTGTTATTAAATTCAGAATTTAATTTGTTATTAAATTCTGACCCTTGATCACTTGTTACAAGCCTGGGAATACCCATTCTCATAAACAGCTACATGTATAAAACCAGACAAAATAATACATGCAAACTGTACATAAAACAAATACGTATTGAGCATATTACCTATTATATTGCACGTACAAGCAGCTGCAAACTTCAACAGCACTTTTATTAGGTGTTGCAAATGCTTCAACCCACTTTGTACAATAGTCACTGGTAGTCAAGATATATCTATTTCCTATAAAATAATGTGCCATGTAACTACACAGCTATTATTAGGCCTGCGCCTATTATGCCGGCATAATCTTGAGAATAATAGGTCACCAATTTCGTGAGAATAATTCGGGAAATATAGGATGGTTACAAGCATAATTTTAGAATAATCGGACGACCACGGAAATAATCGGTGAATTAAGGGGCATGTCTCTTCTTGATTACCTAGAAGAAAGAGTTTAAGCCACTACAAATGATTTAAAACTGACAGGAGTGCTGGCTGAAAGTCTCTAAAGATCGATATACTCTAATAAAACGCTCAAATACTCTAATAAAGCAGTCAGATTGTTTCATGTTAACAATCTGCAGCCAGAATCAGGGATTTAACTGCATGATTATCTGCACTTCTGAAACTTGTACATCTTATACCAGTGTATCTTCTTCAAGTCTTTGAGCATTATTATTAACCTAACTTAGTAGCTATACAGTAGTTACAGCATATTACTATAATACACTAATAATTAAATACACTTGAATTATTACTGTAGATAGCTATTCTAAGTCTGCTGTAACTATTATGGATAGAAAAATGATGTGTAAGGTGGAATGCTTCAAATATGGCTATTAATAATTCAGACAAACCTACTTATAACAGCATCTTGAAAACTAAGCGACTAGCCACAGATACTGAATGAGAATAATTATGGAATAATAGGCTGGATACAAGAATAACAAAAAGAATAATTGGAGAATTTTTTGGGAAATTCTGGAAAGAATAATAGGTAAAATTTTGAGCATAATAGGCTCAGGCCTAGCTATTATAAATAAGCAGCCGGCTGTACCTGCAGGGGGTTTATAAGCAATAGGTCCTATAAAGTCAATTCCTATATGGTGCCAAGGTGACTTCACTGGTACTGGATACATCTCTGGAGTTACAATATCTAGCTTCCTGTTCATTCTTTGGCAAACATCACATCGTTTCACCTATAAATACAAGTTTGATTGGCTTTGCAAGATACTGAAGACTGATTCCATGATTTCTAGATATACAAGTTCAAGATATAGCTAGCTAGCTATCTGCATACATATACACTGCATGTAGTCCACTATACATACACTTTTACTGTATCATGTGCATAATAGAGATTGCCTATATATGTTTAAAATCCTGATAGAATACACAGCTTAACAGCTACAACCTTATAATAATCAACTATAATGCAACCACTAAAGAAGCTTTATAAGTAAATTTGGAATGAGTTGTTGTATATTATCATCATTAAGCACACCATATGGCACAAATGCTATGTGTGAGATATTTCAAGTAGGTACTATAGGCTTTGAATGGATAATTATAGTTATTGTGAAGCGGTTTAACATGCTAATTTGTTAGACTCTTGTTTCAGCGATCAAAATATTGTACCCTATAGTATTAGAAGTAGCTAAATGGGTATATACTCACCATCTCTTCTATATCTTTTGTTATGCCATACCACGTGAACCTTTCTGTTACCCTTGACATAGTTTTCTTATAGCCCAAATGGCCAGATGTGACATCACTGTGACAAGCTTCGATGATTCTTTGCTGCTCTTCTGTATTTCTAATGTACCTCACTTGAACATCACTCTATATAGTATACATAAACATGTGAAAAAATAGTATAGCTGTTTCATTAATAAATTCACTGTATAGCTATATACTGCACATGCATGCACAATAGCTATTATGATCTATAATATCTCGCTACACTGTGAGCTAACTGTTTAATTACAGGAGCGGATCCAGAGGGGGGGGGGGGGGGGGGGGGGGCTATGGGGGCCGAAGCCCTCCTTCACTTTTAAATTGTACTTGATCAGGACCACAATGAATTTTTTTGTCTTAGCATAATAGTGTCACTAATAATAAAAATACACCTTAGAACTATCTTTCCAAGGCATTATCATCGGATTTGTGTTAAATATTATGTAACAAGGGCCTGAATCAGCCATTGGCAGTGCACGAGATCGAGATACTCTAATAGAGCAGTCACATAACTACTCTAATAGAACATGCATTCAGCAGAAACATAAAAGTTGGTTCTGTTATGGAATTTATCCAAATCTATAAGATGTACCTACACATAATGAAGTGCATTGGTCTATTTCAAAAGCCTTCAATAACTAGTATAGTATAATTGCCGTATAAATAGAAATATACCTTAAGTGGACACATGTACCACGGAAAATGCTCTCAGATTCTATATATCTCAAATCTCAAAATTTTCCAGTAGGGCTGGGCATGCTACAAGACCCTTCTGATAGTCTGTGCTATAGCTAATGATTATAAAATCTTTTAAATTACAAATACCTATAATCGGCTATAATAATACAACCCCTACCTTTGAAGTACCAGACAAGTCTATTTCAGTTCTACAAAGCTATAGGGCAGATAAAGGGAAAAGATATTGCCCTGCATAGATAGGATGGAAGATTTATGCACCCTCTTACATTGTCTAAAATTTATGATATATAAGTAAGCATTATATGCTGAAATCAGTGTTACCAAATTGCAGTGTTTTGGCATCTATTTTTCAAACTTTTCCTGTGGGAGGCATGCCTCCAGATGATGCACCCTCTTACAATATCCAAATTTTAAACAAAAGGTATAGGATAATGATATAATTAAAAGGACACTGAAATAGTTACAAACATGCATGCAGAAAGGATTTTATGCAATGTTACCAAATTGCAGTATTATAGCATCTATTTCTCAAATTTTCCTGGGGGGGCATGCCCCCAGCCCCCCCTATAGCTCCAGCATGCGAGTGTCATCAGACAATTGCTTCAAGTAAGCCCCCCTCCTTTATAAATCCTATAGGTCCGCCCCTGAATTAACTAACCTTTCCTTTCCTTTTCTTATTTAAGTACATCTCTCCATCAATGATAGTAAATTTTGAGGCTTTCTTCCTGATGATTCTTTTACAATTCTCAGAAGTTCCGTCCTCATAACATTTCTCTGTGACGTAGAGGTAGACTTTATCCAAGAGCTCTTCTTCGCCAGTATCCGCCATTATGTCATCACCTTAGAGCCAGCTCGCGAGATAGAATATTAGCTAGCTATATAGAGTCCGCTCTCTTCGCTGAGTATACGTTGCAGCTAAAAGGAAATGCCGGCCACTTCGCTAGAATTTCGCTGAACTTTGCTAGAACTGATTTCGCTGAACACGTGCGCACATACTGCACCGTAGTGCACTTTTTTATCTCGAGAAATAACTAACTATCATTCCTCAAAAGGCATCAAAGTGAGCATCAAAGCTATGGACATCGAGTCAAGTGTGTGCCGACTGTTATAGCTACATTTGGCCAGCGAATTTGCATTTAACCCAGCCCGGACCAGTTTTGGTCAGGGCGGACCAAATTTGGATGCCAAAACTGGTCCGACCGGACCAAATTACGTCAACCAAAATTGGTCGGGCCGGACCGATTTTTTCCCCGGACCGATTTTGGCGTTACACCAAGGATGAGAAGCATTTGGCAGCTGTGGAGAAGGTGGGGTCAGATTTCATTCCATTAGTTGTGGAAACATTTGGAGTTTAGACACCTTTTGCTCTAAAAACTTTACAGAATATAGCTGACCGTACCACTCCTCGCAGCGGTGCCCCTCGGAAAGTTGTTAGAAAGAACTTGCTACAACAACTGTCTGTGCAACTGTGGTCCAACAATGCTAAGATGATCTTGAGGTACTGGGCCCTTCAGGGCTCGGATGATGATGACAATCCCCTTTTCCCCTAGTAATAGTTTTCCCCCTTTAGCTAGCTGTAGTTTATGTAGTTGTAATAGTTGTTTGTAATTGTAATAAGTTATTGTTAATTTCAAGGCAATCGGATATGGCGTTCGCGTTTTATAGCATTTTTTGTAAGTGTGCAAAAAGAGGAAGAAAAATAAGAAAAAAACGAAGAAACTAAGCCAATTTTTCAAGTCGCATATCTTGGGAACGCCTAAAGCGATTTCGCTGAAATTTGGAATGTGGAGTGCTGAAGTTGGAGGGCGTGTCCACAGCAAAAATCGTCTTGTTTCATCAAGGCAGCACAGAGCTACGGAGGTGCGAAAATTACGTTTTCGTTCTTCCTGTCAATATACTCATAGGTGTTGCTCGTCGGCTTCTTGGACTGCACGACACACTAACGTGTGTCTTGATATTCTTCATAAATGACTTTGTGGACAAGTGGTAAGATCCTGGACTGTACTGTGAGCTGCCCTGGGTTCAATTGTCCAAGTGGCTATGTGTTTTTTTTGTTTCTTTTTGAGGGTTTTTATACCACTTTTTTGGTAATACATTTTTGTTGTATACTACTACTCTGACATTATACAGAGGCTCCAACCTTGGATCTCTCTTGGGAGTGAGACTTTTGACAAAGGTGAACAATGGAGATGCAGTCCTTCAGTCACACACATGCAATTCAACAAAGTTATATTATAACCAGCACTTCAGGATGTCATGACATTATAATAGCATGGCCTGCTTGTGCTAGTTATATTTGAAAGTGTTTGCACATACAGTTACACCATTGAGAAGTTGTGTATTACTAGCTTCTAGTGTAAAATATTAATAACTGCGAGATGTGTGTGCTAGCTACTGTACATTACATCACAATTTCCATGACAACCACGTGATCCGCTGGAGCACACACTTCAATAATCTTCTGTGTCTACGAAATGTCTTACCAGCTCAACAGCTACCTAGCTTCTAATCATGTCCACACAGGTTGTAACTATCTTGCAGCAACAAAACCCCGGGAATAAAAATAAACAGAATCACCGAACTTCACAATTTATATCCCACCTGGATTCCCAGTGAACTTTCAAAGTTCCAGTACACTGCTTGCACACTCAGTCATTGTCTAAAAGGAATCAGTCAACCCGAACCGCCATTGAGAACTCCGACCGCCAAACGAAAGTTTGAACGAGAGATCACGTGAATGCTGAAGCATTAATTATATAGATCACCTGGCGCGCGCCGCAACCTTCTTAGCCTCAGGAAGCCTTGAGTGAAACAGTCAGCATTAGAAAATTAGGGGAATGAGGATTACTTGTAGGCGTGAGAATATAAATGTTGGGCGTGAGCGCGTGAGATTGAGGGCCAAATCGTGAGAGTCACGCCTAGGGCTTGAGAGTTGGAGCCTCTGTCATTATACTGACCAAAGACAGACAATTTTGAATGAAACCACCTTGTGAACAATAAATCTTAGTAAATTCAACACAGCCATTATGACGCTAAATCTCACAATAGTTACAATTATTAAGTATCGGCTGAATATTTAATATCGGTTTATTAGAAAACCTGTATCGGAAATAGACAATAAATCTCAGATGTTGGTATCAGCTGTAAAATGTGGTATCGGTACACCCTTACTAGGGACCCACATTGATGACCTGTGAATTGATGGACTATAGCTGTCATAGATTAGGCATATAGATAGGGTCCGCAACGCGAAAAATCGATATCCTCCAATCAACAATAATAACAATAACTCACTACCTAACTATTGTCATGTGTTAGGCTAAGTGTAACTTGAATAACACCAGCGTGGCAGCCAAGTTTGTCACTTTCTTCTGGTAGAAAATGATACAAATGTCTTAAAATCATGTGATTTTTTGTTGCAGCAGTTCGTAGGGTCCTTCGTATGCCACGATATTCACTCTCAACATTGTTCAAGTAGTCTATCATCAATTCAAAGTATTGGTGGTTTGATTTTATTGGTCAGTTTCCAGTGGCAGCACGATCTGTGCAGCTTTTTGGCGACAGACAAAATGTTTCTTGCTCTGGAGCACAGGACAAGCGGAGCAGCAACTGCGCCGTCGGTCAGCAATGACCAGTACTAGGTAAAGTAACTGCATGCGGAGTATGGTTATAATTGAAGCTTGTTAGCATCTGGCTGAGCATCCATATGCTGAAATTCGGCCAAAATGACGCGATATTTGCAAACAAATACCAGAATGGTTGATACATCAGTGAGACAGTCTCCAACAGCAAGGATACGAAGCTTATAAACACCTAACAATACGGCTATCTCGCCCAGTAAACGCATAGAGCAATCCAATGCATGAAATAGGCACTCACGTGATCGAAATTCAAATCGTGGAAGTACCCATGAAATCGCTGAATAGGAACCATGCAGTGTGCTCCTTTTGTAAATATTTGTGTTAATTTTTCACTCAGGCGTGGTCTGGGCCAGTGCGGGTGTGTTTTATGTTGTGATGGCATCTAGGGAGAGTCTCAGACTGCTGGCTAATCGAGATATTGAACCTAATGCACACAAACTGATTGTCACTTGATTCCAAGTGATTTTAATGTTACTGGAATAGATTATGGTTGTATTTTCCGAGATTTGAATATCGATCACGTGAGTGCCTATTTCATGCATTGGATTGCTCTATGTGTTTACTGGGCGAGATAGCCGTATTGTTAGGTGTTTATAAGCTTCGTATCCTTGCTGTTGGAG